>NC_087067.1:19833095-19955595 GCF_963678635.1 Symsagittifera roscoffensis
CCTTTTTCAGTTTTGCTGGAAACTTAATTGGATAAGAGCTTACACTACCCAAAAAAAAAAATTTTTTCTTGATTTTCCATCCGAGATAGAGAAATAAGAAATGCCGCATAAAACTACCAAACTTCAACATTCAGCATTGCAAAAGAGTGATAGTTTAATCGCCAAAGTTTGCAACAAGAAAAAAAAAACAAAATTAAAATTTTCTGAAAAGTTATGAACTATTTGGAGTAAATTTCGTCATATCAGCGGTTTGTGGATCTAATTGAAATGTTGATGAGTTTCTTTTTTCATTCTTGGTCGGGTTGTTATTTCAAACGTGTTTGATATTATTGAAAAATTATTATATGAACCTTTAAACGTTTGCAACAAAAGTTCAACACTCACATCAAAGTGAAGCAAACCATTGGAACTGAGGCATCATTATTGTGAGTAAAAATTTTTTGAAGGGCTAAAATCTATCGTTTCATCAACTAAAATTTAGAAAATTTAACAAAATTGGGAATTTGCTAGTTGAACTTCTGCACAATTGCGTTGAAATCTTTTATCAAAAGCTACTAATGGCGTAACTGTAAAATGTCTGAGGGAAGATCTTGTATTTTAAAAAAAAAGTTGTTTTCTTTAAATTACGCATCGATTTCTTTGCGTAAAAATTCTCTGAAAGGCAGACAATAATTCCAATTAGTGTACTTATATGTTTATTATGCCTTGGTTTGCTGTTTCTTAAACGTTCCACCAGTCCAGAAACTTTGTGGCTCCCAAATCCTCTAGCCAGAAGGTTGTCAGATATTTGCTTGCTGTTTATTTAGTAACTATTGAGTCGCCCTGGAATAAACCAAGATTTTCGCCTTCTCTTGATAAAATTAAGTGACTCTTAGTTCGATATTTTTCCCCGGTGTTTCCTAATAAAATCTTTGTGCCAATTGTAATTATCTTGGTTAATTTCACTATAAAGATGTTTACTAGTTTTTGCTTCTATTTCATTTTTAGATCCAGAATCTGGAGTTTTGCATCTTTGTAGAGTTCGTGCTTTAATTTGATCGGAAAAACTTTGAAAACTTTCGAGGTCAAACATGGCGATTAAGAGAAGAAATCAAAAGAGCATTAAAAGAACCGACTGATCGCTAGGAAAATAAACTGATTGTGATTTAATTAGTTTCTTCGAAAAAAAACTAGTGTATCACGTTTTCATTCCCACAGCAACATCAACAAAACAAATGACACCAGAAAACTACAAATATATGTGTCATCAGCCTGCAAACAAAAATTACAATTTGAATTGTTGTACGATGCGGGTATCCGGGCGACTGTCCGTGCAACTGCTAAGCAGGAAGTAAACAATTAGAAATTTTAATGTTCAAATAGCTTCTCTATACTAAATATCCAGAATTAGTCACAGTAATCTACAGAGGTTCAATAGAATTATAAAACTTTAGGACTAGATTCGGTTATTATTTGTTTCGGGAGGTTGAATATTTTTACTGATTGTCTCGGGTTTCCTCTTTGATATCGCTAATAGTTGCTGAGCAATAACTCGACTCTTCTCAGTTTGGTTTCTTTATGCTTGTATTATAAACTTAACAATTATATATATGACGAACTGCTACCACCTGAGAAATTGTTTGTCTGAGTGTCAATATTGTTAATGGTTGATATCAGCTCTCAAATATTATAAACTCTCAAATACGTTCAATTTTTAACCTTGATTTTTCCCAAAAAAAAATACTTCCGATTCCCTACAATGTTTTCTTTCTTGAAAAAGTAGTGTTTCCACTCACGACTGAGCTTGATAAAGTTTATAGCAAGGTTTTTTTGGTAATTAGATAGTATGACAATCATCCGTGATAAGCACCATCTTTTTTTTGATATATCTCTATAAACAATTATTATTAGCTTCAAATTTCTTAATTATCATCTGACTGCTCTAAAAACTCTTGGCAGCCTCCAAGACTCTTTTATCAGATATTTTTGTCGCGTCTACGTCTTCAAGTATGTTTTTTGCTTCCACCAGCATCTTGAAGTGTACTTATCTTCCTCGCTCACATGGATGGCAGAGTAAAGAAAGGCTTCTGAAATGCCTTGCTAGCGTTTTGGCCGGCGCTATTTCAGTTCAGGGAACAACAAAATGTCGTTCAAACTTGAAGGTACCGAGAGTGGATTTTCAACTTTTAGGAATCCCTCCGCTCCCTACACACTAAACTTTAAAAAATTACGATGACCAAATGAGGCAAGCTGAAGGATGCTCACTTCCTTCAAGGCATTGTTTACAATGTACATCTTTTTTGCAACTTGAATTTTAAAAATGGTCGTCCCGGGGCAGTACCTACAATTTTTTCAATCAAAAAACATACCGTTTGCGTTTGCCTATCCGGCTGGTACCTTCCCATTTTTGATCCAGGAAACGACCAATATTGTAGTGTAATTCTCGGAAAACACATTTCTCTATATTCCCGCCCTTAATTTTTATTCCAATAGTGTTACAAAAACTTCTTTCTTTTTTGTCGTTTCGGAGAGTTTCTTCATATATACGAATGAAAGAGTTTCTTACCTTTACTGTACCTGAGCTATTTCTAAAAACTCGACAATTTCGACCTATTTTTTTCCTTAAAGGCCTCATACACAGTAACATCCCTAAAACTGTAATAATTTTGATCAATAAAAACCCGGGGTAGAACCACTAAAGCAATAAAACATCACAAAAACGAAGCTTCAAGAAACAGTTTTCAGAGCTCATTTAGCAAAATTCATCAATCATCATACACGAGTCAGAATCGACCAGACTCATTTGTGGACAGATATCACGAACTCACTTCAGTGGATTCAAGGATCGACTAAATGCCAGAAATTTTTTGGAGCTCTTGAACTACTGAACTTTAGGATTGCACACTACATTGTCTCAATGAAGGCATGCCCAGGACAGCTCAAAACATCCGACGACGGAACAAGGGCAATACCCTCAGTGTAACTCCACAAAAAATTTAGATGATTACAAGACCACAGTTCATTCATCATTTCGAGCAGCAATGGACGCGACTTCAGCCCATAAACTCATCAATACTATCTACTGAAAGCATCGGTTTGGAAATGTACATCAATGCCGATGACAACAGTGAAATCAGTATCAATGAAACAAACATGAGCATCATAACTAACGATGACAGCAACAAAATGAACAAGACGACCGCCCAACAGCAAGTTGACGGTCATTTCAACCGTCAGCGGCAAAAACAAGCAAGTATTTTGTTGCTTACCAAAGTTTTTGTTCTTGGTATCGATTAACGCAATAAGCAGCGTACGTTTTACGCTCGCAGCGTTTTTCAAGGCACAGGACCATCATCAGAACCTACAACGGAAATCAATTTCTTTTACACAAGTATATAACTGCAGCAAGGACAGTGATAATAAAGAACCAGGATATCGCTCAAAGCAGCCGCCATCGAAAATTAACCACTTCCTTGACAGCTACGGTCTTCTACTGACACGTGAACAAATTCAAAAGTCAAATTTTGACTTTTACACCAAACTACCCATCATTTTAGATGAAGAACATTCGTCAACACACCTTCCGGTTAAAGCAATATTACAAACAAACAGAACTCATCTGGGCAGCATACAAAAAATTTCTGAATTTGAATTTTGCTATAGTTGCATCATTTCTCAAATCAGAAAAACTAAACAAAAATTGTTGCGAACTCAAACGAGCTCGCACCTCTACTGGAGCTTAGCTTTACAACTTACAAACCATTTCCCTTCCAGCAAACAGGTTTGACGATCTTTTGACAATTCGTCTCCCGAACATGATGACAAAACAACAAACTATATGGATTATTTTTGACATGCCTCACCGCCCGCGCATTACACTTAAAAATGTGCCAGGGTTTTTAAGCAGACTCATTCATGAACGCTCCTCGACGCTTTTTCCGCAGACAAGAAGCCAAGCTTGATAAAATTCATTTGGCTGAGTCGAAAAAAAGTGAAAAAATTCTATAATGAAATCAAAAAATAAAAACATTTCCCAAGCTTCTCAGGCAGGAAACAAACTGCCATGAGATGTTTTTAAATTCATCCTTCAATTACAAATTTAGCTAGTAGTTTTCAAAAAGGTAGTTTTCGAGATTAGTGAAGAAATTTAAGAGAAACGGTGGAAATTTTGAAAAAAAAGATTTTCCGAAGTCCATACCGGTTTTTCTAAAACAAAACAGGGTAAAATATTTTACGCAGGGAAGATCTAAGCACCATGTTTTCAAGAAGACACCATCATTTGCAGAATCGCGCTGTAAAATTAAAAAAAAAATGTTTCTAAAATAACGGACAAATTTCCAAAAATTGGACACTTTCTATTTTATTTTCAAAACCTAAAGCGTGACTGCTTGCGCAGAAAGCATTCACATAACTGGTTTTTGATTTTTGATTGGATTCACAGAGAAGATTTACATAACTAGTATTTGTCTTTCAACCCTTTAATCTCAGTTTTCGCATGGTAATTTTTGAGAAAAGCCAAAACGTTCAAAGGGGTTCTAAAAAAGGACATAGAGTAGCCTTTTTGCAACAAAAATTTACCACTTTATCTTGCAATTCTTCAGATTTGGCATTTGGCAATTAATTCAAGAAAAATAAACAAAAATAAATATTAAACAGAATGTCAAAAATAGGCTTCTTTGAGGCCATAATTTTTATCAACCTAATTAAGTGAATAGCCGCTTATGAGGGGCGGAGATGCACGTGATTTTTTTTCTGGAAGCCTCAATCTCAGATTTGTGCGGTTAGTACTTGAGAAGTTGACAAAACTTGGTCAAATACCCAAAACTCGGTCAAAAGAATGCGGTCAAAAATCCTCCAACTGAAAGTTTTGAAGGCTGTAGAACGTGGGGTAAATTGAAAAGAAACTAACGAAGTTTGCAGGCACATTAGAGAGTAATCCAGTCTTCCCTATTTCCCTTTTTTTACTGCTTTCCATTTGAAAAAAAAATACGTTTCTGCAAAAAGTGCAATTTTTTTTCAAAACATCTCAAATTGATGTACAGAAAACAACAAATCCCATACACTTTCAAAATACCTTTTTTTTCAAACACAAATAGACACTAAAAAAATAAAAGCAGCATTTGCCATTGAATTTCTTATGTGAATAAAGGCATTAAAATTATTAAATTGAAGTAAACTAAAACTAACAACAAATGAGCATTTTTCTTTGCTCATGTTCTCTTTGCGAAAAACACGTCCAGAAACACAATCGACAGCTACGAAGGATATTTCAAAAAAAATTATCGAGCGGCAACTGAGCCGACGAAACTTAAAGTTTCACGTAGAACCGAAGATGTATTTTTTTCATGAAAAACTTTGACCTTCAAGTTCTATTCTAAGAAATTCAGCATTTTGTAAGATCCTGAATAAAACTTTTAAAACAATTCTGTCCTTGAACTGGCCCCAAATTAGGTCATTAAGCCAATAAACTATAGGCCGACATCATATAAGCCGATAATACTTTTTATGTGAAAAAAAAACAGAAAAACAAAAGAAGTCGAGGCTAAAAAAATAAAAACTGCATGAGTTTTTCAAAACATTAGAAGCAATTACATTAAAAATTACGCACAAAAAGTAGTTCTACGATGTGACAACTAAGCTGACAAACTATAGAGGAACAATTTTTTGGAAAGGAATATTTCCAATTTGAAAAAAAAAAATTCGAGGTCAAATTTGAACCCACGGGCTTTACCGTCCCAGGCGTACTCGTAATACATAGACCAAGTGTGCCGGAAACGCAAAAAATAATTGAAATCTTTAGTGAACCTAATTTTAAAACACAGCCAACTGACAGTTTGAAAAAAGTAATGAATGCAGACAAACTGGAAAAAAACTGACTCGTTTTTTCAAAAACTTTCACTTTTTGAAACTTGAAGAAAAAAAATAGATGGCCTTAAAACTTTTTGAATTTGTACAACAATTTATGATGGACACTGTTTTGATAAAATTAACCAAATTTCAGAAAACTGGATCAATAGGCAAAACTTTCATTTCGCTGGGAAATCTGATAATTAATTTCCATTTTCGAAATTCAAAGTCGATCAACTTTTTTGTGACTGTTACATTTTTGCTGTTCGATGGCGGATTTTGCCTTCCTGTTAACAATAGAAATGCACTGAACTTGAACAGAAATCACAAGTCAAACCGCGAAAAATCAAAATTGAGCGTGAACAAATTTTCCCGAAAAAAAAAAAAAAATCAGCAAGACCTTTATAAGAGTACTCACTGCGTTCATTAGCCTTAATTACCAGAGACAAAGCCTAGAATAGTCGGACAATTTCAGTTTCTAGAAAAAAAACTGGTCGCGACGGGAATCGAAATTCTGGGATTTTTCGTCTCAAGCATGGGTGTTACCACTGCACCAAATGCACAGCCTTGAATTCTAAAGAAAACAACTTAAATTTTTTCAATAAACAAACAAGAAATGAACCACAACTTCGTGGAACTCAATTACTTGCCCAAAACTGGAATACACTTAAATGTTTTCATTATTTTGAGAAAAAAATGTCTCAACTCTAGGCAAATTTGGAACAGCGGGAAAAAGCTGACCAAAAACGCAGACCAACCTAAGTTCGACGGACGAAAACTCTTTGACGCGCGGGCAATTTTACGCCCCACTCAGATAAAAAACAAGTCGCCCGGATTCGAACCATTGACCTTTGACTTTGGTGCGTTGGCTCTTCGCCACATGCGCGAATTAACGTCTGAGTTTTAACTTCATATAAACCAAAGGTAAAAAGATTCAAGTTCAAATGATTGTTAAACTAGTTCACCCGAAATAAGTAGATTTTCCTGTTTGATAACGCTTGCTAATTGCAAGCGTAAATAAAACCGAAACCCAGACTAAGATAGCTCCTGAACTAAAATATCACATTCTTGACATTCTCTGCTATTCAATGGTAGAAACATAGCATGCTTAGCACTGGATCGTAATCTAACTTTTACTTCTGCGCAACAACCATTTTAGAACAACAACCATTTTGGTTGCGTTCAATTCATGTTTACGCCAAATCATGTGTTACAAAAGAACTGATACATTTGATTAAGATCTGACATTAACATAGTTGTCGAGCATAAAGCGCTGTATGAAAGCACTTTTCAGTACACTTATCCTATTTTCAGCCCTCATAAGATTAATTTTCTCCATCAAAAGCATGCAATTGGACTGCTTGAGAAATCTTGACAGCATTTTAAGACTACAAGTCAAACGCTATCGGTGCTACTTCTGAAAACTGCAATATTTTAAGTCAGAGCAATTTATTAAATAAACTTTGGAAAAAAATTTTCAAAAACCGAGCAGACGAAGGTTGATGCGAACGCTCAAAAAAACACTATGTCACAACGCTGAGTGGCTTGTTAAATAAAATCTAAATAACTCGCTTTAGACTTGTTCTCAGAACAACTTTGTTGTATTAAAAGATACCGCATAGATTTTAATCTGAATTAAATCTTCGTCAAAACTATATAGTTTGTAACTAAACAATTAAATTAGAATCTCTTTTTCAGTAAATAGAAATTAATTAGAACAAATTCGCTATCACACTAGAAGTACAATTGCTATTTGGCGCCTCAGATTGAATTTCAAGAAAAAAATTGAAACTAAAACCTTCTCCTAAACTATTCCTGAAAACTGTTACTGCTTCACCTGCCAAGTAAATTATATATTTTGCAAAACCATTCGTACTATTCAAAATCCCTCTTTCAATCAACTTAACCAGTATTCTTTTCGCTCGGAACCAATCTGTTTGATTGTGAACTTAATCTACTGCGTATATATATATATAGAAAATATGTCAGATATTTTCGAGCCAAGTCATTAGGGTTTTATCACAAAGTCAGCTCTTCATCTCCATTTTGTTCTTCTTCGGTAGATGTCTCAATGGGGGGAACAATGAGAGATGGTGAAGTTGAACTCACAACAGATTTGTACATCTCCGAGAAGTTCACACTGCAATTCAACGACGTCACTGGCGCCACACTGTCTATTAATTCGCCCATGTCCTCGTCGTCTGTACCTGCAGCAGCAAAAAATTTGGTCACCAGAATGACTAACTTACTACTGCACCACCCGATATTTCCTACAATTTTTTTTAACTCCATAACTCTTTAACATATTCAATAGAGTTGGAAAAGTGTCATTGAGCTCAGAAATAGCAGATAATTACTGACAATTTATTGAACCTTTTTCAACTTTCAATTTCTACGAAAAAAAAATGCATAACTTTAAAGCTCTTCATATTTTAAGAATCTTTTATTATTTGTACGGTACTTTTCACATAAAACTAAGTCAATTAAAGGAATCTGGGTCCATAACTAATTTCTTTCATTATGCTGGGAACCATACTAATTAAAATACTTTTTCAAAACTAGAAGTTATTCACGGTTCTTTTTGCGCCATATCCTTTCTTCGTGGGATAGCATCATTTGTTTCATTTTATCAAATGAATTTGAATTGACCGTAAGAACAAATCAAAAGTGAAATTCGCAAAGTCAAAACTTAGTATGATCAACTTTTAAGACTTTTAAAAAAACGACAGGACTTCTTTACGTGTCTTCACTACGTTCATCAACACTTCATTAGATTAACTTTTGTTTTACCCAAACTATTTATTTTCAGAAAAATTAGAGCACATTAAATAGTCTTAAAAATAACATTTGGAACCTTATCGCTTCCGATGATTTATCAAATTTTCGACCCAAAATAGGAAGCTTTTAACACTTTGGTATTTAACTAATTGAATTATACCCCTTTATACTCAGCCACGTGAACGAACTTTGACATGGTAAAACAAATTTTTTTAAGGAAAGATAACATAATAAAAAGTAGAATAAAACCCAATTATTTTACCTGTTGATCCGTTTTGGGCTGATTTGGCTTCTACTGGATCTGAGGAGATAATGCGTCTCATATTCTTGGGCAGTTTCGTCTCTATCTGCTTAACTTGCAGGAATATTGCCTCTGCATTCTTCAGTACTTTCGTTATATTCATTTTCAATTGCAACTCATTTATATGCTGAAACACACCACGTTTATTGTGAGCTTAAGTTAAAAAATTTCCATGAAGAAGGTTGTATGAACCATAAAGCTTCGCGAGATCATGCATTTTTTAAATCTTAATGAATTTCTCAAAAGTAATTGAAAGTGAAACAATTTCTCATTTTTGAATACCTTCAGTATCTCTGTGAATTCCAGATTTTTCGCCATAATATGTCCCTTCTCTAAGTCGAGCATAGACAGACACACAAACAGGTGGAAATTGGGACAGGGCAGTTTAGTCCACAGCACTTCCCACAGGGTACATATCTGGGAAAAGGAGAACTCCCTCTTGAACCAGACTAGGAGCCAGCGGAAACAAAAGTAGAGGTTTCCACTCTCTTTGGACTCTGAAACAGGGTTGCCATGGGTTTTATTAAAATCTTCATGATAGCTCGCAGTTAGTATTCAAAATATTTTTCTCCAAATTGTATTCATCAACCATAAAAAACGCTTCAATAGAACTGACGAAAAATAATGCGAATTGTATTAATATAACCAACAGACAGTTGAAAAAAGAGTCAATGAACGCAAGTAAAAAGAAAAAATACTGACCTAATTTTTGAAAAAATCTTTACTTTCGAATTTCAAAGAAAAAATAATGGCCTTAAAGCCCTTTGAACTTCTAAAACATTTTGTGATTGACTTTATTGATAAACTTAACCCAACTTGAGCGAACTGGATCAATAGGTAAAATTTTTGTTTCGCTGGGAAATTCGAAAATTAAATTCCACTTTTGAAACTAGAAGTCAATCACGTTTTTCGTGACCTTTACACTTTCGCTTTTCGATAGTGCAGTTTTCCGTTCTTTTAACAAAGGAAATGAACTGATCTTAAAACAAAATCAAATTCGAACCGCGAAAAAGTAATTTTCCTGAACAAATATAAACCTTTTCCTGAGAAAAAAAGCAAAATAAAAAATAACAAGCATGTACCGCACCTCCAACGCTTCGAATTTTCAACAACTCAAAAAACTATTCTTTGAGTGTACTCTGAGAGCACCCAATTACAGGGTTCGTAATTAAAAATTTTGCAAAGTTTTTTATTCAAATTTTGAAGAACCATAGAATTTTGTGAAGTTTTATAAAAGTTCTTCGAAAAATTTAAAATAAACTAAGAAACGTCACATCTGGAAAACTGAAAACAATTGAACAGTCGGATTTGGATGCAAGATTTGCAACTCCTGAGAGTAGCTTCAAATTTTGTAAAATTTTTCATTCGATTTTTTAATTCAAATTTTGAAAAACCAAAAAAAAATTGTGACATTTTTTTAAATCTAAGTTTATAATGAATTAAGAAACGTCACATCTGGGAAACTGAAAAAAATTGAACAGTCGGATTTGGATGCAAAATTTGCAACTCCTGAGAGTAGCTTCAAATTCTGTAAAAATTTTCATTCGATTTTTTAATTCAAATTTTGAAAAACCATAAAAACTGACATTTTTTTTTCTTATCGAAGTTTATAATGAATTAAGAAACGTCACATCTGGGAAACTGAAAGCAATTGAACAGTCGCATTTCGACGCAAGATTTGATTTGCAACTCCTAAGATTACCCTTACAGTACCCAACTACAACGTTGGGAAATTCAGATTTTGAGAAATTTCACCTTAAGTTTTCTAAAACTTTCTTAAACATTCACATTTCGAAAACTACGAAAATTTGAGCAGTCCTTTTGATGGCAATTTTCGCAATCTTTGAAAGTACACAACTACAGGGTTGGGAATTTCACTTTGACGAATTATTCTGTAATTTGAATTTTCTGAAAATTTCCAAAAATGTCACAAAAATTGTCTTATCTCTTAAACAAAAATGATTTGGGCATTCTTAATTGGAGGCCGAACTTGCAACCCCTGAAATTACTCTGATAGCCCCCAAACTGCAGGCTAGGAATTTCAAACATTCAAAAAAAAAACAATTTAATTTTCACGTCATATCTGGAAAACTGCAAGATTTTGAGCAGTCCTATTGAGAGGCAAGATTCGCAACCCCCTGAGAGTGCCCTCAAAGATTCCAATAACAGGATTGATTTCTTCAAACTTTTGGAACTTTTAACATTGAAGTTTTTTTTTGAAGAAAATCATAAAAAACGTCATATCTCGAAAACTGCAAGGATTTAAGCAGTCATATTTGGCGGCGAAATTCGCAACTCCTGAAGGTACCCTGACAGAGCCTCACTACAGTGATGGTAATTTAAAGTTTTGTTTAATTTTTTATATCTAAGTTTTCTGAAAAATTCCAAAAAAACGCCGTATCTCGAAAACTACGCGCATTTGAGCAGCCATAATCAAAGGCAACATTCGAAACCCCTGAGAGTACCCTCACAATATCCAACAACAGGATTGAGATCATCAACGTTTTGGAATTTTTAAAACCAGTTTTTGAAATTTTTTTGAAAAAATCATGAAAAAACGTCATATCTCGAAAACTAAACGGATTTGAGAAGTGAAAAATGGAGGCAAGATTCGCAACTCCTGAGAGTACCCTGACAGCACCCAACTACAGGGCGAGAATTTCAAAAATTGAGAAATTTTTTAATATTAAACTTTCTAGAATTTTTTTGAAAAACCTCGAAAATTGCCAATCTCGTAAACTAAAATGATTTGGTTATTCATATATGGAGGCCAGAATCGCAAAACTTGGAAAAACTCTGACAATATCTTACTATTGGGTTGCTATTTTCAAACTTGATGTAATAAACACTGAATTTAAACTGGAAAAATTAAAAAAAAAAACCATAACCATTGCAATATACGATATTGCTTAAACGTGAAAAAATTCATTTGTTAAACATGCAAAAATAATACGTTGAAAAGGCTTAAACATGGCGAGATAGTGAAGCCCGCATTTAAATATATAATAATAGGTAATAGATAGAAAATAGATGAAAGTTAAAAAATTAGGCGACGGGTAGACAGACATAATCAAATTAATTTAAAAAGCAGGTATACAAACAGACATACTTAATTTGGCCTCCAAAAAAATACTGAAAAACTAATGACCTGGCGAAAAACTAATTGAAAAATTTTCTTAAGCATTTCAATATATGATATAGCTTAAATATGAAAAAATTCTTTCGTTAAACATGCAAAATTATTATGTTTAAACATGGGAGATAGCTGTCACTCGCATTTAAATATAGTTTAGATAGATAGATATAGATAGATAGATAGATATAGATAGTTAAATAAATAATCATTAAAACTGATTTCGGGCAAATACAAGGTGGGAGGGTAGTTATTTAAATAAATTTACAAACACGATTTTACTTTTACTACCTGGGAGAGCACCATTGGAGCTACAGATTCGTTCACAGGTGTCTCAATAATCAAAATCTAAAGATGATTGAGCTGAATTTTTTTACGAGATTCATTTCAATCAAAAAATTAAACTAAGATATCAATTTTTGAGCCAAAAAAAGTCACAGAGGAAAAAAAGCAAAAAGGAAATTATAAAAACCGAGTTGCGTTAAAACAAACAAAAAAATTTCGAATCGAGCAGGTATCAGTATTTATGTGTCTGTTGGCACGAAATGATTCAGTGATTCTGTTAAACAAGTTTTTAGCCTGAAAATAAGATGTTCCATTTTTATAACGCAATATTCGCGGAATTGAACTATTCAATGGATATTTACTCAATTATCGGTCTTCTTTTATATTCAAGTTAATTCCGGACATCATGAGAAGATTATAACATGACGAGAGTTTATTTCTAAACGTGAAACGAGAATATCTGACACCATACAAAAACTCTAATTCACTAAAATTCTGGTACAAATAGAGAAGAAACCAGTCATAATAGATGTTTTACTTTTACCATTTCGACAATCTATAAATAGATTATATTTGACTTACAGCTGCAGATCACGAAACAAGACCATTCGAAGCAATGCACTCACGTAATTATCTTCCTAGTTTTTATGTATTCCAACCAAGATTTTTTGTCGTTTTTGCTATACAGTCTAATTTATTGCTAAGTTGAGGTGGTGGGAAAGAAGGACTAGTCTCAAATTTGATCATATTAGTTCTTTACACATTATTAAATTTTTTCATCATATTGCTGAGACCTTAATTCAATGCCTTCCCCTTTAAAAAAAAACTACAGAAAAACAAATATATATTGCATTGATTACATTTTATGCTACTTGTAAACAAACCTGCAAGTAATCTCCCCTCGTATACATTCGTGACATTACTAGAGGCCAGCTAAAGCTGGAAATACTTGTTTGATAATTTTTGATAATGCGGACGGACAAGTGTCATTTCAAAAACAGACCTATAGCAAAGAAAAGTAAATCCCAATTTAATGACTTCAAAATCTGTGTTAATTTTATCAATTACTTCAGTTTTCTTAAAACTGAAATGATTACAAGGGCTTGTTAGGTTGAAATATGCTTAAAACGTTGCTCATTAGATTTGGGTTGGGTAAATTTTGAGAGAAATCAAGAAGTTTCAAAAAACGGTAAGAAAATAAAACAAATTTGACTTTTCCAAGGGTCATAACTTTTTGAGTAAACAAATTTAAGCGTATTCGTTAAGGCAGCGGAGCTGAACACAACCCATTCTACTCATTGAACCAAAACCTTAGATATGGGAGGGTACTTTTAGAGAAAAGTCAAAAAGTTTGAAAAAACGATCAAAAAATCAAAAACTTGACTTTTCTGAGGGTCATAACTTTTTGCGTGAAAAAACTTGAGCGTAACCCTCAACGCAAGGGAGTTCCACACAACTCCTCGGTTCGAATGAAACTAAAATCTCAGATTTGGGAAGGTGGTCTAAGAGTTTCAAAAAATGGTCAAAAATCAAAAACTCGACTTTTCTGGGGGCCATAACTTTGTGTAAAAAAATTTGGGCATAGCCACTTATGCAGGGGAGCTTACCACAATCTGTTCTATCCGTTGAACCCAAAACTTGGACGTATAGTTTTCGAGAAAATGTTTTAAAAAATCCATGGGTCAAAAATCCCCCCCCCCCACACACACACACACACACACACACACACACACACTTTTTCGAAGGCTGTAGAAAGTGGGGTAAGGTAAAAAAAAAGAGAGACTAGCGGACTTGCATTGGTACCACTCTTTTGAAAATCCGTTGAGTAGTTTTTGAGAAAAACGATAATTTTCAAAGCGTATCAAAAAAAATAAATAAAAAAGCCCGATCCCAATAGCATTTTCATAATACCTGTTTTTATCAAATAGGAATAAAGGCTAAAACTGATGTTAATATTTGTACTGACCAAGGAATGCGTAGAATGATGGGTCAAGTAGATTTAGCAGATACTTCAGTTGACTCAATTGCAACTTCATGCCTTTGTCATCGTCCATATCGAAATTGTTGCCCTGAAAGAAATCAAGAAACTCTTTGGCCACAATTCCAACGAGCCTTAGTTTTCTCAGACTTAAGTTATTTATAAGTTCTAAAGAGTCTTAGTAAGGATAACTTGGACACAGAGGCGAATCTGAGGTTTCTTGTGCACAAAACGGCTCAAAGTCACTAGCTTTAACTCTTTAGCAAAAATTTATGCGGTCGAATCTGATTGGCTAAAATTAGCCAATAAATTCAAGCAACACGGTCAAACATTTCAGTCAACTTTTCCAACAGAAAAAATAGCCGAAATTACCAAAAATTTGTAATTTTGTCAAATAAAAAACAGTAATTTCATGTCACATTAAGAAACTGCCCCGACGAGAAAAATTTCAGTTAAATAAACGATAAACAGAAAAAAAACTTTTTTTTGGTCATTCCGGTTGTTCCAATAGTTTCGGCTAACTGTTTAAAAATTCAAATAAACTAGCAAAAAAAATACCAAGAGCAGGAAGTATGCAGACAAAACCGGGATAAATGGTCATAGAAAATCCAAACGTGGGAGTTTTTAAAAGCAGGAAATGTAGAGGAACTTACGTTTTTTTAACGAAAACTCAATGTGCCAGTAATTTGAAACGATAAGCAACAAAAATTCTCAGATATGACAAGAAGTTCAGACAAAAAGTTGCTAAGACGAAAAGTTCAAACAAACTAAGGCAATAACTTATCCAAAAGATAAACGCTGGCATACAACTCGTCTATTTCATTTCTGTTCCGCTATCAAAAAGTTAGGTATTATTAGGTGGGTATTATTTAACGGTATTTCTTAAAAATATATATGTTATTAAAAGGAAGGCATTAAAACAAAAACACCTAATTACATTAACCTGCTTACACTTGAGTTGCAAATGCAAAAAACACTATACAGAAGGAGAGGAAAATATTAAGTGCACACAGAAGCGAAGCTGAGCTTCGCAAACACTAGTAAGACCACGGTAAAAAATCAGCTCTATCAAGTTAACAAAGAAAAAGTAGAAATTAGCCTTGAATAAGTGAAAATTCGGCTACCTGTCGGATTCGATCATGCGACCTAGAGATAATGAGTCTCACGCACTAACCACTCAGACACGAACGCTTAACAATTCACAAACACTAGCTGCAAATAAAGCAGAGAACATATGCTAAGAAATTTCAAAATCTACAGATCGAAATTAAAGGAAAAGTGCCATCAAATGAGCACTTTTATTTGCGAGCTTAGTTGGAAAAAAGAATGTTCATAGTAATACACAACTCTCACAAGCTCGGTAGTGTAAATAGAAGCAAACAGATCTGATAGCTCTTAAGGCCTCCTAAACCCGGGTATCTGGCTAAAAGAAGTAACCGTTCTACCATAACAAATAGGCTAGAAAGCTCATTAATAAAAAAAAATCAATTGCCAAAAAACTGATTGAAAATTATACCAAGTAAATTGCGAGAAAAATCTGAGTTCAATTACCTAGGCTAAAAAGAATATGATAAGAACAGTAGGCCTCCCAAGAAGTCGCGAGAAAAACATCCAAACAAGGCTTTATTTTGAAAAGAGAAAAAAAACTCGGAAATGATACTTCACAGAGAGGCGAAGTTGAGCTTCCCACTAGCGATACAAAACAATAAGGCGGCTAAGTCGGCAAAAATCGAAGTCTAAAAAAAATCTAGATCTATCAAAATGAATGGGCCAGTATTGAAAAAAATGCCAAAACAATAGAATGAGAAATTCGCATCGGAAAAAAATTTAGCGAGCGGTAACAAAGCCGAAAACGCCTTACCACAAGACCTTTATGACAAAAAAAAATCAACAAGATTTAAAACTTATTAAAAGTGAATAATTCCCCCTCGCCCTCATAACACACAAACATATTAAAGTATATTTACTCCTCATACGGAAAATTATTAGGCCACTATGGCGATATAATATAGGCCGAAACCTAGTAAGCCGAAAAAGGAAACTAAAAAAAACCAAAGCCGAAAAAAAAATATTAAATCCCCATCATCCACAAAACACACACACACAACCAAACTTTTTTCGCTCGTCGATAGACGCAAAATGAGGCCATTAAGCCGATTCAATAAAGCCAAAAACCTATCAAGCGGAAAAAAAACGAAAAAAATTGGTTGTCATGAAATTCTATTATGAATTTTTTTTTAGCATTTTGTGCAATCTAGAGGGGTTCATAGAAATTACGTTTCCACTAAAATAACAAAGTAACTCAAAAATAAGCCAATAAAAAATAAGACGAAATCATTTGGACCGAAGAAACTTTTTCAGCGAAAAAAAAATATACGAGGTCAAAGCTAGTGAAATAACAAACAGCAGAAAAAAATTAAAACACTTAGAACAATAATAATGCAACTTCGGTACAACAAAAAAATCTACGATGTTAGAACTACGACGAAAAAACATAAGTTCAAAATTTTTTTGAAACGGAATATTAACCATTTAAAAAAAAACAGGCCCTGTCAGATTCGAACCCAGGAACTTTACCGTCCCAGGCGTATTCGTTATCTCCAGACCAAGTGCGCCAGAGACACAAAAAATTGAATCTATTATGACCTGGACCTAAACTTACCATTTCTTATTTTGACCATTCTATGAACAAAGTTATTTACGGGAAAAAAGTCTAGTATCCGATTGCAATACACTTGTTTATCGCAAGAGTAAAAAACTTGAAAATTTCGAAAAAAAAATCCTTTTTTTTCTAGTCTTTTTCAAAAAAAAAGGTCGGAGAAGTTTCAAATATACCTTGTTAAAGTTGAATGAATATCAAAAAAAGTCGAACGCAAACATAGACAAGGGTACAAAAACCATCGATAAATAAACCGGCTGAATTAAAGCCGACACTTAATAGGCCACAATATTCTCAAAAATTATACAAAATTATTTGCATCTACCGGCTACAATACAAGCCCTATACAAGTAAAAAAAAGTACGCATATTTAATCTGCATATTTGTACATTTACCATTTCAAACTTCTTTCTAAAAATTTATCTTTCTGTGAAAAATTTATTTACGAGAAAAAAGCCTAGTACCGGGAGGCAATACCCTTGTTTACTATTGCAAGAGAAAAAAGCTAGAAAACAAAAAATTTAAAATTTTCGTTCGTTTCGATAAAGACAATTCTAGGCAAACAGGCAAAGCAAGACCTTTCAATTTTAATTTAGAAACGGAACAAAGCAACAAACTTTTAGCAAGGCACAGATAAAAAAAAATACTTTGCACATATTAACGTTCACCTGCAACTCTTTACGTAAAACGGTACGTACGCATTTAATACACTCCAACCATTCTATTGATCCAGCTGTTATAAAACTGACCATTTGACTATTCTGTGAACAAAGTTATTTACGGGAAAAAGTCTAGTACCAGTTGAAAATCCCTTGCTTATCGCAACGGTAAAGATCAACTATGGATTCCGAATCTAAACGCTGTTTTTGACTTCCGCTCACTCATAACAGCAACTTGGAGTAAACTCAAGAACGATATTATTTTCCATATAGAATAACATTCCTCTTGTGTTCTGTAGCTAACATATGATTTTAAATTGTGTTCATGGTAAATGGTTCAATTGGGAAAAAGTAACTACTAACCGTGAGTTTCATGAGTCCAGTGAAGCACCAAAAAGTGTCCACTTCATCCTCGAGGATCATCAGCAGAGGTGCCAGCAGGTCAGACATACCCTGAAGATACCCTAAAACAATCAACATGATTTATGGAATTATTAAGCAAAGCGGTGGTAAAGTGAATAAGTCTCCGCCTCTCAATCCAAAGGTCGATACTTTGAAGCCAACCATGGACCGTGCTCGTTGCTTGCGGGTGAACGCAACATTACCCAGCTCGTAAAATAACCAAAACAATAGCATGTAGATCTTAATCAGGGGCACAATAACAGTTGTAAACAGCTTGTATGTTGGTCCTTTATATTGTGGATAAACCTTCTTAAATTAAAACTGGAACTTAGCAAACTTATTCATATATTATTAGCTACAAGTTGAAACAGATTCTTCATTTAAACTTCGTCAGGGTAAGATTCGACGAAAAAAGATACGAAACCAGCACCGACTTAACGAGGCAATCCTTCATTTGATCAATTTGGGGCGAAAATTGTTTCTCTTATCTAGTTGACCTTCCTTTGAACTGCTCGATTGTCATTTGTTGATTAGTTTCAAGAGTAAACTCTGACCTAGATCGAAATTGTACATGCAGTAGGTCATCAGGATGTCGTAGAGTTTGCACAGATTCAGGTTGTTTTCCAGAGTGCCCTTGAAGAACGAATCACACCTGTCTGTTCGAATTACGTCCTTCTCTGAAAATAAAATGTAATTTTTTAAGCCTTTCTATAAGTGCTCAAAAACGTTACTTTCATCCCGCTCCCACTAAGTGCCCTCTTAGCAGAAAACTTAGCTAAAATGGTCATTTAAGTTTTTCAGTCGAGTCACCGACAAAAATTTCTGCGCGGGCCACTGGCTTTTATGTGATTTTCATACCGAATTATGCAATTTCACATACCCGAATTGAAAATCATTTTGAGCGCCGTCAGTTGTTGACAGTTAATAGAAATTGAATAATACTCAAAAACTTGACTTTCCGAAATCCGTAACGTTTTTCTGCAAAACGAAGGTCGTTGCCGCTTAAGCAGAGAACACTCTCAAAACCAGCTTTCTCGATTGATTGAACACTTAATTTAAAAAAGGGCAGGGTAGTAATTTGACTTTTTCACTTTTTCGAGAATCATACCTTTGTGTAACAATTTTCGGGTGCAGCCGCTTCTACAGATTCACACAACCTGTTGTTTTGAGTAGTTTTTTAGATTTGGGAGAGTAGTTTTTTACAAAACGAAAAAGAATAAAAATTATGGGTATTTCCCCAATAGACGTTTTCGATACATTACGGTAAAAAAAAATACTAGGGGATTATCCAGAGACACAAACGGGCCGTTTTTCCATTGATTTCTTTTATAGAAAGAGTAGTTTTCTACTAAAATAAAAATTTTGCGGAACAAAAAAAAATTGAAAGCGTCTCAAAAAAAGTAAAAATAATAAACCCAATCCCACAAATTTTCATAATAACTGATTTTATCGAACAGGAAACCGTTTAATAAAAAAAAACAAAATTAAACAAAATCAAACATGAGAAATTACAGAACTTTCAATTATAGTAAAATCATAATTGAAACCACAATAAAACTCATACTTTACAAATCAGGAGGATAATAATTAGAAGCAGATATATGTAAATGAAAAAGAAAATGAACCGACGGAAACTGGACCGAAGTTCAGGAATCCAAAAATAAATTCCACATTTTTCAACATATTAATTCGAAAAAAAAACAATTAAGCCCCAAAACTTACCTAGATGAGGTATTTTTATTAGAGTTTTCAGAAATTAAGCTTATTGAAATTTACCATTCCTGTAAAACTGACCATTCTGTGAACAAACTTATTTACGAGAAAAAAGTCTTGTATCCAATCGCAAAAACCTTGCTTATCGCGAGGGTAATAAAAAAATGTTTTAAGATTGTTTGCCTAGTTCTTTTTAAAAAGGTTACTAGTGCATCCAATTCTGAAATCTAGCTAAAAACACATCGCAAAGTTTTATACAAAGGCGAAGCTGAGTTTTGAACAGAAGCAAAAAACGGCGAGTTGGAGTATTAGGAAAAACATGGCCAACAGAAAGTAGGAAAAGAGTCACTTTATCGAATAGGAAACCGTTTAATTGGGAAAAAAAATTAAACAAAATCAAATAAAATGACAAATTACAGAACTTTCAATTATAGTAAAAACATAATTGAAACCTAAATTAAACCCATGCTTTACAAAGCAGGACGATAAAAACTTTCGTTGGTTGTTTGCCTTCCTTGAAAAGGAATCATAAGTCAAACCGCTCAAAATCAAATTTTAGCGCAAACAATTTTCAAAACTTTTCTTGAAAAAACAAAAAATCGCCAAGACCTATATGAGAGTATTCACTAAGTTCATGACTCTTAAACAAAAACGAAAAAAAAGCATCAGCAGAAAACACAGCTTGAAAAAATAGCTTCGCACACCGAGGAGAATCTGCAACTACGTAAAAAAGCACATTACAACTAGACCACTGAGTCTTACAACTCTCGTACTTTCACTTAAGCTATACTAATAAACACAACGCAGTGATTGCGCCAGAGTTAAACGAATATTACTCCGCTGATGAAGTGAAAAAAAATGACAAGATGTAACGACGAATTTCAAAAAATAACGTCCGCAGATACCTTAAAGGATACGAACAGTCTTTTTTCTATTATTAACGAATTTATTTTTTGAAATACAAATTTTTTTTAATTAAAATTTTGAAATGTCAATTGATATATTATTTCTCATCTAGTAACAATTTATTTGGAACAAATAAGCTGCCACAGTTCTATTAGAGAATGTTTAATTCGCCGTACACACTACGCGATGACAAAACAATGGTATAAGCAGCACATTCATTATCCCAAATTGGCAATTTTCAAACTCCATATATTTAGGAAAAATATTCTTTTGAATTTCAGCTCAGCACGTCAATACCTTGATGACAAAAAAATTAAAACTCGTCTAAGAATTGTTAAGTCAAAACTTCCGGATACAAAAAAAACAATCATTACAGAGGCGAAGCTGCTCGTCGCAGACACTAGCGAGGAAATGAAGAAAAGAGCAGCTCTATAAAAAGAAATAAAGAAAAGGTAAGAAAAAGCCTTTAGAATTAAATATTCTGCTTTGACGGATTCGATCCTACGACCAGGCGATTTAGAGTCCCCTGTCCTCGCATCTGGGCCACGGGCCCTTGACATTTCATTAACACTAGCCTCAAACAAACCAGCTACATATGCTAAGAAACTGCCAATTCTATACAGCAAAAGCGGCACTAAATATAAATATTACCAAATTTTGCATATACTAATTTGGAGTATACTAACTAAAGGCGCCCAAACTAACTTTGCATGTAAAAAATGCAAAACAGTAAGCGAAACTATTAAAAACTATGCATTTTTTTAAAATGCCCGATATCTTGATTAGAAAACTTTCTGAAAGTGAGTTTTTCTTTTTGCAATGTTGTTTAAAACAAATAGCTTTTATCGGTTCATTTGATGAATCAAAAATGCATCAACTGTTAACTTATTACTCGTCGAATGTCAAAGCACACGCTACCAAATACCGCAGACCTAAAACTGGCACCAATATTTGTGACTTCGGTTGAAAAAAAAAACATAGCCAACAGAGAGTTAGCAATGAGCCAACGAACGCAAATAAACAGAAAAAAAAACTGGTTTGTTTTATGAAAAAACCTTTCAGAAACTTTCGAATTGAAAAAAAAATAGATGCGTTTAAAGCTCTTAAAATCTCTGCAACAATTTATGATTGGCACTTTTTTTGATAAAATCAACCCAATTTGAGAAAATAGGATCATAAGGTAAAATTTTTATTTTGCTGGGAAATCTGAAAAATAAATTCCACTTTCGAAACTAGAAGTCGATAACGTTTTTCGTGACCTTTACACTTTTACTGTTCGATAGTGGAGTTCGCTTTCATTTTAACAAAGGAAATGAAATGAAACTTGAAACGAAATAAAAAATCAAATGTCGAAAAGTAAATTTGAGCCTGAACAAATTTTAAGATTTTTGCTGAAAAAACCGCAAAAAACATCGCAACCTACATAAGAGTATGAACTACGTTCCTACATTCATCCACTCCCAAAAAGTCGTACTATTGCACTAAGCTCGCTAGTCAAAATATTCACGTCATTTCGCGAAATTCGGAATGATTCGCAGAAACAAAATTCAATAAACATTACGCAATGAAGTGCGCCATATATATTGGAACAAAAAGACTCGTACTTTAACACAAGCTGCACTTTTCGCAATGAAAGGAGTTAACAACTACTTACTGCATTAAACACGTAAAAATCTACAGATTATATATCAATTAAACGGGGAACCGCCTACTTGCATGCGTACCGCTTAGTATGCGCGGCTATTAGCCCAATTAGAATTAAGCTTGATTTCTCACATTTGCATTTAAAAATCAAACTGATGCATGCCGAATCAAACCAAGTAATTATTTTGAGCAGAAAATGCGCAGAGCATATTAACCAGACAGAAGTGATGTCATTTGGATGGATTTAGCACGACTTTCGTAATCGTTACATTACTGTTACTAAAAAGTTGCGGTTCATACTGCGACTGGTTTATATACCACCTTAACTACTAAAAAAAACACCCCTCTCAATCAGAACTGTTTGTATAATCATTGCAACAACTGTTGCTAATTAGAGCATTATAATTTCTGATTGGTCGAAAATTTAGCAAAGTTAGTTGCTTGAAAGGGGAGGGGCGGTATTATTAAGTGGATCCGGATACAATCCCCCAAAAAAATAGATCCGGATAATAATCCCCCTTTGGAATTTTCCAAAAATGAACTTTTGACTACCATTTTGAAATAAAATGAAAATTACTTCGACGGAGTCCAAAGACATTATAAACCAAAACACAGAAAATTAAGGGTAAAGCAAAGACCTTTACAATAATAAACCATTAAATACCATTAATTCATTCACAAAATTTAGCAAAAATTTCCAATTCTTCAGCCCCCCAAATTCTCAATTTGAGCACATGATGTTTGCAAGAGCCTGATCGTCACCGCACAATCGTTACCAAACAAATCAAATAGCAGCCAAGGAAAGTCTTTTTGAAATGCAAAGCATGATTATTGAGAAACAATTTAAACCCATTCAAGCCAATTAGAATTCAAGTCAAAAATCATAAAAATGGCTGTTAAACATTAGAAATTCGGCTCGGCTGTGCCAAATCAGTTGGACCTGTAAACAGGCAATTATAGAGCATGTTTGAGCTACAATTACAGTCGTATTTGTCATTACACCACTATTCTCAGTAACGTCACATGCTATAAATACAAAAGGAGAGCCAAATTGTTAACAGTTTCGAACGCGAAGAGTCTAGAACCCGGTTGCAACATCATTTATGATTTCAAGTTCCAATTTTTGCATGACCTGTTCTTACCGATGAGTGCTCGTTTTTCGCGAAGATTGGAGAAATTTTTAAGCTGTTCTTGAGAGAGCGTTTTCCATTGCAGCTTCATCCGGAAATACTCATCTCTGAAAAACAACAATTTTATCTTAGAAACTTGTGTTCAAATTTATAAAAACAAGCCGTTCAATACGAGATCATTAGGTAAAGGAACAGATTTTTTTGGCGAATGGGAGGAAGTGGGCGGACTTTGAAAAAATCGATCTACTTTTTTGAGCACTTCGTTGAAGTAAAAAATTTGGCCTAAACTGACTGTTGAAAGAAAACAATAACGAACAGGTGAAGAGTAAGGCCTAAGTTTCTTCATCACAATTCAACATTAGTTTCGTTTCGGCTATTATTTAATGGACATTTTGTTTTGTTTCTTTTAAAAGAACCACAGTATGGGTATCTCCATTTCAGCCCCCCCCCCCCTACTTTATCAGAGTGGTGGGCTACGCTTTCTATAAACTAGCTTGGATGAATTTGATAGGAACGAGCCCCAAATTGTCAGATTTGCATTTTTTGATAGCTCACTTACTCCTTTTGCTTGTGATGTTGGAAATTCTGCTCCAGAGTATTCTTGTACGAGTAGTAACCCAACAAGTATTTCCATAGCGTAGGTCTCAAAGCTGGAATGATTCCCTGAAACCAAGCTACTTAGATGAACGCTTGATCAAAACAATGACAGTCAGTTGCTGGTCAACTAACACAGAAAGTTCCGACCACATTAGTATCTTTTTTTTCAAATTGTGTCGTTTATTGTTCGGGGTGTGATAAGAGGATCTGACCCAAAGCCTAAAATTCAGGCATATTTGATACTTAAATATAAATTCGGCATATCCGACAACAGCTTTCTTCAAAAAGTGATAAGAAGACAAAAAAAACAAGAATGCGCTTAAACTTCAAAAACTAATTTTGCTGTAGTAAAACCACGGTTTTACAGCTTAACTTGTAACCCTATTATAGACCTTCTCGATTGCTTTATTCGCTCGAAATTAGATAAAAACCCAAAATTTCAAACCAGTTTTATTCTCGACACCGGTTTTTTTTCAAATGTCATCCGAATCACGCGTGAAAATGTTTTAATATGACAATCATTGTTTGTAAATGACATTCCGATGATTGTTTGTAGTGCCGATTATGCGCGGATAACAAAAAAAAATAAAAAGAAAAGAAACACCCGAAGACAGTGCTCTTCTTCACTTTCATTTCTGTTCCTCTTTTTTTTTCTTAATCATTTGTATAAAAATTTTTTGAACCTCCTATGACAAGCGGCTTCGCATTCACCAGCAAAAAAAAAACGTTTGAAAAAAAACACTTTTTAAAATTACTTGTCTTTATCGGAACATAAAGCATTTTCTCAATTCCAACTATTGACTTTTTTCATTGACTTACTCTTAAAGCGAAGTTTAACTAACCAAGTTAAGCATCAATAAGAACTCACCCCCTGAAACACTCGGTTTAGAAATGCATCCGGGTCTGTGATTCGTCCGTGAACATCTATCATGTGAGAGTACTCTAGCTCGTCAATAGGGTGGGCACGTTCCTGTTTCATCTGAGGACGATCCCCAACTGAGACCTGAAAAAAGCCAGTTCCAGTGATCAATTCGTCACATGGTGCCTCAGTTTTGAGTTGAGAATTCGTAAAATTATTGTGTACTTACACATGTGATCATGTCGTATCCTGGCTCCAGTCTGTTGTTGATTCCGAATCTCTCGGCCGCTAGAGCAGCTGTACCCTCCTCGCTTATATCCTCTTCCTCTCCCACACACTCCTGATTAACACAAGGTACATTAATTATGATATATTTCGAGCCATCAACAGGGTGCTCAATATTTCAAGTTTTAACAAAAATAGACCAAAAAAGAGGTTTCACCGAACAAAAACATAGACTCGTTCACGCTCCACTTGTTAAATAGACTGATTCTACTAAAACTAAAATTCCCAGCTAGTATAACTAGTGTTGAAATGGATTGGTTTGAAGATTGTGCCATCTATTGTATTATGACAGCACTACTACTTACCTCTTTCGGTCTGGTCTTCTTCAGTTTCTTCTGGTGAAGGAGGTTGTCGAACACGTAGTTCTTCACTCGACTCAGTCCATCCACAGTCATGTCATACGCACCTCCCGAGTGCACGCCCTGAGAACAGAAACACTGTTGTTCAATCGGTATTTAAGGATTGCGAATCTTGATTTTTCTTTCCTATTTTAGCCACTCATAATTAAAACGAAAATAGTGAAGGAAACAACCTCTTGACCAATTTCCAGTGTTTTGCACACATGCCACATAAGATATACGACAAATTATACGAAAAAAACCCCTTATACGATATAAGATTATACGAGGAATAAGATTTATACGATAAATTATACGATTACACGAAACCGATAACTGGCAACCCTTTTTTTGAAACAATGGTTTTTTCATTGAATACTGCAGGATTGATTGATATTAGGGCCGACACAAGCCCAACATAAAAAATTTCTTGATAGCAATCAGAGATTTTTTTGGCAAAAAAAAGCTATCGAGCAAAAACAATCTAAAAACATTGATCGATATCTGTAATTGAGGTAGGATTTTGGTCTCAAGTAATACGATTATACGTTTTTTATACGGAACCCAAAATATACGATTATACGTTATACGATAGTCGCTTTATACTATTATAAGTTATATTCAAACTACATTTTTTTTCACAGCAATACGGAAAAGCCTACTTTTAAATTTTTTAGATTTGTCAAATTTTATAGAAAACCCGCAAAAGTATTACAGACAGACAGTACAGAAAGTTGATAGCTGAGAAGACGTTCGCCAACAAAACATATAACAAAGCTGAAGAATCTGAGAATTAAAATTCTTAATTGAATTTAAAAAGTGCATATATAACTAAATTCATTCATAAGTGCATTTAGGAGCGGGTTTAGTGGGGGGGGGGGGGATTCGACCACCACTTTTCTTCAGGGATTCGACCACCTCGCCACGCCAACTAAAGGTTCCCCTTTGTTATTAATTTTTGACATCCACTTTTCTTCAGGGATTCGACCACCTCGCCACGCCAACTAAAGGTTCCCCTTTGTTATTAATTTTTGACATCCATTTTAGGCCGACCAACGAAAATTAATTTGAAGGAGCGCGCGCCAAAAATCGCATTTTTCCCCAAAAATTTGCCTGCGCACAAAATTTTGGTTAAAATAGGGTTTTTAAATTGCTTCGGGAGCGCTTGAAAAATCAATTTGATCGAGCTAAAAAAAAAGGGCGACAAAATTTTAAAAATCCCCCCTTAAGAAATCCTAAATCCGCCACTGTGTGCATTAATAAGGATGAAAGCTCTTCTTTCGTTTCTTGAAAAAAAAAAACGGAAAAAAATCATTACTTCCTACATAAGAGTCTGAACTACTTTCGCAATGCTTAGAAGCTTATCTACGAGTTTCATGACGAGATCTGAATGTACAAAATTAAAAACTCTGTCAATTTGGTAGCGCCAAAGTGCCTAATTTATCAGATATGATTTATGCGCAAATTTGTATCATCTGTAAAATTTCCGGTTTGGCTTCTTGCCCCCAAACATTCCACAACTTTGGCCTATTACAATTCTGAACACTCACTGCGACATAGGTGGGGTCTGGGAATCCCATGTTTAGTGCACTCAGAGACTGACTCCAATCGTGTCCCCTCGGAGCCAAGTACCACACGTTGTCATCCTGCTTAGACCTAAACAATGACAACAGTGATGCCATGCCGCTTGAAGGTGGGGTCTCAGTTCAACAACTCCATTCAATAGCTTGAATGCTATTCAGAATGCCCTCATCTTAACCATTGCTTATGCGCTTTACGGATGTCCAACCCCTCGACAATGGGAAAACGGACAATAAACGCATTAGTAAAATAAACATCAGCTTGAAGATTGAGTTGAAAATGATTTCTGAAAATGATCCAACAGGAGTCGGGGAAAATATCATATTCCACTCTACCATATTTCATTAATACCAATCACCCTTAGTCAATCTACCCCATACTATTCTACCATACGCATAGTCCTCCCCCCCAGAGTTTTGAAAAATCATATATAGTGTCAAGTAAATGAACGAAACCCATCTGATAATTCTTTATGGTATTTAACAAAATATGATATCATATTCAACAACTTCAGCGTTGTTGGTTTATCGAGGGTGCAGCACAAAATTATTGAATAGCAACTGGACACCATTGTAAGAAATTGACACTAAATTATTCAAAAATGAGATATTTTCAATACTAAGCGACAATTTATTTATGATTTGTAACTCTCAATAAACCCACTTCTTAATAGACATGAATTTCTTCAGCACTCCAAAAAACTCTTTCACGCCTCGGTCATGGAACTCCAGGAGAGGACATACAGGCTGATCCGCATCTTCGCCAAACAAGGCTAGCACAGGGTAGCCAACTCCTGGATTCACTTTCCTGATTTCGGCCACCTGCTCCACATCTATCTGGAAAGACACTTTGGAAGCCTTGGACTGAGTAGAAGATTCAGTGTTTGGCCCACCACTACCTGAAAAGATTATGAAATCGCATCACCATGAACGCAATTAAGCATTAATATATGAAAAACCATTTTATTTAAGGGAACAGTAGATTGGATTGGAATATGGGCCATGAAAGTTCATCTTTTATTGAACTAACACAAGTCTATTCAGTTTATGTGCCTTAAAACTCGCAGAGCAAAAAAAGTTGCACCAATTCGAAATCGTTAAATTCGGTAATTTTAGATACCACAATGAATGAAAACTCAGATTCGAACCTTTGAACCTCACAGGGTCTCCCATCGACATTATTTTACGGCATTTATTTATGGTCAAACAAATGCAACATGTTCCACAGACGCCTTCGGTGGTAAGATATATCAAAGAGGTAAAGCTGAGTTTCGCACTACTTGCGATACAACACAAACATAGAAAACACAAGTCGAAAAAAATGAAAAACTTTCGTTTGTCCCGCTAGAAGTTCATTCAAGCCAAACACGCCAGAAATGAGAATAATAAATTAGCCACGGAACAACACTTATGAAAAGGAAACAAAGCCGAAGATCTTTCAGCAGACACAAGTTGAGTCGAAAATTTTTTTTTTGTTTTGTTTCAAGCCCCACTTGAAACCACAGGAACAACACTTGCACGCACTTGCAGCTACAATGAAAGTTGCTTAAGCACTAGAAAAATCCGTGTTGTGGCAACTAAGCCGACAATCTTTGAGCAGACCAGTTGAGGCGGAAAAAAATATCATTTTACCAAAAACTTTTAACTCCCACTTCAAGCCGAAAATCTTTCAGCAGACACAAGTTGAGTCGAATGTGTTTTTTCGTTTTAAGCCCTGCCTGAAACTACAGGAACAACACTTGTACCCACTTGCAGCTACAATGAAAGTTGCTTAACCACTAGAAAAATCCATGTTGTGGCAACTAAGCCGACAATCTTTGATACCGAAGCCGACAATCTTTCTGCAGACACAAGTTCAGCCAAGAAAAAACTTAACAAATTCTTTTTTAAAGTTTAAAGGCCCCTGAAACTAGAATGAACAACACTTGCACTTGAAATAAAAGTAACTCAAGCACAAGAAAAATCCAAGATGTGGCAATTAAGCCAACAATATTTGTGCAGACATCAGTTAAGCCAGAAAAAAATGATTTTACGGAAAAAAAAATACGCTTCAAGCCCCCCTGAAAATAGAATGAACAACACTTGCAACTACAAAACAAGTTTGCTTACACCACAAGTAAAATCCGCGACGAGGCAAAATTTGACGTCGTGATGCCGACAAAACTTGAGCAGACAAACGAAATTCCGACAATTCAATTTTCGAAAAAAAATTCAATTGCATGCATACTGAAAAAGCAAGGTCCGGTTGAGAATCGAAGACAGACTTAAGGGTGCAAAAGCGACGGAGTTACCTCAAGGCCAAAAATATTATTAGCAGGGGGGATCTAGGATTTTCTCGAGGGGGGCAGGTTCTAAAAAAATTTCGAAAACTGTCGACTTTTTTAGGTCGACCAAATTGATTTTCTGAGCTCTCTCAAATCACTATAAAGACCCCGGTCAGCCTAAAATGGATATCTCAAAATAGTACAAAGGGAGACCCTTTAGATCGGCAGGGGGTCGAATCCCTAATGGGGACCTTCCCCCCTCCCCCTCCCCCTGATTGCTAGAGTTAGCGAGCTCCAAAAAATGTTTGGCAAAAACCTTAGAACAGCTGAAATATTTTTGGTACTTTTTCTCAGTAATTATGCCGAAAGCAGGTTTTTCAAACACAAGAGGGTCTTTATAGTGCTTTTGAGAATATCAATAAAGTTTTAGAAAATCCGTACCCTCTCTTTCTCCCTCGCTCCCAATCGGGAGGGTCCGAGATCTGCTCCCGTATAGACAGACGTTAGACTTAAATATCACTTAAATACAGACACAAACAAAAAGTATTTGAACTAGCCATTTGATGCGGGCGACGTTTTCGGGTCTACTGAAGCCGATTGGTCTCCCTTGTTGAACTGCACACTGCCAGTACCGTTGGTGTTGCTCCCTCCAATCATGGACTGGATCATCAGCCAGTCTTCATCCTCTTGTCTCGGGGACCAGCTCAGGATCCAACGGCTCTTCCTGGATCCACGACTCGTTTTCTGAAGCCAAGTACAAAACAAATCCGGAAAAAAACAAACAAAAGTAGTCGGTTGAATTTTAATGAGCAGCCGGCGCAGTTTAGAAAGCCAAAATTGAAAAAAAAAAACACTACATTGATGTCGTTGAGATTGTCATGCAAGTAAAAAACGCATTCGTATTACCACATATTGTTCTGTGATAGTCACTGCTCCTCTCACGTAAGAATCATCTTCAGGAAACTCCTCCGAAGCATATTCGAATCTCACAAACACGCCCGTCTTGTCGTAGTGCACCATACTCTTGCTGCCACTCGGCGGGGCCATAGAGGCACTACCTGATCCATTACTCAGGGCCATTGTACTACAACTATTTGAGGATGTTGAGGCCCATTAAATCTAAAATATTCTTTTACCTCTAAAAGAAACGAATACTTTACAGCCTAACAAACGAAAATTATGACGATCACCAGCTTAAGTAAACTTTCCTAAGCATGCTTTTGATCTGTCACTTGGCGCGAAGTTCAGTTTCGACTCTGTCACTTTTGTGAAGCTTGACGGCACACATTGAAAAATGACAGAGGCGAAACTGAACTTCGCGCCAAATGACAGACCACACCAGCATAGTATGACAAACTAGCCAACAGAAAATGAGACGAAAACAGAAAAAAAATCAAATACAAAAGAACGATCTACCAACATTTTCATGTCGCGACTGGTCTCGAACAAAGTTCATTTTGAGCCAGCAAGGCGAGAAAGAGAATTGAACGTTAAACTAGCATCTTAACAAAAATTATGAAGCGGCAACAAAGCCGACAATTCGTGAGAAGACACCCGTTTAATCGGAAAATTGTTTAAATTAAACTTTTGCACACATCAAATTTCCCCGTCCCCGCTCAAAAGCACACCAAAAGGAAACTTTTTTCCGCTCATCAAACGACGCAATATGATGCCACTAAACACAAAAAAAAAAGAAAAACGGAAGTTATACCGAATCGTTGATCGTACATTTACAACTAACGAAAAACTTCGAGCAGAATGGGTATTTAAAATGCAGACATTCTCAAACTGTCTGTTGGTTGACAAAAATAGATTTGAGAACAAAAAAATGAACAAAATAATTTATTCGCGTTTATTATACCTGATTATATCAAATTTACATTTTACAGGGCAATTGATAAAAATTCAACATCGCTAATCAACAATGATCATTTCAGTATTTACCAGAAAGCAGAAGCAGGGTGATTCATTCGAACATGTAACCTCAAATTAGTGTAAAAATAGATCAATAGAAAGTATTATAGACTATTGCTTCAACTTAGATCAATGCCCCATACCATGTGCGAATCAAAATTTCCTACCGTTGATCGAATTGTCACACAAACGAACGAAGGCTTCAGGAAATTTTTTACACTGATTAAGTCGAATTTCTATCTTGAGAAAATTGCAAATGGAATAAACTAAAACATCTATTTTTAATTCCCTTATTCGTAAAAAACACAGGCTCTATGAAAAAACGTGACGCACGGGCGGTAACTCATAAGCCCTTAAAACCAACCGCTGATTTTTTTTAGCCATTATTGACAAAAAATGTCCACAAAACAGGCATTTTCGTGATTAAAAACATAAATTTGTATATCATTTTCTACTACTGTATCTAGAAAAAAAATGGGTAAGCTGTTACGCGAGCCAGGTTGCGAAGCTCATGACTTTAAACTGCTAGTTGTTGCTCAATTAGTTGAGATCGCAACCATATCCTCGCATTCCTTTTATGAACATAGCTGATGTCAAAGTGATCATTGACATCAATTCTTTTTGTCGCTCACCCGTTTCTATATTGAATCGGACTTTATCTACTGCTTCGTCATCTGCTTTTACACCATTGGAGCTACGGCTGGAAAAGCTTGTTGCGCTTTTCTTTTCAAATTCACCATAGATACTTCTGGTATATCTTTTGGCCCCGAGTCGAAGATGTTTTATTATCTGCACTTCCTGGGTTTGGGGATTGCAGAAGTGTCCCGTTAATACGGTTCGACTGTTAGGAACAGTTGCTATTGTCACTACTGTCAGTTCCTGGTACAATCTTAGCGTATCATGCCATAGATGTAACTGGAGAAAATTATTTGCTGTGGACCTGTTAACGCAGCTACTCCAATGTCCTTGGAAGATCTGTTCAAACCGAGCGAAATTGTTCCTCTTCTAAGATTTTGACTGAAACTTGTGCTTATACCATCTTTTCAGTTGTCATAAGCAACAACTTTAAGTTGAAGTAATTAAAGTTGACGGGTCGAAAAAAAAACTGTCAGTGCTTTCTATGTCTCGTCTTGGCAGACTAAAAAACCTTGCACTAATCATATCTACCAAAGCACCTGATGAAATTTAGATTGGTTGGGCCTAATAATGCCAACTGATTAGTTTCATTTTCATCAAATCAGCCTTCATCAAATCACTGAGTTCATCAAAATTATGCTCTGAACGTTCATAAATACTGTTTTTGACATTTGTTTTCTTTAAGTTGAATCTAAGCTGGCATCGGATCATCAACAAACCAAAGCAGCGTTCCCTAAGAGTGGATCAAACACTGTGGTTTTATCTGTGTTTAGCTGTAGTCACTGTACGCAACACTGTTGGAAACAGATACTGGCGCAATCTTCTATTTCAGTGATCCTGAGGTTTCTAGTCTGTGTTTTGTCAACAACTCGTTCTACTGCCATCAACTAATCAAATCTGGCTAGTAAACATCTTCCATGATCTCACTATATATAAAGTACCTGTTCTCTTTGGGTATCATTATTTAGTGTAGTCAAATTTTTAGACTTTTAACTATTTTAGAATATTATTGTACGTTTCGTGTATTCGATCAGGCGTTTTTCAACTGAGGAATGCTTAGGTCAGATGCTATGACTGATCTACAGTTGGACCTCATCTTAATTACATGTTAGCATTGGGCATTGACTTCTAAACGACTGTTTTTTCTCTACAAAAATTCGGCTTTCTCAACTTAAGCAAATGTTGAAATCAAAATCAATTGTTACTCAGTGATTCACATTTTTTTTCCGTTTTTTTTTCAAAATTGTACCAATTATATTTGTTGAAGCGCAAATGTAAATATTAGGTCAGCGTGCTATTTCTGCAAATAAGAACTAAATGCCGTGCAGTCAAGAGACTAGTCTCTCACGCTGATCAACTGTGTTCGAACCCCCCCATAGCCAGACCTTAAAAAATTCAAACTCGAGAGCTATAATCCTATTTGACCGTTTTTTTTTCGTTCTAATACACTTCAGCCTTGATTAAGGCTGACCTTCAAAGAGAAAAATTTGATTCAAGGACAAATTTTGTCGCTTGAGAGCTTGCTTTGAGTTATTCAGACGGTTACGCCCGATGTTAAAGTATGTTTAAAAAACGTTTTATTTATAGATTTTTTAGAGTAATTTTGCCGAAAAAATGCTCTTTATTTCAACTGCTTGAATTGGAAATTTGTTCGATTTTTGGAGATTAGCGCGCACATTGAGGCGCCACATAAAGGACCCATTGGACCCAAAACTTATAAAAAAAACTTTTTAAATAGTGTGTTTTATATAATGTTAGCAGCAATGGGGCGTATGCCTCCGAAACATCTGTTGTGACGCAACCGTAGATCTTGGTCTTCGGTGTGGCAGTGGCTACGTACGACGAAATGAACGTCGACGAGGAAATAGAAGAAGCACTTAGCACACCGAAACCTCCGTCCTTGGTTGGCAGCGAGATTTGTTGTTCACTTCGCAATGGGCGTAATGCGGAGGCATACGCCCCATTGCGATTGGAGAAACACTAAGACGTCTCACTGCCAAGTACGTTTCTCGACGAATGCTTCGCAAGTTTCAGTCTTTTTTCGAGCCATTACAGCTTGGCGCAGGCAGCCGCAATGGATGCGAAGCCGCCTCACATGCTGCCAGAGAGTACATTGCTTCTGCGTGCGCGGACGAAGCATTCGCCAAGATCGATTTCTCCAACTCCTTCAACAGTGTCAGATGGGATACAATGTTTGAATGCATTGCTGAACACGCACCGGAGATCCTCCGCTTGTCAAAAGTTACTACAATGAGTCAAGATTCCTCTTATATGGTGATTACATAGTCAAGTCAGCTGAAGGTTTCTAACAGGGCGACCCGCTTGCCACCTTCGCCTTCTGTTTGGTCCTCTACCCTTGTCTCAAGGAACTCGTAAGTAAACTGAGGCTTGGTTACCTCGACGATGTTTCTTTCGGAGACCACTGGCGGACAGCTCTCAAAGACCTCATAGTTCTCCGCAAAAAAGCTGAGCGCATAGGACTCCAACTCAACGTCAAGAAGTGCGAGATCACCGCCTTCGGTCCGAACAAAGAAACCATTGAAAGAGAGTTCATTGCTACGTTCCCGAACATTACAGTGGTCAACCCATCGATGACCACCTTGCTGGGTGCCGGCTTGGGTGAGAAAGCAATCAGGTGTGAACTCCAAACTTGACACCGTCAAGAGACTGACAGAACGCAACCCATCAACTACCAAGCCAAGCGGCTTTCTTCCTGATGAAAAACTGTTTCATGATGCCGAAGTTGATGTATGTTCTTCGAGCCAGTCCAGCTTTCAAGCACGATGACCTGGTGAAGGAATTCGACCAGCAGGTATCGACAGAACTTGCGCGCGTCTTCAATTGCTTGCTAAATGAACGAATTCAACAACAAATCTCGATGCCAACCAAGAACGGAGATTTCGGCGTGCTAAGTGCTTCTTGTATTTCCTCGTCGACGTTCATTTCGTCGTACGTAGCCACAGCCACACTGAAGACCATGATCTACGGTTGCGTCACAACAGATGTTTCGTTCACAGACGCCACCAGACACTGGGTGTCTCTAAGCGGGCACAGCTTGACCAGCCAAACACTCAGCGTTCACCAGAAACGGTGGTTGTCTCCCATCTTCCAACGCCAGTTCACCGCCCTTCTCAACTCCGCCACTTCGCCAAGAGAAGCTGCTCGTCTTCAAGGTACACGGGCCGTAGGACCAGGTGACTTGATTGACGTTTTACCATCCCGCCCTCTGGGACTCAGTCTTTCGGACGACGAGTTTCGCATTGCATCAGCACTGCGCCTGGGGGCATCAGTCACAGCTCAACATAAGTGCAAATGTGGGCTTTTCGCTGCTGCAGATGGGTTACATGCTCTGATATGCCCTAAAATTAAGCACCGTTTCACCAGGCACAACAACTGCAACGTGCTCGTGAAGGAAGCGCTGAAAACAGCCAAGATACCATCCACTTTGGAGCCTATTGGGCTACTTCACAAGGACGGCAGATGACCAGACGGCTTAACACTGATTCCCTGGAGTGTCGGTAGAACCCTTGCTTGGGACTTCACATGCGTAAGCAGGTTAGCGAACTCCATTGTTCAGTAAGGGGCCCTGCCTGGTTCAACCCCGGCCTCACAAGCGGAAACCAGGAAACGCCGATTCTACTCTGACCTGCACACATTTGTTCATTTTGAACCAATTGCCATCGAAACATCAGGTGCTATAGGTAGGACTTCCTTGACATTCCTCCAAAATCTTGCCAGTCGCGTAGAAACGGTCATAAAGGTCTGGTAAAGGTCATTTTGGGACATAATTGTCAAAAAAGTGGCAGCTAGCAAGCCGTGCCATACTAAGGCTGCCTGACGCTATATTTAATGCCCGCGGAAATCGAGTATTGGTATTTTGGAGGCCCCATTGTCAATAATCAGGCAACAACAAGGGCCGTGCCTTGCGAATTCTGTTCGTTGGTGACGTATGGACCCATGGAACTGTGGTAAAAATAATTTTGAGACATAATTGTCGATAAAGAGGCAGCTAGGAAGCCGTGCCAGACTAAGGCTGCCTGACATTCACTTAAATGCCCGTGGAAATCGATTATTGCTACTTTGGAGGACCTAGTGTTAATAATCAGGCAATTAGAAGGGCCGTGCCATACGAATTCTGTTCGTTGGTGACGTAAGGACCCATGTAACTGGTAAAAGTAGTTTTGAGACATAATTGTCAGTAAAGAGGCAGCTAAGAAGCCGTGCCACACTAAGGCTGCCTGACATTCACTTAAATGCCCGTGGAAATTGAGTATTGGTATTTTGGAGGGGTCTAGGACAACAAGCCGACGGGACTTCAAGCCGAAGGGACTTCAGGCCGAAAATTAAACCTTACAAGCACCTCAAATCATTATTTTGTCATCTGTAAAACGTTTTTTTTCTTTAAAATCTTCGGCTAGTTTAGTCCATAATACGCGTCATTTATGACAATGAATTACTTAGGATTGGCATTAGTTTATAATATCAGCCGTTTTTTGAAATGCATAAATTATGAACAAGAAAATTACCTTCAACCGTGTTTTATTTTTCAACTTTCCTAAACATCATTTGGAGGTTTAAATCTTATGAAAACGCTAATAATTACCGAATAAAGATCACGAAATTGAGAAATTCTTGAAAAAGTATTCAAACTAACCTTATTTCATGACTTAATGAGAAAATTTTCGGCTTGAAGTCCCTAATTTTACTATTCGGCTTGAAGTCCCGTCGGCTTGATGTCCGGCACCCATTTTGGAGGCCCTATTGTCAATAATCAGGCAACTAGAAGTGTCGTGGCTTACGAATTCTGTCCGGCGGTTACGTAGGGAGCTATGGAACTCTGGTAAAAATAATTTTGAGACATAATTGTCAATAAAGGAGCAGCTAGGAAGCCGTGCCGTTCCAACGCTGCTTTTGAAGGAAAGCTCTTTATTTGAGTTTTCCCTCGCTAAGTCTTGAAAACTTCGGCCATAAGAAGCGGTAGACTAGAGATCAATCAGTAGGCAAAGTGGCACAACCAATCAGAATTCAAGTTTAAAGCTGGCGACTTGGTTTGGCTCAGAGAGCCTGACAGTCCACGTGGACACTACCCACTCGCACGTATCGTTAGACTGCACTACGGCAAGGAAGATGCGCGCAATCCGCCGACATAGAGACCGTTACTAGCGAAATGACCCGCCCGACCGTAAAGCCCGCTCCCTTTTTTCCTTCTTTGGGGGCAGAGGATGTTGCAGCACAGATGTAATTATTAGTTCAGCGTGCTGTTTCCACATAGAAGAATTAATTGCCGTGCGGCCATGACACAAGTCACTCACACCGGTCAACCGTGTTCGAAGCCCCCCCCCATACCCAGACCTTAATACATGTAAACTCGAGGAGCTATAAGCCCATTTGACCGTTTTTTTTGTTCTAATACGGTTCAGCTTTGATTAAGGCTGACCGTCAAAAAGAGCAATTTGTCTGAAGGACAAATACTGGTCGCTTGAGAGCTTACTTTCAGTTATTCAGACGGTTATGCCCTATGTTACCGGTCTTAAAGTATGTTTAAAAGTTGTTTTATTTATTGGAAGTTTTAGAGTTATTTTGCCGAGAAAATGCTCTTTAATTCAATTGTTTGAATTGGAAAACTCTTCGATTTGCGGAGATTAACGCGCACAATATTAATAAATTTACAGACGTCATCATGATAGATTTAGGCGCTCACAAAAACTAAAAATCAGTCATAATTTCTCGCTCCATTTGCATTTTTGGACTGGAGAGGGTACTTTGCCGAGTTTGAATTTAAATTTAAACCATAGATCAGACCGTACAAAAAAAATCAAACACGACCTAAATAAGTGTCTTAAGTTCGTTGATTGACACTTCAAATATAGCCAATATAATTGCTCATGACGCACCAGGGTCAAAGGAACGTAGTTAAATGATTAATGAGTGACATCTTTTTTTAAGAATCAGACCATTTTAGAAGCGATAGGACACTTTTTCCAGATTTCATCTAGGCCACCGAAACAGATACTTCATGATTCAAAAAACTATTCGAAAAACTACCAATGCTTAATTTTTGTTGTGAAAATCACAAGCAGTTCTTCTATTGTTTCATTTGTCTGACAAGGCAATGAAAGGTGAAGCAGTTTACATTCATCTGTTGCTGATAAAAAAAATAGTTGGCACAGATGACATTCGAATAATTATAGAAATTCAACATTAACAGCTACGTAAAAAATCCAATTTTGGATTGGGTTTATGCAGGAGAATTAGAATCAATATGAAAACAGTTTGCAGAAATTGAAAAAATTATCATGACAAATTGAGTACTAATGGTGTAAATTAATTTGATAATTCTTTATGTCATAATTTGTCTTAGGTGGGACAAGATATCATTTACTAATTTAATCGGTTTGTACCAACTATTATTTTATCACTTTATTTGAAATATAAATTAAGCTTTTGGATTTGCCCGCTGCCTCCCTGGCGCTTTTGGCTTCTCGAAAGTCTTCTTGACAGCCTGCTCCTTCATTTTTACTTCAGAGAGTAGAAATTGCTCTGTGATCTGGTCATCATTTATGTCTACTTCTACTTTACGGTCGATCGATATTCCGACCGAGTCACTGGACAACATTTGGAGGAATGTGCTTTTGCAGCTGGAAAAGAGCATCTTCTCTTTCACTGTTCCAGCATCTAAATATAACATACAAGCAATTAACAGTGCAACAAGGTAAAAGAAATTTTCACAACAGTTAGGATGTATAAACAAGATCAGGGTGGCCTTTATTGTTTTAAACTGATCAAAACATAAAAAAATATATATACAACGCTGGTATGGCCCTATCCAGCTTATGCACGGACCTTAACTACCCGGGAGGGACCCTTATGTAATTCAATTATTTTTTAATTTTAAAAGGCTATGATTCAAAATTGAAATCTGCTTTTTTAGTCAACTTACGGCTGAAATTGATAAAAATCGTTTGATACTCATGGTTCAATAAAAGGCTTCGTTATACCAGATGTCCAGAAAAAGCAATCAATTTTTTCCATAAACAACAAGAATCATGGGTTAATACAGCTTTTCTCAAAAAAAGCCTAGAAGTGCAACACCTAAATCTGAATCTTCCAATTACGATAGCCCCTAGAACAAGGAATATTTCGCACATATTGAGCATAATTTGAAAGACCGTTTTTAAAAATTCACAACGATCGACTACCCCTAATCATCATCTCACCACTTACTAGATATCCCATGAATGAAAATAACAGGGTGGTCCTTGATGAATCCGTCTGCGGCACTCACTGGCACTCGATAGAGATTATAAGTTGCCCTGTCACGCGGTACAAGTCCGTCAATTCCATCCATGGAGACGTTTCTCTCCGACAAAATGCAGTCGATTATTTCTTCTTTCCCATTGATGACAAATTGGGCGAAATTGGCTGTTTCGTTTTTGAAGTTGGTAATGGCATCAATAGCGGCTTCAGTTGGCGGAAATGATATGTTTGATGACAGCTTCACTTTATCTCCTAAAACAATGTTTCATTTAAACTATAGAATATCACATGATAATGCAATATGAATGATCGATAGACATTCCGCTTAATCATTTCATTATTATTTCAAAAGATTATTGCTCAAGATTTAAAGTGGTGGTAGACAAATCGCTGACTATTCAGATTTGCTTCAATTTTGTCCAGGAAAGTAACTAAGTTAGTGTAATGTTATGCTAATGCTAGCGTACAAATGGCCAATGAGGAATCTGGAGTATCGGCCTTTTAAATTTGTTATATTAACTTACCCAATCCCCTCATCGCTTGTCTCTCAGCTTCTCTAACTTTTTCAAGCTCTATCTCTTGTTCTGTAAAAGGTCTGTCACTTCTATCCTGGCTTCGCATGTAACTTTCATAAGTTAGATCCGACTTCTCTGTGGCAAAGTATTCTGTCTTCAATTGATTCCCACCAAACTCTCGCTTGATTGCCGGCTTCGTACTTGAATACAACATTTTTTCTCGCGTTTTAGAACTCACTGGTACATAAGTCATGAGAACCCATTCGAAGCCATAATTGTTTGATATGTCGGTACGTAGAAGTAAATAGCAGGGTGAGTCATTGTCAACAATTTGAATCAACGTCTTGAAGTCTTCTTTGAAATCCGACTCAACATTTGATGTCATCTCATACAGCATTTTTTCATTCTTGATAACAATTTTCAGGACTCGAACGTCTCCAGAAGTTTTACACCTCGCTATTTCTTCTTTCAACTTTTCATCGGGAGCTATGCCTGTTTCATGTGACATCTCACTGAATTAGTTCAAAAACTATATCTCTAAAAAACATTCTACATAGGCCACTCAGATATATGATGAGTGCAGTCAAAAGTAGTTAGCCTTTTTCAGAATCGATAACTTTCAATAAATTTCAGCTAATATTACTCAGAATTGATATAAACTAGCAAGCCCGCCTCCAAAAATCAATTGGCTTGCAAAAAATTAGCTGTTGTTCTGATCAAGCTATCCAAACAAAGAAATTTTGAACATTTTCAAGTTATGCCATATGGTAAATCGTTTTGAAAAACTTTAGGTTTCATAGAACAAATCGGGTCATAGAGCTATGCAACTTTGAAAAACTTTTTTCTAAGCAAGCTAATCAAGCTATTAAAATTTGATATCTTTCAAGTTTTTTTGCAGAACGAAAGGCTCGCAAAAAAAAATTCCAAGCAAGCTATTAAAGCAATGAAATTTTGAATTATTGTAGTTTATTTCATCGACTGCATCGGTTCGAGAGAAGTTCAAGTTTTTCTAAGCAAACAGTTAAAGCTATGAAACTTTGAATTCTTTCAAGTTATTTCATTAGGAAAGATGCAACATCTGAAAGATGCAATGTCCTCTTCAGCGAACGAAGCAGGTAACCAGCTTGTCGCGTCAGTAACTGAGTTCTGCAACTGTTTTTGCGTGACGACTTGCCAGAGTTCATCAAGCCTGTTCTATCAAGCGCCACACTGATATCCTTAACAAAGAAATGCGGAGGCATACGCCCCATTGCGATTGGAGAAACACTGAGACGTCTCACTGCCAAGTACGTTTCTCGACGAATGCTTCGCAAGTTTCAGTCTTTTTTCGAGCCATTACAGCTTGGCGCAGGCAGCCGCAATGGATGCGAAGCCGCCTCACACGCTGCCAGAAAGTACATTGCTTCTGCGTGCGCGGACGAAGCATTTGTCAAGATCAATTTCTCCAACTCCTTCAACAGTGTCACACGGGACACAATGTTTGAATGCATTGCTGAACACGCACCGGAGATCCTCCGCTTGTCAAAAAGTACTACAATGAGTCAAGATTCCTCTTATATGGTGATTACATAGTCAAGTCAGCTGAAGGTTTCTAACAGGGCGACCCGCTTGCCACCTTCGCCTTCTGTTTGGTCCTCTACCCTTGTCTCAAGGAACTCGTAAGTAAACTGAGGCTTGGTTACCTCGACTATGTTTCTTTCGGAGACCACTGGCGGACAGCTTTTACAGACCTCATAGTTCTCCGCAAAAATGCTGAGCGCGTAGGACTCCAAATCAACGTCAAGAAGTGCGAGATCACCGCCTTCGGTCCGAACAAAGAAACCATTGAAAGTGAGTTCATTGCCAAGTTCCCGAACATTACAGTGGTCAACCCATCGATGACCACCTTACTGGGTGCCGGCTTGGGTGAGAAAGCAATCAGGTGTGAACTCCAAACTTGACAACGTCAAGAGACTGACAGAACGCACCCATCAACTACCAAGCCAAGCGGCTTTCTTCCTGATGAAAAACGGTTTCATGATGCCGAAGTTGATGTATGTTCTTCGAGCCAGTCCAGTTTTCAAGCACGATGACCTGATGAAGGAATTCGACCAGCACGTATCGACAGAACTTGCGCGCGTCTTCAATTGCTTGCTAAATGAACGAATTCAACAACAAATCTCGATGCCAACCAAGAACGGAGATTTCGGCGTGCTAAGTGCTTCTTGTATTTCCTCGTCGACGTTCATTTCGTCGTACGTAGCCACAGCCACACTGAAGACCATGATCTACGGTTGCGTCACAACAGATGTTTCGTTCACAGAAGCCACCAGACACTGGGTGTCTCTAAGCGGGCACAGCTTCACAAGCCAAACACTCAGCGTTCACCAGAAAGGGTGGTTTTCTCCCATCTTCCAACGCCAGTTCACCGCCCTTCTCGACTCCGCCACTTCGCCAAGAGAAGCTGCTCGTCTTCAAGGTACACGGGCCGTAGGACCAGGTGACTGGATTGACGTTTTACCATCCCGCCCTCTGGGACTCAGTCTTTCGGACGACGAGTTTCGCATTGCATCAGCACTGCGCCTGGGGGCATCAGTCACAGCTCAACATAAGTGCAAATGTGGGCTTTTTGCTGCTGCAGATCGGTTACATGCTCTGATATGCCCTAAAATTAAGCACCGTTTCACCAGGCACAACAACTGCAACGTGCTCGTGAAGGAAGCGCTGAAAACAGCCAAGATCCCATCCACTTTGGAGCCTGTTGGGCTACTTCACAAGGACGGCAGATGACCAGACGGCTTAACACTGTGACATTCGACCAGAATGGAAAAAAATGCAAACGCAGCAATTTCGAGTTTTGAGCAGCGAACCTTCCGAATTGGCGATTTTGAAGGAATAAGAGCGTTATTCGAACGATTGGACAAATCGGGAAGGCTGAAGGATTTGGAAATTACTAAATTTTGAAAAATTCGAATTGATGACGTAACAATTTTTAGAAACGTCAAAAACGGCCATTTTCGAGAAAAAACCGAAATAAAACACAACAACATTAGTTGCGATAGCGATAACGACGAAAATTGTGATTGGAAAACGACAACAATTTGCAGAAGTAGCAAAGACTGTTCCGAGTTGCAACTATTGTGTCGCTACAATAGTTGCAAAGCCGTTGCGAACAACGGTGAAGGGTGGAAGACAGCCTTCCGGAAGGAAGATAAGGGTCTTATTTCCCTGGATTCAAGAATCCGGAGGGGTCTCGGGACTGATACTCTTAGCCTTTTATACAAACTTTTAGCTTGCCTATTATGTCCTGAATTGAATTTAATTAACATCTGAATTCATTTTGCTAGGATGAGAAGCTAGGAGTTGGGGGAAAGGGTTGAACCATCTTCGATATAGATGATGATTTTTATCTACTGAACAAAAACAATAATAATTCAATAAATAGTAGTAGCCCTGATTTTAGGAGTGACCTCGTGGTCTGGGGATACTGAGACCCAGCCATGAGCTCACTATTTCTGCATGTAATCTAGTTAATTTGAGTGTTTTGACCGAAGTCGAAAGCAGTAACGTTTTTGTCGACCCGATGTTAGAAAGACCACCGAAAGTACTGGCTTGGTAGAGACGGTGAAAAGCATGTAGAGCTCTGTTTAGACAATGGCCAGTCGTCTTAGAACCTAGCTTTATTTTCCGTCGATATGTATCTTCCGGGCAAATGTTACATAGATGTTTTTATGGCGCTCCTGGGTAGGCATGACCCACCAACCTTTCGGTTAACCTTTCGATGGAGATGATGATTTTTATCTACTGAACAAAAACAATAATAATTGAATAAATAGTAGTAGCCCTGATTTTAGGTGTGACCTCGTGGTCTGGGGATACTGAGACCCAGCCATGAGCTCACTATTTTTGCATGTGATCTAGTTAATTTGAGTGTTTTGACCGAAGCTGAAAGCAGTAACGTTTTTGTCGACCCGATGTTAGAAAGACCACCGAAAGTACTGGCTTGGTAGAGACGGTGAAAAACATGTAGAGCTCTGTTTAGACGTTGGCCAGTCGTCTTAGAACCTAGCTTTGTTTTCCGTCGATATGTATCTTCCGGGCGACTGTTACATAGATATTTTTATGGCGCTCCTGGTTGTTATTCTTTTTTAACATCATGACCGGCAGAACCGTTAACGAGCACTCCGCGCCGAGCGGATGCTCACATTAACGCCCTTAATACGCCTAAACAGCCGGGGCGGAAGGGTAGTTTGGAACGCGGAAGCCATCCGGATTACCGTGAATAGCTTTTTAACCTAGTTAAGTCCGAAAATTCACGAACCAGGAAGGGTGGGGGGATTCGCGGTACCGTCATTTCCTGAGTGGTCCGTGACCAAAAACACTTAAAGATATATAAAAAACCAAACAAAAAGTAGTATAGTACCCAAGAAAAACAAAAAACAAAAAAAATAACTGAAAAAACCAAAAACAGTAAAAAAAAATAAAAAATCAGTAGAAATCATCCCCCCAGACAAGATGTGATCCGACCCCCCCGTTTGTTGTTGATAGATATATTGTTGTTACAGGCATTTATATCAGTCAGGATTGTTACGATCAATTTTGAGGCCCGTTTGTGAGGCTTGTACTGTAGGATATTTGAGCATTTAAGCACGTTATTGATAAATTGCGCTCAATCCGGAAGGGTCAGCTGATTTGCGCTCAATTCGGAAGGATCTTGGGAGACGACTGATCCGGCAAGCAGTACAAGGAGCAACAAGAAGGGGCTCAACGACAACAACGATCGACTGTTGGGTATTGTTAACAAGTTTTGTATCCCTTTTGGTACAAAAATTAAGATGTACACCAAAGTAATCTGTGGGGGGCTCGACAGTGCTGCACTGTAGTGACCCTTCACCGAACTCCGAATATCCGAGTTAAGCACCTTAATTCGGATACTAAACAAACCCGGAGGGGTATAGTATTACTAATATTATTACTTATATAGCCTATATTAATACTCCTATATCGTTTTTCAGTGAAAAACACAGAAAGCAGACCGGTTTTTAGGGTCAAAACAGCGATATTTTGATCCACCCACAAATCGCGATTTTTGAGATATCGATATTTTTTGAAACGGAAAAAAAAGCTAAATTAGTGTGTTAAATCGTAACTGCACTACTATAATAGATAGAACCGGTTAAGTTTAGTTCGGAAGTGGTTGGAACTATTTTGGAACCAAAAACCGAATTTTCGGGATTTTTGAGAAAACGGAACACTATAAATTCAGAAAAATTTTTGAAATTTTTGAGTTAGGACAGTAAGAATAGTTGTTCGGACAACTTCCACTAGTGAATCTACAACTCTTAAAACCCGCTTCCCAAAAGCCTTCAGGGTTGCAGAGAAATCGAACTTTACGTGTTTGATTTGGTGGATTCATCAATCCGGAGGGGTCTAGGTAGCATAGTTTTTCGGCAAATTTTTTCACCTAAAGCGTTTTAGATCGGGTCTTTTGCATTGAACTAGAAGAGTATAGGCCTTCTGAGCTCGGATCAATAATTTTCAGGTCGAAAAGAACAGAATTGCGGAAAAATTTAGGCGGAACCTATAAGAGAGACATTTCTTGACTTTAGAAAAAAGACGTTTTAGTTAATAACTTTAGAACTACTGGGCAGATCCTGTTTATCTTGGTACCAATAGATCAGAAATTAGCTGAGCTTACTGATAGGGACAAAAGTTTTTCGATGAAGAAAGCGTGAAAATTTTTTGAGGTTGTTTTTAGTAAATTCACCAATTTGGGAGGGTAGACCCTTCACGTTTTATAATTTGTTTTTAGGAAAGCCCTTACACCCCTACCAAAAGGTAATAGCGGTTGAATAAAGTAACTTTAGGCTGTTCTAGACGAAAAGGGAAGGCTAAAGGCACAAGAAAACCTTAATCGAGTCGAAGTTATGTAAGCGATAAGACCCTTCACCGTTAGCGTGAATTGTCAAGTAAGAGGCTTAACTTCAATCCGGAAGGGTCTAGGGAAGGACCACATACCCTTCCTAGTTAATTTAAAAAGCATAATAGCAGCGGAGAACGTATCCGAGGGGTATAGGTTGAAAGAAGGAAATCTCCGAAAAGCTACTTTTACAAAACAAGAGGGCTCCCAATCCGGAGGGGTCCAAATTTTTTTTCAAATTCGGAGGGGTCCCAATCCGGAGGGGTCTTGTTTTCACAAAACCGAAGGGGTCCCAATCCATAGGGTGCTTATATTTACTATTTCAGAGGGGTCCCAATCCGGAGGGGTCTTATATTTACTAACTCAGAGGGGTCCCAATCCGGAGGGGTCTCAATTTTGCCGATCCGGAAGGGTCCTATTTTTGCCATTCCGGAGGGGTATTATTTTATTAAAAGACTTAGGTAAACAGAAGAAAAGACTACAGTGAGAGGTATTAGGTTATTAGCAGACAGGCTAGGAATCAGTGACTGCACTGGTAACTTGATTTCAGTAAAGACCAGACCAAAACAAACAAGGTCCGAACTCGGATATTCGCGACACTAAGTCTAAATTAAAAAGAGCCTAATTCATTGGTGTGGATTGAAACCCATAACGTTTTTGTGAAAAGTGACTGCCCTGAGGATTTTAGTAGGTCTAGCTCGGGCAGTCCGAAGGCAGATAGGTAACACAGTACTCGGTGGGTGCAATAGACGCCCACTTGAGAAAATTACTGCCTTCAAAGTTTTGTCTGTTTGGTGCAGCACCAAGCAGGGAAACCTTTTTCTTTAAAATACAAGTTCGACTATTGTACTGCGACTGACTAAAAGTACAATACACATACGTTTTTCATAGAGTTATTCTTACTCTGTTATATATATGTTTTTTTTTATTTTAAATCAACAGAATTTGTGCTTGATTGGGTAGTGAGTACACTATCTTTTAAATTGACTGATAACATCATATTGTGCTAGTTCTCAAATCTTACGACCGATAACCGGTTAGTGTGAGTAAGTTATATACAAGCTGTACTCTGATAACATACAGGGATTCGTGATCACTATTTATTAGAATCTTGTGAAATTTATTGTGTTGTGTCATTATTATTGGTAGTCAAACTATAAGGTCACTAGCAATCGAAATGTGTGTATAGGCATTAAGAAGTGACAAATTGAGAATGAGTCTAGACAAGTCAAGGACACCTAAACGAGGTAATAGCTCTAGGAAATTCATACCTGAAGAGCAAAGAAAAACGATGACCGATCCTTTTGTGGATTGGATCAAGCGATCTCGGTCCGATAAAGAGGAGACGGTTTCAGGCAGAATGGTTGAAACGAGAAGTCAGGAGACCTCAGAAGAGCGAAGAGAACTGTTAGAAGTGGAGGTCAATACGGACCATACCATGAACGACAACCAAGATGTAAATGGACTGGAAGGGAGAGGCAGAAGGCTGGCGAGTGAATCTACTCCGGTAGAACAAGGCCACGATTTTGCCACTTCCACCGGGACATTGGATCGGGAAGAGATGTCGGAACTGTCCGACATCTCAACTGAAGTAGCGGCAACTAGAAGATCTCCGACAGACAACACTATGATGGCAAGCGGGACTGAGAAACAAACAACGTCCTCATCGTTCTCAGAAAGAATGAAGAACACCTTCGGAAACATCTTTCCATTCACCATGGGAGTGGGCACAGGAAATGAAGGTGAATCCCAGGAGGAAGAAGAGGACGACAACGATCAAGTGGACTTTGGATCTCAAGTCAGCCTCAATAGTTCGACCCAGGAGAATGAGGCATACGTCGAAAGAGAGACTGGAACCATGGACAAATTTGGTGTGGTGAGAACGATAAGCAAAGACGCAAACACACCAGGCCAGTCGAGAGGCTTTGCGACTATGACAAATTCAGAGACGCGAACTGGGGAGAGTAGAAACAAAGGGCTAGGCAACGCATTGACGGATCCTGAAGTGGATAATGAAAAGACGTCGAGGCAGAGAATCAAAGCCCGAATCTCGACCAGCACGAAGCTACCTGGGACCGACAGGGTGACACCGCCACTAGTGACGCCACTCGTGGATAACGGGGCAGCATTAGAAGAAGCCTTGAACAACATAGTGGGCAGTATAGGAGAACAAAATGAACAGATGTCCATAAGAATGAGTGAACTAGAAAGAGCAGTTCAAATTGAAAGAGAAAGTCTGCGGGAAGAAATAAACCGCAATAGACAAGAAGTTGGTAGGAGCGAAAAACGGTTGAAAGAAAGAACGGACGAGCACATAGCGAAGAACTTATCGCGAATGACAAGAGAAGCGGAACAGAGAGAGTTACGCTTAAGAGACGACATGGAGAAGTTAAGAGTTCAGCAAGAGCAGTCTCTTGGGACTCTTGACACAAAGATAGATGCGATGATGGAGAGGCGAACTCAGGCTATCATGGATAGGTTGGACGGGCTACTAGGCAGCAAGAGTGGACCAAAAGAAGGGGAACTGAACTCGGGAGGTCCCAGCAGGGAGCCGAAGGTGAACTTCAATGACCATCAAAGGAGGAGGACATATGGATCCACTAGAGGTAGGGGCAGTTCATCAGGTTAGGCCACAAGGGATAATAGAACATGGGGTTCGAACAGTAGACCAAGTTCAACGGGGAAGAGACAGACCTCTAACGAACGACCAACGCAAGGCAAACATGCGACTGGCAGAAGTGATTCCGGTAACAGGAGACATGCAAGCCCAGGGAGGAGTCATGTGGGCCAAGGGGGAAACACTCACGGCGATTCGGATTACAGGGAGGCACCGAATACAGAGCCTTTGACAAGGTGTGATGGCATTCAGTTGGGGCACTCGAGAGATGCCACGGCAATGGCCACAGCCTTTGAACCCCTAAACAGGTCTTTAGAGACATTCCTTACAAGGTTATCCAAAACCAATGAACGCAGTGAAAAGTCCAAAAGAGTCTTTAAGAAACTAAGATGCTACAAAAACGAATCTGATGGCTGTATTGATACCTGGATAGAGGTAATGAAACTGCATTTCGAGGAAGAGGACTTGTCGGAAAGACAAGAATGCAGTGCGCTCACCAGTAATTTGGAAGGGACAGCCCTGAACTGTGTCATGGCCAAGGAGCAATATCAGCGTGACACGGCCGAGAAAATCTTCGAAATATTGTTAAACCGTTTTGGATCAGGGGTGCAGGGGCACCAAGCAATGATGCGCTTCGAGAAACGGAGGCAACGAGAAGATGAAACGATAGACAAGTTTCTAGATGACTTGGAAATGCTGAGAAGACGCAGCCAACCGGATGAATCGAACCAAAGGATGAGCCTGGCAGTAGCCTCAAAATTCATCGATGGTGTGAAGAATGATGAACTTCGAACAATGCTAGCAACGCATTACACACCACTATCAACCAATGCGCCAATACCAGAGGAGTTGAGGCTCAAGTCAAAAGAATGTCTTTTGTTGAAACCTCCTTCGAGATCTGGATACTATAAGAACAATTATGGAAATTTTAACAACGGACCAGCAAACCAAGGGATCAACTGGTACAAACCGAGTGATGATATGGACAAGAGACGCTCTTGTGCCAATTGCAGTTCAACGGACCATCACGTGTCAGCATGCCCAACTTAGAAACAAGGCATGAAAGCAATAGGCTTTAGCCTCGAGGACGAAGATGCGTCAGAAATTGACCATGAGGATTTCATGAGACGAGTAATTGCGAAATTCGGCCCGCGGTGTTTCTTTTGCAATTTGGAAGGTCATTTTAAGTCAGATTGTCCACAATTCTGGGATGCAGTGGCAGACATCAAGCATCCAAGGCATGAGGAAGCTTTATCAGGAGTGAAAGCCAGCAAAGCTCGCCTGTTGAGTGAAGCGGAGGCGCGCAGAAAAGACAAACCGCAAGAGCTGGCGACGAAGAAAATGCAAGCGGTAACTGAAGAGACATGTGAACCGGAAACAGTGACTGCGGCCGATGACTTCAAGATTGATTATAGGGCAGCCGCGAGGGATGCTCTAATTAGAGTGCAGCAGGAACTGGTGACAAAAGAGATCAAACAGAAAGTGAAAATCGAACTGGAAAATGAGAAACTACAGGAGCAACTGAATACCTTCGAAGCAACGGAGGTCGAAGAGACTAAAGCACCAAGCAGTTTGAGCATGAAACCTAATGTAATCTCCGGTCAGACGTTCGGCATGGTGCCGCAAGGAAGCAAGATACAGTCGATAATCTCGGTGGCTGGACACCAGGTAATCAGAAATCTGAGTGAACCATCCGAGTTCACTTTGATGCATTTGGACACATATGCAGATTATCTGAGGCAGGTGGAGCCACGCAATGAGTCGAGAGCTGTGCGAGCACTACTAACAACGGGTGGCCCTCGCATAAAGAAATTTCATGGACGCTACCTGGAGGTCTATGGGCCGTATCAAATGATGCTGAACGTGGATGGGATCAGTATCTACACAAGTACTTATGTAACAACAGACAGTGACCAGATAGGGCAGATCTATTTGGGTGAGGAGGAACTCAAAGTCCGCAGGATAGGCCATGACGCCATGATGGAACAAGATGCAGTACACAGTGGGTATGAAGCAGATGTGACCGCACATCTGCTCGACACCAACGGAAAGAAAATCGGAGTCACAGGGCTGCTGGACACACGAGCGGTAGTGAGTCTGATGCCGATAAAAACTTGGGAAAGAATGGGCTTCACGAGGGAAGATCTAATTCCAACGAATCTCCGACTGGCCGCCGCCAATCGAGGAGCAATTTACGTAGCCGGAAGAACACCAATAACGGTTCTCCACATGGGAGGACGGGATCTTTGGATGAGCTTCCTGGTGGTAGAGAATTTGGACGACGCCGACCGATTCATCTTGGACAGAGATTTCGTCAGGAATTTTGACGTGATGATTGACCTGAACAACGGTCTGATACGGATTAGAAACCCGGACCGGAAGTATGTTAAGAAACCGATTAATAGGATAATAACAGACGAAAACAAGGTACCAATTTTTTTAGACAGAAAAGTAAAACTGCAGCCAGGGCAGGCTGTGGTAGCAATTTTTAGAATGAGGAATTGAAATTCGTTAAGTGATAGTAAACAGGTTTGTTTGAAACCGAATCCAAATAGACAAAGCTCAGTGATTTTAGACCGGAGCTTCTCGGTAACGCGAAACGGACTGTGTGTCAGTGTGTTATTGAACACACTGAACACCACGGTTTGAATCCAGCGTGGAAAGAAGCTTGGTTACGCTTTGCCGATGAGGACCGACTATGAGGAGACACAAAACTTGAAGAAACATAGTGTGAAAGACTGTCCTTATCATGCAAATAAAGAAAAAAATTTCAAAGAGGATTAATGAATTAAAATCTATTCATAAATTGTTTTCAATGAAATCCGAAACGGACGACGGCTTATCAAGCTGCTCGAATTTTCCGGAACGCCCCTCGTCATATGAACTAGAATCTGACAAACCGGTTTCACCAGAGATAGAACATTTAAAAGGGAAAATAGGTGAAGGAGATTTCAAAAAATTGCGGGACCTCTTAAATCGGAACGCAGATGTATTTTCAAAAGGCGGATATCGGTTGCTGTAATTTCGTCGAGCACAAAATCGAACTTGAAGAGGGCGCCGTTCCCCATAGGGAAGGCGCAAGACGAATGACGCAACACAAGTCGGAAGCGTGCCGAGCGGAAATAGAAATGTTGCTTGAATACGACATGATAGAACCCTCGAAATCGCCATGGGCTTGCGGGGTAGTAATGGCGAAAAAGAAAGGGGGGCAGCTTAGGTTTTGTTGCGACTTTCGTTAATTGAACGCGGCAACGATAAAAGATGCGTACCCGATACCGCCAATAATCGAGAGCCTCTCTAAGCTTGGTGATGCCAAGTTCTTCACCACATTGGACTTGAGTTTTGCCTTCTGGCAGGTCCCTCTGCGGAAGAAGGATAGAGAGAAAACCGGATTCGCGTGCGAATTAGGGTTGTACCAGTGGAAGAGGATGCCCTTCGGCTTGTGCAATGCAGCGGCCACTTTTCAAAGACTGATGGCTCAGGCTTTGACCAGAGTGACCACGAAAATATGGGAATCTCGTGATAAGTTACGTGGACGACGTGGTCATAGCCATACCGACCCTGGAAGACCACATTGATCGGCTTGATGAGGTCTTTGGATGCATGAAAAAAGCAGGCTTGAAGTGCAAACCATCGAAATGTGAAATCCTTAGGGATTCAATCAAGTTTCTGGGAAGAATGGTGGACAGGCATGGCGTGAGGCCAGACCCGGAAGCAGTAGAAGCAGTGTTGACATGGAAGGCTCCCAGAACGGACACACAGCTCCTGAGCTTCCTAGGGTTTGCCAACTACTACCGTGAGTTCATAAAGGGATATGCGGACAAGGTGTATCCGATGCAGAAGCTGATGCGCAACAAATGGAAAAAGATCGAATGGAACGATGAAGCAGAAGTTGCCTTCGAGAACATAAAGCGGGAACTGTGCGAAGCGCAGGGCTAGGCATGCCTACAGAAAAGGGCATGTATGTTCTTGACACAGACGCATCGGTAGTAGCCATCTCAGGAATATTTCATCAGGAGCAAGAATGGAATGGAAGAACGGTTCTCCGTCCCATTGCATACGGCAGCAAGGTCTTGAGTGACACTGAGATGAAATATGGCGCACCAAAAGCAGAAATTTTTGCAGTAGTCACGTTTGTGAAAAAATACCGCGCATACTTGGGGACCGCTCCCTTTAAGTTACGCGTTGACAACAGAGCGTTATCCTGGTTGAAGACCTACTCGATGGATCAGAGTTATATTGGTAGATGGATAGTAAGATTGGATGGCTACCATATGATAATCGAACACAGGATGCGTGATAAACACCAGAATGCTGACAGCCTCAGCAAGAAAACTGAGTTCTATGAAAGATTGGAGCAGAAGCAAGCCAATCAGGCAGAAATAAAGGAAGGATTTTCGTTTCTGGACAAAGAAACTTATGAAGCGCTTCCCTTAACGAGATGGTTGGATAAGTCTGGACATTCAATTCCAGGGCATCCTGAGTTACCTGTAGAGAAAGCAGCCGAGATAAAGATCCCATCCAAGGTGGACCCGGTCCCCTTGGATCTGTTGCTGCGCTCAAACCTGGTCCAACAAGAACTCTCTCGCATGAACATAAACAGTCTCATTATTGGATAAAACGGTGCAGGTCACACCGCAAGTGATGCGGATGGTGGGTGGATTGTTAGAAGGAGAAGTGACCAGAGATGACCCCGAGTAGACAGCAGCAGTGGCTTCACTAACAATCAGGGAAAAGATGAAGATCATGCCGTCCAGACGACAACACGAAGAGAACGAGAGGGATTGTAGGACAATAGTTCAGCAACTAGTATCCTCAAAACCCCACGAGATTTTAACCAGTACTTCTTACGGACGGAAAGAACAGGGGAGCAGTACGCGAAGGAAAACCGTTACCTTTGTGGACCAGGATAAAGAAGGTGAAAAGGTAGAACGAAACCTGGTGCAAGATTGTTTGTCCGGGGAGACGAACGATGAGAAGAGCCAGCGAGTACAAGATCAACACCCGGGACAAGAAAGTTTTCCGGGGAGTTTGAGATAGATGAAAAAGTTCCTGATGAGAAACAGGACCTGGGGAACAAGGTTTTGTCCGGGGAGTTCAGATGGATGCGAAAAAGGCACAGACATGATCGAGAGGAGCGTGCAGACTCCATCACAACCTCTTCAACAGATGACAATTCCCGAAACTCAGGAATTGACACCTATTCAGATAGGAACTCGAGTTCGGGATCAGAACTGTCCGAACTAGCGATCCACACACTACTAGTGGAAACTCGGGCAAGGGACCCGGACAGAGAGTTGTACCAGGATCCTGACAGTGATCGCTACCTTATACCAAGCGAAAGAGTCTTTGACAACGCAGCGGATTATTTGGAGACAATAGCGGTATCGAAACGTTAGATAAGTCTGTTGCCACAAAATAGGTAGCTAGGACTGATCTCGAGCCGTTCAAGCAAGAAACACAGCCGCTGGCGAAGATTTGGTGCGTGAAGATGGAAGAAGACACACACCAGCCCAATGAGCTGAATAGTCAGATGAGGGTCATGAAGACGTACTTGAAGGCGAGATACAGACTCTCTGATCTTCTAAGGGCGCAGAGAAATGATCGCATGACAAGCAACCTGAAAAGGTGGATCGAGAATGGTTCTCCGGATAAAGGGGACCTCGAGGAAGACAGTTATCGTATCCTGAGACAGTACTTCATGCAGAAGGAAGGGAGGTTATATTTGAACAAGGACGGGATTGTGGCTTGCAAAAGAAGAGAAGAAGACAGAGTCCTATACAAATATAACGCGATAGTCTTGCCGCAACTCTATCAGACAGAACTTTTACTCAGGTCGCATGATCAGATGGGCCATCAGGGGATCGACAAAGTATATCAGAGGATACTGAAGCGCTTCGAGTTGCCTGGAATGAAAAAGGCATGCGAGAAGTGGGTAACAGCATGTCTGTCATGCCAACAGGTCAAGGATCCAAGGGAGTTGCGATTTCCTTTACAATCGATCGAGTCGTCTGAATTCAACGAGGTGGTGCAGATAGATTACCAAAAGATATGCATGACAGACAGTGGTTATAATCAGGTGTTGGTCATGATAGATCATTTCACGAAGTATGCAGAGGCCGTGCCCTGCATAACTGCCTCGGCGGAAGAGACATGCGACTACCTGATCAATACGTGGATAGCAAGACATGGTTTTCCGATGACGTTTCAATCGGATAATGGAACAGCTTTCGTAGGAGAGCTTACGAAAGAGCTTATGAGACGCTCACAGGTTGCTCAGGCTCACTCCACGACGTACCACCCCCCGACGAATGGCTTAGTGGAAAGACAGAATAGGACGTTAGTGTCGATGCTGAGAGTATATTGTTCCAGGTACATGACCGATTGGGACAGATACCTTCCACAGGTGATGGGAGCCTATAACAGCACGCAACACTCCACCACTGGAGTTAGTCCACACATGATGCTGACTGGACACAAAAAGTCTTTACATTTAACCTTTTCTACACAGAGTATGAGGGAAAGAAAACGTCTCCACAGGTCTACGTGAGGGATGTGATCAGACGTCAACAGGAGTTGAACGATTTATGTAGACGAAATACTCAGCAAGCACAGGCAAGGCAGAGGAAAAAATTCGATAAGAAAGCAGCTGGTGCGAAAGCTTACTCGGTGGGAGACTACGTATGGGTATTTCAGAACGTTATACCACCGAAAGGAACAAAAAAGCTCCTAAAAAAGTGGAGGGGCCCATTCATGATTACGGAAGTGCATTAGGAGGGACGCTTTTACAGACTGAGTACTGGCCGAGCCGCTCATTACGAAAACATTAAGCCACATAATCCATCGACAGAAGACTGGTGTATACCGGCAGACATGGAAGAAGGAGGACTGGCAGGACCCTGAACAAAGGGAGGTGCCTAAGAACTTGGAAACGGATTTTCCGTTCACGATACAGACTCGTCAGAATGACAGGACAAGATTCAAGAAGAAATATAACCCTTACGGCGACGATTTTGTAGTGGACAGGATAGACCTAAAGAAAATAGGGGAAGAAGTAGTGGGTCTAGAAGACATATCTGTGTCACAGGACATTGACATAGTCGATGATCACGACGATGAGTGGGTCGATGACCGGTCGAAACCCGAGGTAGAATTCGACGACGAGCAACAGCAGTCATATGAACAAGACTTAACGAATCTGCGTGTCTTGGAATGGCTGAACGAAATGACGTCGGACCCAAAGGAGACCACTGTCACGATTCAAGATGTAGATCGTGAAAGCATAAAATACATAAAAGCCGAACGAGAAGATCCTTCCTGGGCTGCCCAGGAAGGGCGACTACTCATTCCGGCTTCCAATCTCAATTTGATACCCGGTATGCGATCGACGGGGACGTCGATGGATATTTTTGTCTGGGGAGTGGGGGTAGGACTTGCCCACACTGAAAACTTGATAATAAAAAAATTAAAAATAACAAGAGAGACAGGAGACTTAGAAGCAGAAACAGGCGAAGAGCCTAAGAAACCTGACATAGGGAGGGTAGTTGAGTCATATTTTAACTTACCAAATGAATATTCAAGTAACATAAAACTAACAGACAGTGATTTTATACTCACAAATAGAACATGTGCGATAGCAATCACAGCAGACATGAGTTTTAGGACAGCGTTAGCGGCAGATTTTAAGAGGGAATATAAAAACATAGAGTTCCTATGGAAGCAAAGACCAGGGATAGGGGGGCGTAGTGGCCTTACCTCCGGCGGCGTCACAGATACCGGGAAAATACCAATGCTTCTTGGTAACGAGGGCGAAGGAGAAGCAGCACGTGGACCCGGAAAACCTAGTCTTGTCCTTGACGAGATTGAGAGACTTCCTCGTGGAAATGCACGTGAAGGAGCTTTCGCTTCCAGTGTACGACCCGAACAAAGGACGACTGCACCCTCGAGAACTGTACGCGCTGGTACACGTGATATTCTCTGATACTAATATACAAGTATATTTACATAAGAAATATTACTTAAGTATAGGCTGAGTGATGGGCGTGAGGGTATTATGCTAAAGACTAAGTTGTATGATACGTGTGATATGTATGTTATGTTATGTGTTATGTTAAGGTGAAACTGACAGGTGTGACAGTCGTGATTCCTTTTCTAGATCCTGATTGATCATTTAAATTACTCACTTGAGTCAAAGAATCGAATCAAACTTGAAAAGAATAGAATGGACAACTTCAACCTGGATGAATTGATGGACCTGGCAGAGGCATATGTAGGACCGATGGTAGATGCGATCTATCGTCGGCTGATCGAACGAGACTTCGCTCTGGAGGACCCAGAGGTGGTCATGTTGCTGACCGCCCTGATCAACATCTTGGGGCACGACAACCGTGGGGACCGCCCCACGGAAGTCCTGTTGATGGCAGCATATGGAGAAAGAGGAGTACTAGACCGCCCGAACATGAGAGTGATGAGGTGGAGAAACGGGGCTCTCTCAGGGAGTGACTTGGCGAATGAGCCTGGATTGGGAAGTTCTAGGACTTACCAACCAGGTGAAATGCCTATGCCCTCCAAGCCCAAACCTGGGCTGACGAGAATGCATCAGGAGATGAACCGCGAGGCTGCCTCGTCTGGTTCACCACTGAGAGCAGCTGTGCCACCAAAGAGAGCGAAAGTGGAACAGAGGGTTCAGACGAACCAAACCATGCAAGATCTGGATGGGATAAAAGACGAACTGGAAAGGACAAAAAGGGAGCTGGACGAGGTGACTAAGACCATGCTCATTGCGGAGGACGACAGAGACATGTGGAAAAGATTGTTCGAAGACTGTAACAAAAAGCAGGGTGAAAAAATTGAGCGCTTGAGGCAGAACTACAAGGAGCGATCGGAACGCAGGGCGCTGACCACGGCCGTGGAGAAGATGATACCTGCAAGGAGTATTCCTAGTGGGCAGTCCCCGATGGAGCTCTTGACGCCTCGAGAAATGAGTCAGACAACGGAGACACGGCTCCCGACAGCAATAATCGAGTGACAATCCCGGACCCTAGTGACACCTTGGGTGACCCCGTCGTGGAACAAACGGTGAGGAAGCTGATAGAGACAGCTGGACGACTGGTCGCCAACAAGAGTGCGCCAGGTTCCGGGGTGACTGCACCCTATGGAACGATTGACGACACGGGCAGAGTACAACTCTCCCAGACCGTGATCAGACAGGGAATAAGTGACGTGACGCCACTAATGGGGGGCTCTAAGGCCCCAGAGAGAAGAATACAGAAGATGCCAGCGAAGAAAGTTTCACGTGTGATAGACGTACAAAAGAATAATCAATTGAGATATAGTTTCACGGGAGTTCTGGAGACAGATCCGAGAACTTGCTTCAATCGAGCGACTTGGAACCCGGCAGTAAATCTGCAACAACCGCCACTGGGGACATCACATCTGATACTGGGAGACAGCTTGGTCAGAGTGCTATCGAATTTGAGGACCTCCTGGGTCACCACGGTGATGGCCTTCGGAGGTGCGACGATAGCCCAGTTATATTGAATGGTGGAACTAATGATCCTGGTTCGAACGAATGACATCTCTAGAGGTTCGGATGAGCAGGAAGCACTATGGGAATCAATGATGGTGTGCTTGTTTACTACTCTCTGGCAGAAATTCAATTGCGCGGTACTGACCGTTTGCACTGTGCCATTGGATACAAGGAGCTTGACAGCAGCAGGGAGAAGGCACAATGAAGGAGTCGTCATGTGGAATAACATCCTAAGGAATCTCGCAAGTCGGAATGCCGGGAGAATGATCCTCATGGACATTGAACATGAGTTGAGAGCTATGGATCAGGCCAGGCTGACCACGGACGGCATCCACTTCGATAGTATAGAAGGATAGGCTTGGTTGAATCGAGTCTACCAAGAGCGATTGGATGAGTTAGAAGCAGAACTCTTTGACACCGGAGTGCTGAAAGAGGAAGGAACATCGAATGACACGGTGATTACCACCTTTGTGCCTCCTAGCCTGCAAACACGCTTGGGGACGTTGCGTCCGTCACGAACTACAGACAACAGAGCTCCAGCGAACCAGGTCAGAGGACGGACGTGCAGGATAGATTGGGAGAAGCGCCGGTGAGGAGGACCATTCATCCTAGGAGAAGAATAGGGCCAGTTAACCCAATGGAAGAGGCAACTGGCACGTCCAGATCAGACACGAGATCGGAGACGACAAGTACCAGTCGAGAGGAGAGACGCCCGGATAGAGGCTCATTGATGTGGTCAAGACCCATACCATCTCCCTGGCATGTGTACAAGGACGAACTGATGAAGCTGGATCTCCAGAGGGTTAGCTTCATCGAGGACGCCAGGAGGATGCTGAATGGAGCGAGGCTATCCGTCAGTAGACTGTACTCGATAACAGGTGTAGACTGGTTAATAGCCGCTGGCATAAATTTCAGCTCCACGACGGCCTTGAGATTTGCTGACCTAGAGGGACTGCCCTCTAATAACACGATGGGACCAGTGAACGCAAGACCATTGCAGAACGTGAGGTTGAATCATGATGAAGGGAATCGAGAAGAGAGACCTGGAAGATTTTTGGTAACAAGGGCGCCAATCGGACAACATGTGAAGATGTTCAGGCAGGTGAGCTCACCTCCAGGTCATGTGAAAGATAGAATATACCCGAAACAAGTGATTCAAGATGGTGACGTCCAAAGGTACGGCGGATTGAAAGCGATAAAGAAAGATGAGACCATCTTTGCAGCGTACGACAAAGCAGAAATGAGGAAGGCCAAGATTATGATAGTAGCGAATTCAGAGTTCGTGTACACTTCCAAGTCTCTGTTTTGGCCGGATGTCATAATGTTGGCAGCGGTCGACCTGGACCTACTGCAAGCCGTATCTCTGGCAATAGGGGTACAAAGACAGACGGACATGAACCCAGTCACGATCGTAATTGCTGGCATCAATGACCACTTGCACAGTAGAGGTTTTCTGAGAAGACTCAGCGATCCTGCAATGGCAGAAAATGCAGTGTGGCCAGCGATAAAGGATATCCTGGAGTCAATGGGTCAAGTGGTGGATGCGACGAAGGAGGGGTCGTTCAACAAGGTAACACCGAGAGTAGTGTTCGCGCTGTCTCCGGGGTATGCATGTCTCCCGGATGGATTGAAGTTCGTGTATGCGATCGTGACCTTGCTCTCGGAAGGGAAATATGATGTGATCATATCAGCCCCAAATCGCATGTTAGAAATGGAGAACCTGAAACCACTCAGGGCAGAACTACCTGCGTATAGACGACGACCATCGAGTGGTCACAGCGATGTCAAACGACTTATGGTTCCGAGCAATGGAAGTAACGGGTGAAAAAGCGAGAAGGAAGAATCCACAGGAGACTAGAGCTCATTTGGAGGCGATGGTTTTGAGGACCAAATCGGAGGCCAACCAGTGGTTACATCTAAGTCCTCGAGTAGCGGCATTGGGTGCAGATGCTTTTGAGCAAGGCCCTATAATGATGAAGAAAATCCATGCTTATTTGTTGAAGGAGGTAAGCCTAGCGGAAAATGCTGAAGAAAAGACGGCTGAGTTAGTGAATAGAATGGGCCAAATTACCTTGAAAACCTTCTGGACCCAGGAAGTGAAGGGGAAAGAAGGCTTTGAACGAACAGATAGCATGCTGGAAGGGTTGGGAGCCGGATGGACCGCGTCCTTCTTGGCAAAAGTCTACCCGAAAGTCTCTCATTACTTGATAAAGGAATTCCTCCAAGCAGTAGTGGAAGTGTCAATAGTGGAACTACTAGCCTTGTTCGTGACGTTTGGAGCAGAGAGTTTCGGTAAAGGACCGGCGATGCTGCTCACCGAAGGAATCCAGAACCTGCGGTTAGATGGCCTTCTAACACTGATTGCGATTACCCACGGAAACTTGGGAGGACTAATGAAGTTGACACGTTGTCCAGATCAGATGAGAGAGAGGGCGAGGAATTTAGATATGAAGAAATCCACAGACTCGTGGAACAAGATAAGAGACCTGAGACACACTCTTATCCAATATCTCTCACAACAAAATCGCTTTGGAACGGGAGAAGACGAGACTATCGAAAGAGAAGAAGATGTTAGACGACATGTTGGGGGCATGCCCCTGTTAACCGATCTGAGCTTGGTTATGAGAACCGATCCCTTAGCATTGATCAGAGGAGCCACGGAGTTTGTGACCGTGATCTATGGACCAGCGGTCACGTTTGCGTTCCCTGACGTTAAGGTGGAGGCGTATAGGAGGTCGGTGCTGCACCTGAACCTCATATCAGCAGTGGACGGTAGTGCACTGAACTGGTGTGAGCAACACACATTGCGGGAGCTCATGAGTGAAGATCTGTTATTTGCGAAAATATCAGAGCCAGAGATGACAGTCATCCACTTTGACGATCACTTCCGTGATCGCATGGGAGAAGTAGAAAGAGGACACATCGAGGTGTTTCCGAAGCTTTGGAATTTGAGACCCTATGATAAAACGAATGGTGAGATAACCAGAGTGCCTCGTCTCGTTGCAGCATATCACAAGGTGAGAGAAGAGACGAAGGATTGGGGTGATTACGAGAAGCTGCCGGAAGAAATCCCCGAATTCCCTCTGATAAGAAGGATTTTGCTCGGAGCAGTCTCCGTGGTGCAAACTCCTAGGTTGAGAGCATTCGAGGGGACAATGGATCCATACTTTGTAGGGAGAAATGCCGCCGTGTTACAGTACACACGATTTGCCTATACGGATCAAGCGACGAGAAGACGAATAAGCAACGCCGCGACTCCCAAGCCTGGAAGATTCGACGAGGAATGGGCGGGATTAGGGATCATATCAGCCCCAAATCGCATGATAGAAATGGAGAACCTGAAACCACTCAGGGCATAACTACCTGCGGTGTGGTCAGATATCTCGAACGCGATGAGAGGATTCAAGGACCATGCGCTGCACATGTTAGTGTTGGATGAGGTGCTGGGGTTGGAACTGTCCAACTTCAGTCGACAGCTCAAACTTAAACCGGGAATAGACGACGACCATCGAGTGGTCACAGCGATGTCAAACGACTTATGGTTCCGAGCAATGGAAGTAACGGGTGAAAAAGCGAGAAGGAAGAATTCACAGGAGACTAGAGCTCATTTGGAGGCGATGGTTTTGAGGACCAAATCGGAGGCCAACCAGTGGTTACATCTAAGTCCTCGAGTAGCGGCATTGGGTGCAGATGCTTTTGAGCAAGGCCCTATAATGATGAAGAAAATCCATGCTTATTTGTTGAAGGAGGTAAACCTAGCGGAAAATGCTGAAGAAAAGACGGCTGAGTTAGTGAATAGAATGGGCCAAATTACCTTGAAAACCTTCTGGACCCAGGAAGTGAAGGGGAAAGAAGGCTTTGAACGAACAGATAGCATGCTGGAAGGGTTGGGAGCCGGATGGACCGCGTCCTTCTTGGCAAAAGTCTACCCGAAAGTCTCTCATTACTTGATAAAGGAATTCCTCCAAGCAGTAGTGGAAGTGTCAATAGTGGAACTACTAGCCTTGTTCGTGACGTTTGGAGCAGAGAGTTTCGGTAAAGGACCGGCGATGCTGCTCACCGAAGGAATCCAGAACCTGCGGTTAGATGGGCTTCTAACACTGATTGCGATTACCCACGGAAACTTGGGAGGACTAATGAAGTTGACACGTTGTCCAGATCAGATGAGAGAGAGGGCGAGGAATTTAGATATGAAGAAATCCACAGACTCGTGGAACAAGATAAGAGACCTGAGACACACTCTTATCCAATATCTCTCACAACAAAATCGCTTTGGAATGGGAGAAGACGAGACTATCGAAAGAGAAGAAGATGTTAGACGACATGTTGGGGGCATGCCCCTGTTAACCGATCTGAGCTTGGTTATGAGAACCGATCCCTTAGCATTGATCAGAGGAGCCACGGAGTTTGTGACCGTGATCTATGGACCAGCGGTCACGTTTGCGTTCCCTGACGTTAAGGTGGAGGCGTATAGGAGGTCGGTGCTGCACCTGAACCTCATATCAGCAGTGGACGGTAGTGCACTGAACTGGTGTGAGCAACACACATTGCGGGAGCTCATGAGTGAAGATCTGTTATTTGCAAAAATATCAGAGCCAGAGATGACAGTCATCCACTTTGACGATCACTTCCGTGATTGCATGGGAGAAGTAGAAAGAGGACACATCGAGGTGTTTCCGAAGCTTTGGAATTTGAGACCCTATGATAAAACGAATGGTGAGATAACCAGAGTGCCTCGTCTCGTTGCAGCATATCACAAGGTGAGAGAAGAGACGAAGGATTGGGGTGATTACGAGAAGCTGCCGGAAGAAATCCCCGAATTCCCTCTGATAAGAAGGATTTTGCTCGGAGCAGTCTCCGTGGTGCAAACTCCTAGGTTGAGAGCATTCGAGGGGACAATGGATCCATACTTTGTAGGGAGAAATGCCGCCGTGTTACAGTACACACGATTTGCCTATACGGATCAAGCGACGAGAAGACGAATAAGCAACGCCGCGACTCCCAAGCCTGGAAGATTCGACGAGGAATGGGCGGGATTAGGGATCATATCAGCCCCAAATCGCATGATAGAAATGGAGAACCTGAAACCACTCAGGGCATAACTACCTGCGGTGTGGTCAGATATCTCGAACGCGATGAGAGGATTCAAGGACCATGCGCTGCACATGTTAGTGTTGGATGAGGTGCTGGGGTTGGAACTGTCCAACTTCAGTCGACAGCTCAAACTTAAACCGGGAATAGACGACGACCATCGAGTGGTCACAGCGATGTCAAACGACTTATGGTTCCGAGCAATGGAAGTAACGGGTGAAAAAGCGAGAAGGAAGAATTCACAGGAGACTAGAGCTCATTTGGAGGCGATGGTTTTGAGGACCAAATCGGAGGCCAACCAGTGGTTACATCTAAGTTCTCGAGTAGCGGCATTGGGTGCAGATGCTTTTGAGCAAGGCCCTATAATGATGAAGAAAATCCATGCTTATTTGTTGAAGGAGGTAAACCTAGCGGAAAATGCTGAAGAAAAGACGGCTGAGTTAGTGAATAGAATGGGCCAAATTACCTTGAAAACCTTCTGGACCCAGGAAGTGAAGGGGAAAGAAGGCTTTGAACGAACAGATAGCATGCTGGAAGGGTTGGGAGCCGGATGGACCGCGTCCTTCTTGGCAAAAGTCTACCCGAAAGTCTCTCATTACTTGATAAAGGAATTCCTCCAAGCAGTAGTGGAAGTGTCAATAGTGGAACTACTAGCCTTGTTCGTGACGTTTGGAGCAGAGAGTTTCGGTAAAGGACCGGCGATGCTGCTCACCGAAGGAATCCAGAACCTGCGGTTAGATGGGCTTCTAACACTGATTGCGATTACCCACGGAAACTTGGGAGGACTAATGAAGTTGACACGTTGTCCAGATCAGATGAGAGAGAGGGCGAGGAATTTAGATATGAAGAAATCCACAGACTCGTGGAACAAGATAAGAGACCTGAGACACACTCTTATCCAATATCTCTCACAACAAAATCGCTTTGGAACGGGAGAAGACGAGACTATCGAAAGAGAAGAAGATGTTAGACGACATGTTGGGGGCATGCCCCTGTTAACCGATCTGAGCTTGGTTATGAGAACCGATCCCTTAGCATTGATCAGAGGAGCCACGGAGTTTGTGACCGTGATCTATGGACCAGCGGTCACGTTTGCGTTCCCTGACGTTAAGGTGGAGGCGTATAGGAGGTCGGTGCTGCACCTGAACCTCATATCAGCAGTGGACGGTAGTGCACTGAACTGGTGTGAGCAACACACATTGCGGGAGCTCATGAGTGAAGATCTGTTATTTGCAAAAATATCAGAGCCAGAGATGACAGTCATCCACTTTGACGATCACTTCCGTGATCGCATGGGAGAAGTAGAAAGAGGACACATCGAGGTGTTTCCGAAGCTTTGGAATTTGAGACCCTATGATAAAACGAATGGTGAGATAACCAGAGTGCCTCGTCTCGTTGCAGCATATCACAAGGTGAGAGAAGAGACGAAGGATTGGGGTGATTACGAGAAGCTGCCGGAAGAAATCCCCGAATTCCCTCTGATAAGAAGGATTTTGCTCGGAGCAGTCTCCGTGGTGCAAACTCCTAGGTTGAGAGCATTCGAGGGGACAATGGATCCATACTTTGTAGGGAGAAATGCCGCCGTGTTACAGTACACACGATTTGCCTATACGGATCAAGCGACGAGAAGACGAATAAGCAACGCCGCGACTCCCAAGCCTGGAAGATTCGACGAGGAATGGGCGGGATTAGGGATCATATCAGCCCCAAATCGCATGATAGAAATGGAGAACCTGAAACCACTCAGGGCATAACTACCTGCGGTGTGGTCAGATATCTCGAACGCGATGAGAGGATTCAAGGACCATGCGCTGCACATGTTAGTGTTGGATGAGGTGCTGGGGTTGGAACTGTCCCACTTCAGTCGACAGCTCAAACTTAAACCGGGAATAGACGACGACCATCGAGTGGTCACAGCGATGTCAAACGACTTATGGTTCCGAGCAATGGAAGTAACGGGTGAAAAAGCGAGAAGGAAGAATTCACAGGAGACTAGAGCTCATTTGGAGGCGATGGTTTTGAGGACCAAATCGGAGGCCAACCAGTGGTTACATCTAAGTCCTCGAGTAGCGGCATTGGGTGCAGATGCTTTTGAGCAAGGCCCTATAATGATGAAGAAAATCCATGCTTATTTGTTGAAGGAGGTAAACCTAGCGGAAAATGCTGAAGAAAAGACGGCTGAGTTAGTGAATAGAATGGGCCAAATTACCTTGAAAACCTTCTGGACCCAGGAAGTGAAGGGGAAAGAAGGCTTTGAACGAACAGATAGCATGCTGGAAGGGTTGGGAGCCGGATGGACCGCGTCCTTCTTGGCAAAAGTCTACCCGAAAGTCTCTCATTACTTGATAAAGGAATTCCTCCAAGCAGTAGTGGAAGTGTCAATAGTGGAACTACTAGCCTTGTTCGTGACGTTTGGAGCAGAGAGTTTCGGTAAAGGACCGGCGATGCTGCTCACCGAAGGAATCCAGAACCTGCGGTTAGATGGGCTTCTAACACTGATTGCGATTACCCACGGAAACTTGGGAGGACTAATGAAGTTGACACGTTGTCCAGATCAGATGAGAGAGAGGGCGAGGAATTTAGATATGAAGAAATCCACAGACTCGTGGAACAAGATAAGAGACCTGAGACACACTCTTATCCAATATCTCTCACAACAAAATCGCTTTGGAACGGGAGAAGACGAGACTATCGAAAGAGAAGAAGATGTTAGACGACATGTTGGGGGCATGCCCCTGTTAACCGATCTGAGTTTGGTTATGAGAACCGATCCCTTAGCATTGATCAGAGGAGCCACGGAGTTTGTGACCGTGATCTATGGACCAGCGGTCACGTTTGCGTTCCCTGACGTTAAGGTGGAGGCGTATAGGAGGTCGGTGCTGCACCTGAACCTCATATCAGCAGTGGACGGTAGTGCACTGAACTGGTGTGAGCAACACACATTGCGGGAGCTCATGAGTGAAGATCTGTTATTTGCGAAAATATCAGAGCCAGAGATGACAGTCATCCACTTTGACGATCACTTCCGTGATCGCATGGGAGAAGTAGAAAGAGGACACATCGAGGTGTTTCCGAAGCTTTGGAATTTGAGACCCTATGATAAAACGAATGGTGAGATAACCAGAGTGCCTCGTCTCGTTGCAGCATATCACAAGGTGAGAGAAGAGACGAAGGATTGGGGTGATTACGAGAAGCTGCCGGAAGAAATCCCCGAATTCCCTCTGATAAGAAGGATTTTGCTCGGAGCAGTCTCCGTGGTGCAAACTCCTAGGTTGAGAGCATTCGAGGGGACAATGGATCCATACTTTGTAGGGAGAAATGCCGCCGTGTTACAGTACACACGATTTGCCTATACGGATCAAGCGACGAGAAGACGAATAAGCAACGCCGCGACTCCCAAGCCTGGAAGATTCGACGAGGAATGGGCGGGATTAGGGATCATATCAGCCCCAAATCGCATGATAGAAATGGAGAACCTGAAACCACTCAGGGCATAACTACCTGCGGTGTGGTCAGATATCTCGAACGCGATGAGAGGATTCAAGGACCATGCGCTGCACATGTTAGTGTTGGATGAGGTGCTGGGGTTGGAACTGTCCAACTTCAGTCGACAGCTCAAACTTAAACCGGGAATAGACGACGACCATCGAGTGGTCACAGCGATGTCAAACGACTTATGGTTCCGAGCAATGGAAGTAACGGGTGAAAAAGCGAGAAGGAAGAATTCACAGGAGACTAGAGCTCATTTGGAGGCGATGGTTTTGAGGACCAAATCGGAGGCCAACCAGTGGTTACATCTAAGTCCTCGAGTAGCGGCATTGGGTGCAGATGCTTTTGAGCAAGGCCCTATAATGATGAAGAAAATCCATGCTTATTTGTTGAAGGAGGTAAACCTAGCGGAAAATGCTGAAGAAAAGACGGCTGAGTTAGTGAATAGAATGGGCCAAATTACCTTGAAAACCTTCTGGACCCAGGAAGTGAAGGGGAAAGAAGGCTTTGAACGAACAGATAGCATGCTGGAAGGGTTGGGAGCCGGATGGACCGCGTCCTTCTTGGCAAAAGTCTACCCGAAAGTCTCTCATTACTTGATAAAGGAATTCCTCCAAGCAGTAGTGGAAGTGTCAATAGTGGAACTACTAGCCTTGTTCGTGACGTTTGGAGCAGAGAGTTTCGGTAAAGGACCGGCGATGCTGCTCACCGAAGGAATCCAGAACCTGCGGTTAGATGGGCTTCTAACACTGATTGCGATTACCCACGGAAACTTGGGAGGACTAATGAAGTTGACACGTTGTCCAGATCAGATGAGAGAGAGGGCGAGGAATTTAGATATGAAGAAATCCACAGACTCGTGGAATAAGATAAGAGACCTGAGACAAACTCTTATCCAATATCTCCTACAACAAAATCGCTTTGGAACGGGAGAGTATGAGACTTTCGAGAGAGAGGAAGATGTGAGACGACATGTTGGGGGCATGCCCCTACTAACAGATGTGTTTGGGCATGAGGACTGATCCCTTAGCGTTGATCAGAGGAGCCACGGAGTTTGTGACAGTGATCGAACGGATACTACCATTAAATGATGTCAAAGTGGAGGCGTATAGGAGGTCGGTGCTGCACCTGAACCTCATATCAGCAGTGGACGGTAGTGCGCTGAACTGGTGTGAGCAGCACATGTTGCGGGAGCTCATGAGCGAAGATCTGTTGGTTGCGAAAACATCAGAGCCAGAAATGACCGTCATCAATTTTGACGATCACTTTCGTGATCGCATGGGAGAAGTAGAAAGAGGACACATCGAGGTGTTTCCGAAGCTTTGGAATCTGAGACCCTATGATAAAACGAATGGTGAGATAACCAGAGTGCCTCGTCTCACTGCAACATATCACAAGGTGAGAGAAGAGACGAAGGACTGGGGTGATTACGAGAAGCTGCCGGAAGAAATCCCCGAATTCCCTCTGATAAGAAGGATGTTGCTCGGAGCAGTCTCCGTAGTACAAACTCCTAGGTTGAGAGCATTTGAAACCAATGAAAGGAGAATAGGGAATTTCGTGGGAACGATGGATACATACTTTGTTACAATACACACGATTTGCCTATACGGATCAAGCGACGAGAAGGCGAATAAGCAACGCCTCGACTCCCAAGCCTGGAAGATTTGACGAGGAATGGGCGGGATTAGGCTTAGCGCCTATGAAGATGAGAGGCTGGACCGAACTGTCTGAGGCCTCCTTGATCCTGACTAATGTGAAACCGGAATTGAAAGTAGGAGGAACACTGCAGGTGAGAACCTTCCTAGCACCCTTCGGCTGCGAGGAAATCAAAGTGGTCCATGGAGAAGAGAAAGATGGATCAGCTGGCACACTGATCATGCCGAAATTCCTGGATGGGGCGACAATGAAAAGCAGGGGCCCTCAAGCTCGAAGAATGATACGTCAGAAGGAGATGACGGACAGGGAGGAAGCCGTCAAGCGGAAGAACCCATGCAACAGGATGCAAGTGGATTCAACAGGGCATCGACAGGAGGAGTATCCAGCCTGGATTTCAATATCTTCAGTGATCTTGAGAACAACGTTGATACGTTGGAGGCGACTGAGCCAGCGGATGAAGGCATTTCGAAACTGGAACCTCCGTCAGCCTTTACGGAAAGGAAACGGAATTTGCCGGAGAGCAGCTCTCCTGGCAATTCAAGAAATAACGAGCAAAGAAGCCTCATGGAATCACCAAGGAGAAGAAGAATAGAGGGCTCAGCCAGAGTACCTTTCTTGGGAACGTTGCCCGAAGAACAGTGGGAAGTACATCATCGAGACCATGAAAGTAGGACGGGATATGGATTGGACAGAGTGGCGTTCATGGAAGAAGTCTGGACAGTGGTTCAGAGCTATGGGACCCATTCCATTTTGAAAACAGGTCTCAACCGACCATTGATGCGGGAAGTCCTTGACAAACTTGATGAGTGTGAAGGGAGATTGAGTGAGCTGTTGATTGACTCAGCCACTGATGAAAGTGAAGCGAACTCTCCCATCAAGATGACACCGCAGGATGGTAAAGGAGAGGTGGTGTATCTGCCAAGAACCAGGAGGGGAACGATGCGATCCAAATTGGTGATTGATAAGATCAATGAGATGAAGATGAAGTGCATTCAGAGATATCAAAAATAGGAAAGACGAAAGTGGATTCAGAGATATCAAAAAAAGCTGTCAATTCAGCAAAACGAAAATGAGTCGAAGAGGCAAGGGATTTGGGACAAGGTGATTATCAATTACCTGGCACGAACAGAATGTTGACCGATGTATAGCGATGGTGCCATCCATTCTCATGGCAGGGATAAAGTCGACTTGTTACAAATCCAAAAGGAGTGACCGCACTCTGACTGGAGCAACCTTAGAAATGGAAATACTTAGCCAATGTGGAGAAAGCACGATGAAAGACTTTAAACCATCTCCCATGAACCACGGAAAGGGAAACGTCGCAGGACAACTAGTACCAGTGGAGTATAACCGACTGACAGTGTCGGAGACTGTGTCAATAGATGAACCCGCCGATGGATACATGGAGAAGTTAGAATTTCGAAACTCGGCTAGAGGGTATGTGATGGCTCTGGAAGACGAAATGGCCATGGAAGGTTATCTGGAGACAATGTTGCGTGGCACCATCCTCAAGCAGAAGGCATATGGAACTTTAGCGTCATCCGAGACGCAGGCGGAAACGATCGAGCAGTTAGTGAGCCTTCCATGGAAAGCAGTGGTGTTGAAGTACTTCGAAGAGGAAATGAGGACTACGCCGTGAATACACGCTGTCATGGCAGTACCTTACGTGAGAACCGAATTACAATTGAGGTTCGCCTGGTGCATGATGGGATTAACTCGCGGGGAATATGACTCAGAAGAAAGGAAAAGGTCAAAAGAAGAAAAAGTATTCCTGATGACGAACCTGAGGGATCTGATAATCCAGGAAGGAATGGCAGTAGCGTGCGCGAAGCGGAGAGATGCTCTCTGTTTCATTCAATTCCTGATAGAGGAGATTTCAGTACCAGCATTGAGCACCTGTGTCAAGATGTTGAGGGAGGGCGATTAACGAGCAAAAGCCTTACTATTGCTAGCACTACTGGAGATGCATCAAAGCAAGCCTATGAGGGTGACTATGAAAGAACCTGAGGAGTTAGAGCCCATGAGAAAGATAGACGAAATCAGGAGATTTTCAAACAAGGAGCTGAGACTCACTGAAGAATCTATGGGGGCACTACCGAAATCCAGTGAGTACTGTGGGCCGATCAAGAAGAAGTCGTACAGCTACGTGTCCGGAATCATTGGGATAGAGTACAACCCTTTCCTGAGTGAAGACATACGCGATTGCTTCTTCGATTACGCGCATGCAGTGTTGCTAAGATTCTGGACGTCGAGGATTGTAACGATTAAGAGCGCTAATAATCCACAGACCAAATTGGGACTGGTCTTGGAAGAAGAAGTGACTGCACCTTCCGTGCACAAAATCCGACAAAAGAGTGGAGTTTGGGTTGGGATTCTCAGATGAACTACTGAGAACGAGCTTGATGGTAGTGTGGGAACTGATGATACCATCATGGTGTCCTAGTCCCAATGCTGAATCGATATTAGGGGCGACACAAGATGTGCAGAGGGAGCTGAACACAGACTGTAATCTGCGTGACCTTAACATCATATATAATGTGATGATAACAGCCTCTAGGAGCAACGGGGAAGACAAAGTGGAGTTGCCTGGCTGGGTACCAGTGGACTGGGTCAAACCTAGTAGCTGTTTGGCGGAAGTCTGTGGACTGGAAGGTCACGTTTGTGGAGGTCTGGATTGTGTGAAAACCCTAGAGAGACAACACAAGCAATTGACGATATAGTTTGGGAATGTCGTGATGAAAGCAAAGACGGAAAAGGAACTGATCGCAGATTGCCATGGAGGAACCGAGATGAATCTAGTAACTGCACTAGGATTCTACAGCATGTTTGGTTCTTTAGAGTCACTATTGAAACTAGAACAGAAACATGAGATGGTCACAGCCATCAGTGTAGAAGTGATCCCAGGAGTTCTGCAAACTGAGCAAAAGTACATAGGAAAATGGAGGGAAGCGATCGAGACGGAAATGAACATCAGACATAGTGAGTCTTATTGTAGACCATCAGGAGCACGATATTTGGTGGGATCGACATTGGCTCCAATGTGCAAGAGTAGATACCTGGTGCATTTCGTAGCTGTGGATGTAAAGAGTACGAGAACGATCGTGGATCAAGCCTTCTCAGTGCCAAAGTGTGTGAGACTAACGAGAATGTCCAAAAAATCTTACGAGTTGCTATGTAAGATGTTCTCAGTAGTTCCAGAGAGAACAAAGGACGAGTTGGAATCGATACTGGGAAGGAAGTTCATGGGATACGTGAGTGGGAACTTCAGTAACTTTGAAAGACAGAAACAGAGAGGATCAACCGTTACGGATTACAATACAGTAGATGAGAATGATGAAGTCCACCGAGTGATGATGGAAGTGGAACCATTACTGGAAGCTTCGGGAAAACGTAATTGGAGGAGCATCATGTTGACGCATGACGAGTTTCCCTGCCACTGCTTGCTGCAGACCTGGTGGTATCCCGAGCGTAGTAATCTGGTGTTGATCTGGGACTCTGGAGAGCTGCTCTCCATGGGTTTACCAGACTCATCACGGCCCATAACATTAGTGATAGTGGGAGTTATGATGGCGATACGATGGCTGGAAGCTTATGTGAGAGAAAACAATAGACAGGAGGCACCGACGAGAGAACAGTTGCAGAAATTGGATTGTCTAAAAGAATTAGATCTTTTTGAGACAACGTGCAAGATTCTAAACATTCCGATGGAAGTGAAAAAGATATGGGCAAGAAGACGATTGATGCCATGGTCCAGAGCTAACATGACTGCATGGTTGTACGAATATGCCAAAAAGCATATGTCGAGGCACGGCAGGGTGTACAGTGGATATCAGCTGGACATTGGAGCAGGAGCTTTCAAGCGAGCTTTCGTGACTCATCGGAATGCAGTGACCACCGCTGCAAAGAGAATTTCCAGGACGAGTGAACGTAGAGGAAAGGAGAAGGAAGAGATGTTGAAGGAAGATTTGGAAAGAAACGTGACATTGTGTCTCCACAACAGTTTCTGCCGAAACAGAGAATCTAACGTGGATCCCCTACCTTGTTGCAAACAGAGGGTAGAAGAGCAGAAGTGTTGGAGGACTGCTTCCAACAGCGTCAGAATAGCTAGCGATGTGTTGCAAGACACAGAAACTGAAAGTGCGGAGTCAGTGTCACAGGAGGAAGAGATGGAACATTGACAAACGGTCGAAAGAACAAGAAAAGAAAATTAGAAGAAAATTAGAAGAATTTAGAAGTTTTAGAACTTCTAAACGACGAGAAAAGAAGAAAACAAAGGAGTGACGAAGAAGAAGAAATAAAAACTCAGAATTGTTTTATGTGTGTGAAAAAACTCAAGTGAGAAACTAAGCAACCAAGTTGTAATTGAATTCTGAAACATTTAGTTGAGCTTTGAACATTAAAGAATTTGTTGAATTTATAAATTTGCATTTTGATTTTAGTTAGTGGCTTTAGAGACTATTATTTACTATTTATTTAGAAAGGCTTGAGTAAAGAGTATATTTAATTATTCTAGCCTGCATGACTGTTTTTAATCAACTAGGAGAACTAATCACTTTGTGGTGATATGAAAGGCTTGGGTAATCTCTCGAAAGGATTGTTTCATTGTTCTTTCTAACCACACAGTTTCTTAGTTTTAATATTCAGGACAATAACAAGCAAGATTTCCGAAGGGAAGAAGCATAGTAGGATAATTTTAGCTTATTGGTTGGCAGGACTGTCCTGCAAACCGACATCTTTTAAAAATCTAGGAGAGAAATTTTTAATCAGGGCATTGACATTGGAAGTCAGAAAAGAAGTTTTTATCTTAGGTCATATCCTCAATGTGCAGATTAATGAAAGAATTTGAAGGTTATATTGATGTAGTATGATGCCATTTATATTCTGCAGTGAGTCGATATGACGCGGATAAAAGTAATTTCGTGCATTTTGTAAATTCTGTTCGATGACACTGTGCCAATTTTACGAAAATTAAGAGATTCAATGAGGACATTGACCGGACTGTCCGGGGAGTATGTGACATTCGACCAGAATGAAAAAAAAAATGCAAACGCAGCAATTTCGAGTTTTTAGCAGCGAACCTTCCGAATTGGCGATTGTGAAGGAATAAGAGCGTTATTCGAACGATTGGACAAATCAGGAAGGCTAAATTTTAAAAATTCGAATTGATGACGTAAAAATTCTAAGAAACGTCAAAAACGGCCATTTTAGAGACAAAACTGAAATAAAACACAACAACATTAGTTGCGATAGCGATAACGACGAAAATTGTGACTGGAAAACGACAACAGATTGCAGAAGTAGCAGATACCGTTCCGAGTTGCAACTATTGTGTCGCTACAATAGTTGCAAAGCCGTTGCGAACAACGGTGAAGGGTGGAAGACAGCCTTCCGGAAGGAAGATAAAGGTCTTATTTCCCTGGATTCAAGAATCCGGAGGGGTCTCGGGACTGAAACTCTTAGGCTTTTATACAAAGTTTTAGCTTCCTTATTATATCCTGAATTGAATTTAATTAACATCTGAATTCATTTTGCTAGGATGAGAAGCTAGGAGTTGGGGGAAAGGGTTGATCCATCTTCGATGGAGATGATGATTTTTATCTACTGAACGAAAACAATAATAATTCAAAAAATAGTAGTAGCCCTGATTTTAGGAGTGACCTCGTGGTCTGGGGATACTGAGACCCAGCCATGAGCTCACTATATCTGCATGTAGTCTAGTTAATTTGAGTGTTTTGACCAAAGCCAAAAGCAGTAACGTTTTTGTCGACCCGATGTTAGAAAGACCACCGAAAGTACTGGCTTGGTAGAGACGGTGAAAAGCATGTAGAGCTCTGTTTAGAAGTTGGCCAGTCGTCTTAGAACCTAGCTTTATTTTCCGTCGATATGTATCTTCCGGCCGAATGTTACACACTGATTCCCTGGAGTGTCAGTAGAACCCTTGCTTGGGAATTCACATGCGTAAGCAGGTTAGCGAACTCCATTGTTCAGTCAGGGACCCTGCCTGGTTCAACCCCGGCCTCACAAGCGGAAACCAGGAAACGCCGATTCTACTCTGACCTGCACACATTTGTTCATTTTGAACCAATTGCCATCGAAACATCAGGTGCTATAGGTAGGACTTCCTTGACATTCCTCCAAAATCTTGCCAGTCGCGTAGAAACGGTCATAAAGGTCTGGTAAAGGTCATTTTGGGACATAATTGTCAAAAAAGTGGCAGCTAGCAAGCCGTGCCATACTAAGGCTGCCTGACGCTTACTTTAATGCCCGCGGAAATCGAGTAATGGTGTTTTGGAGGCCCCATTGTCAATAATCAGGCAACAAGAAGGGCCGTGCCTTGCGAATTCTGTTCTTTGGTGACGTATGGACCCATGGAACTGTGGTAAAATTAATTTTGAGACATAATTGTCGATAAAGAAGCAGCTGGTGATCTGGCCTCTTTTCGAAAGCTGAAACAACTATTCAGCCTCGCCATCCAGCCTCGCTATTCAGCAGTCGCTTTTTTACGAATCTTGCCTCCCCGTTCTTTAGCCTTAAGAATTTTAGTGTCTTTAATACTAGTCTTATTTTTATCATCCATTTCGACACTTATTCTTTTATCATCAGTTTTTTTTGTTTAGAGTAGAGCTATCTTACATGGGTTGCCCTGCTTCAGCTTCCTTAGGCCAATCATCTAATCGAGCAGCCCATTCCTCCTTTTCTCGTCCAGTCCAGTGCCGATCAGGACTGGCTCTCCAACTTTCACTACCGTACTCCACAGCTCTTCCTTGAAGTCGTCTGTTTTAACTTTGTCTTCCACCCTCTGGTTGAACTCGCTCACGAAACTTTGCGCCTCCTCATCCAACGTGCTCGAGAACATGTCTTTGTTGCCTTCAAAGATATTCTCCTCCCTTGCTTCATCGGTCAGGAGCACCGTTACCATGTTGGATTGTTCACTCGTTAGTGGCAGCTCTAGATTCTTCCGGGGAGACCTGGATTTGGTACACCTGCAGACTCTTGGCGCCCAGTTTAAATTTGTCATGCGAGGTCAACGCCTCTAACGCCACTCCCGCACAAGTCAAAGTGAACATCAACTGTCCTGCCGTTCTGACAAAGGATTCGCCATCAATGGCAATGCCGACGAAAGTGCTCTCATCGAATCTTCAAAGTACTCAAGCAGCAGGTTCTCCCAAGGCCGCCCCAGCTGTTTTCCCAACTCTAGCTTGTTAACTTCGGTCTTCACAGCTATCCGCCAATGCCGAGCGGTATTTCTCGTCGCATTTCTCTCGAGAGGATCGCACGTCACTTGCGTCTCAATGGCCTGGTGTTGCGTCGAAAGCCACTCCTTGCGGATGACCACTTCCCACGTCTGTCCACTAGTCGAACCCCTCTTCGCGTTTGCCTTCTGGGTTTGAAGTCATCCTCCGATCCCAGAGTCGTCGAGGCTTCCATTTCCCGCAGCCCCTCGGCCAGCCTCATGGGTGCTGAGCTGCTCTTGTAGGCCGCTGTTTTCCCTCGCGCTATAATCATGGGAGCTGTCTCTTTTAGATTCTTCTCTGAAACCGCATCCGCCGAAAGACTCGCCTCTTCTGTCTCCCGTTTCCTTTTCCTAGACCCTATTCCTTTACTCGGGGGCGTTGCCACCACCACCTGACTCGAATTCTTTGTCCAAGTCGCTTTTTTACGAATCTTGCCTCCCCGTTCTCTAGCCTTAAGAATTTTAGTGTCTTTAATACTAGTCTTATTTTTATCATCCATTTCGACACTTTTTCTTTTATCATCAGTTTTTTTTGTTTAGAGTAGAGCTATCTTACATGGGTTGCCCTGCTTCAGCTTCCTTAGGCCAATCATCTAATCGAGCAGCCCATTCCTCCTTTTCTCGTCCAGTCCAGTGCCGATCAGGACTGGCTCTCCCACTTTCACTACCGTACTCCACAGCTCTTCCTTGAAGTCGTATGTTTTAACTTTGTCTTCCACCCTCTGGTTAAACTCGCTCACGAAACTTTGCGCCTCCTCATCCAACGTGCTCAAGAACATGTCTTTGTTGCCTTCAAAGGTATTCTCCTCCCTTGCTTCATCGGTCAGGAGCACCATTACCATGTTGGATTGTTCACTCGTTAGTGGCAGCTCAAGATTCTTCCGGGGAGACCCCAAAGGCGGGGTGGCCGTGTTTGCCCAGTCGTCCCCACTCAGTTCTTGTAGTAGCTCACGTGTGGTGCCGGGGCTAAACTCTCTGTCCGTTGCCCCTCCCTCGGGCGTATTCCCCACCTCCATTTCTTCTCCAGCTTCGCTGAGGGTTTCGTCCACGCTCTTCCCCTCTCCTGACTCTGGCTGATCCCTATCTAGCGCGTCTGTGAATCTGTTCTCCACTGGAAGGTTCCTTCTGTCTCTTTGGGTTCCCACAGACAGGGGTGAAGGTGTCGTCAGATCTGCTGTCTTATACTCAGTGAGGGGCACGTATAGAACTACTGCCGCGTCCAAATTCCGTCCCTCCTGTTGCAGCTCTACTTCTTGTAATCCATAAGGTGCCCGATATTTTATCGTGCCAAATTTCTTTTCGTCCTTCAGGGCTAGGTGACCTTCCTCTACGATCATCCTCCCGTCATCATAGATGGGCAGCTTGCTTTCGAGTCCTGCCTTCTCAAGAGTTTTCAGCACTTCCCGAACCTCTTGCTTTGGAGACATCGAACCCCGCATCTTCTTTGCTTGCGTGGTCCTAGAATTTATCTTGGTTTCACAGTTATGGAAGTACACCGCTGCCAAATACCCGATGAACAAGAGGTCCCAGCTTTCCGTGAATTTCTTTTGCTGCTGGTCCACTGTCGCTCTCGCGTGTAGGGAATGGACTACTATGGGGCTATTCATCCCCAGCGTCATCTGCCTCACCGTCGGAAACTCAGGAATCGCGGCGGGCAACACGTCCAGCTCAAGTTTTGTCTCCAGCTCCCTTTTGGTAAACTAGAAACACTTCGACCAGGCTGGGATCCTCAAGACTTCCCTCGTGTCTTTTGCTATTGGGTCCAAGTTCCAGAACTTTGGGTAGACGTCGATGGGACCTTCTTGCTTTCCCCCCAACCTGCATTGCAGTTGACCCCTGAAGTTAAGCACTATTAGCTCTGGGTCCTTTATCTTCCCGAAGAGCACTGTATCACTCATTCCCGCTCTCAAGTCTTCTTGTCGGCACCAGTTCAGTGCCGTCCCATCCAGAACGCTGATCAGTCTAACGTGCACCACCGAATGTCGGTACGCTGCCGCAAGCGGATCCGGGAAGGCGTACGTCACGGCTGGCCCATAAATACAGGTCTCCACCTCTCCCAGCCCCTGATCATCCCTCCGGGATTAGATCTCACGGCCAAGCACAAGTCTGTCAGGAGAGGTATTCCTCCATTCGCCTCCCTCACTTCTTCTCTCGTCTTTGCCCTTCTCTCTTCGCCTGTCAAATGCCTGTTCTGTATCAGGGGATATTCCACTAGCAGCGTTTTCATTCCAGCAGCACACTTGTAGGAATACGTATCTGGACTCGGTTGGGCCTTCCTCGCCGACAGGGGTTCCCCATACTTCATCAGTTGATGAAATGTAGTCAGCTCCCCATGTGTCAGGAGTACTAGAGTCAAGTGTTCGTCAATTCGCAGCGTCTTCACACCTCTACTAAACATATATGCTGCGCCCATATTGAACAAGTACCTGGGTATACCAAGTACAAGGTCATTAGGAGATTTATTGGCATGCCCAAGAGTTCCTGTACGAGCACCTCGAAGATCGCGTTCCCCGCGTCGAACACCTTGTCCATGTATTCCTTTTCCCAACAAGGACCCAAGAATCTCAAGATCTCGTGTGACCTCCGGGTCCTCAGTTCGCCCTTCGCATGCTCTCTCCAGAAGCCTCCAATTGTCACTTCGTTTGCAGCCGTGACGAATCTCCCCACTGTCATCTCTCTCTCTCTTCTGCCACTTCCAGTTGTTCCTCCAAAAACTCCCATAATTGCTTCACCAGCGGTGGAGCACTCTCTCTCGTCTTGTCCGTCACATTATCAAGTCTCGGGGGTCAGGAATGGCCATCTTTCTCTCTCTTGTGTTAGACGGTATGCCATCGATTCCACTTGCTTTTCAGCTGCCGCCACATTCTTTCTCTCGTTCTCTGGCCCCTTCGTCTTGCTAGTGGAACTCGTGATTGTCGGCTCCATACTTCACAGGCTGGCTGTCAGATAAGTTATTACTGGATGGTCATCCCCGACTTCGGGTTGAACTTCAGTTGTCGGGCAAGTTTCGACACCTCAAGACAAAGGAACTCGTCCAAGACGATCAGGTTGTCCGCAAGCTCGTAAAAGCCCCTAAGAGCGTGGGACATATCCGCCCACGCCACCGCCACTTCCGACTTCAAGAGTCTCAAGTTCACCGGTTCTGGCTCACGATTTGGGGCCGCCATCAGCGTCCGCCATCAGTTTCCCTCTGCAACCAGAACTAATATGGCGTAAACGAATAGTAAAGCAGGTGACATACTCGAGTAATCCGTTGATGACGCGAATACCACTCTTGTCTTCGATCCCAACCGGGATGCCACCAGTTCCTGCACTTCATTCATTGCTGCAAACAGCGTCTGAATCGCCTCCTAGATCTTCTTTATTGTAGGCTCCCCACTTTTCAGAGGCTCAAGCAGTCCCGCCGCTTGCAGGTGATTATTCATTCCCGCGAACAATAAAAGCTCCGGTTCACACGGTGTCTCTGACTTTATCGCTACGATCAGGGTCAGCATTTGATTTAACTCCGCCCCTGGTAGTAGGTACACCAAGGTTTCTGGCCAAAACAACTTCGGTGACATCCCCTCAAAGTCCGACCCCACTACAATGATCCCTCTCGCCGCTCTAGGATCTGATAAATCATAAACTGCTAACGCCTTGGCCAGCCGTGAAGTTCCACAGGATCTCCCGTACCTTGGGTCTCCGCAAGTTTCGCACCCACGTAGGCTGTATCAGGATGCTCTTTGGCTCAAGAAGCTTGTCCGCCGCCCTAAGCTGCGCGGGGATCGCCACTCTGATCCTGGCCATACTAGTCCGATGCTTGGGTGGCTCCACTATGAGGCCTGGACTTAACAACTCCTTGAGAGGTCTGTAATTGATTGGCCCCATTATCGATCTCTGGGGATTTCCCGTCAAGTCCGCCGTATCCAGTGTCTTGGCTCGACAACAGAAGTGCGCCTCATGAGCGTTTAGCCAATCCACACAATAAAGATTGCTCAAGTCCTCATGCGACAATCTATTGATCCATAAGGCCTCCGTCAACTCTTGACGGCAGGCTAGATCCTCAAGATCCAGATCCTTCACTCGCTCCAGGTACCGGGTTCTGCTTGCTTCCCCCGGACCTTCGACCTTCTTCTTGCTGTCTACCACCACCACAACCACTGACGACACAACAGCATTCTTCCTCGTATTCTGGTCCGCCGTCATGTTATAGGGAACGGTGCGGATGGTGAGGATTGCTGGCTCCAGGTAAATTCTTAGCTCCTCAAGAATGCAGCTCACTTTATCTTGTAGCCTCGTCATTTTTCTTGCCTCGCCCCTGGACACGTCGTTGGTTCCCGTCATCAACGTAACTGTGTATATCTTCCCCATCTCCTGCATCTGCAGGGACGCCAACATCTGGGGCATCGCTGCGCGCAATAAACTCAAGATTTCCACTTGCCAATGGGCCTGGATCCTTGTCAGGACTCGGACGAGACTGTCCCCTATTATCAAGTGTATCGTACCTTCGGGTATTCTCGGTTGTACGAAGTACTCTGCCCACGTGGCGTCATGAAAGGCATCTCTCCTCTCTCGTTGCGCAGCCGTCCAGTCTTCTCGATTATGTCGGTGGTATCTGCCGTCAGTGTTCTTCTTCTAACTCGAGATCACTACGCTCCTCACTAGGTGCTCTCTCCAGGTGGTTGGTCGCTGCTCACGTGCAGCGTTCTCAAGAGTTTTCGCCTGCATCCTTTCCTGCAATTCCCTGAAGCGCGACGTTCCCGTTCCGGACTGACCGCCGCTAGTCGAGCTGGACGTCAGTCGTGGTAGCGCAATGCCATTAGCGGTCTGACTCGATTCGCCTCTAGATTCCTCACGGGAGGAACGGGATGAGGTGGCGTCCATGCCTCCAAACCTTCGTTCATGTGATCTTGAGCCACGCGGTCCAGGTTGAAGCGGCCGCTCGATCTGGGCGCTTCATCTACTTCCATTCTTGACTCTGGTCTGTATCTTGTTACCACTGGCTCAGTCGTTGTCCTCTTCTTCTTCTCTTTACCACTCGCGACCACTTGCTGCCTCCTTTGTAGCCGCTCTAATTCTGACTTTATTTGATCACAGTTGGCTACACTTTCTTGTAGCCTCTGCTCTTGCACTCGTTCTGCCATCAGAAGATCCCGATCAAGAATCGCCTTGTCTCGCTCAAGTATTGCCTGCTCGCGATCAAGCTTGGCTTGATCACTTTCAAGAGCCGCCTAGTCCCTGTCCAGATTGGCGTGGTCCCGTTCCCTTTGAGCCCTTTCCAACTCTCTCTTCATGCTGCTGAGATTTGGATATGACTCTTCTGTTTGTTGCGACCGGAGCATCGACGGTGGTTTACTTGTGGATTGTGATCCTGCTCCTGCTGGTGGTCTGATCGGGAGGGGAAATTCCCCCGCACCATACCCCGGGGTGTTACTCAAGGCAGGGTTCCTTGCAAAATCAAATCTTCTTACGCCTTCGTACACGTTCCAGGATAGCCATCTGGTCTGCTCCAGATTTGAGATTCCATCCGAGGTGTAACCCACCATCAGCACGGCTTCAGTCGCTGACTCCCTGCACTCCCCTTGCGCTTCCAGTTGCAGGATGGCATTGGGCATGGCCACGAGCCTCTCATCCACTTGCGTGTAGTTGATGTCCCCCAAGCGCTTGTATAAATCGTCGAGTGCGAGTTTTCTGAATACCACTGGCACAGATTTCCAAAATCGATCTGCCATTGCTGCTTTCCTTTATCTCACGAATAATCAAACTCAAAAAATACCTTGCCTAACCAAACTAAGGAAGTACCTTACCCCGATGAAACTCAAGAAGTACTTTTCCCGGATGAAACTCAGGAAATATTTTCCTCTGGCACAATCAATGAAGAACTGTTTGATTTTTCTACTTTCCTCCGTTCAACCAACTGTGATTTAGTTGTCGTTTCAGTTTCCAACTCAATCCGAAAATAGAATCCAACTTTAAACCAAGATACTTTCCACTCGTGCCTAACCTAGACCTCCCCCATTAATACCTTTAAGACATTATCCTAACAACTCCAATAAAATGATTCATATTAGATGTTAAAAACATGCAGGTTCATTTTCTGTTTTAGCACCATTAATTCTTCAGATGTTAATTGTCATGACAATTACATTAAAATCCATCTACCTGACTCGTGCCCCTTCTTATCTAGCTCAAGAACCCTGTGTCCCCCAACTCAAGATTTCCATGTCCATTCACAGCTCAGGCGATACTCAATTAGTACTTCTTATGTAGGTGCACCACTATCTCCGTTTCTGCAGAGACCACTTGTAGGATGGCATATAATTCCCTAGGGTTCAACCTGCCCCTGCTTGGATCGTAAACCGGCATTGAGACCTCTCGTATCTCTCTTCCGACCATGAAATCCCTCAACCTCGTTAGTGCCAACTTTACGTGCTCGGAGAATATCGTGTTCCTCTCATTGACACTCGTCACCAAAAAACACAGATATTTACCAGGAACTTGTGAAACTGAAGGAGGAAGCGCAGCCATTCCCCCCAACCCTGGCCTCTGCCTGAATAGAAATTCCACGTTCTGATATTCTCTTTTGAATTCTGCTTCCAGTCTCGTGTTGAAGCTCATGTCCGCTGTTATGCAGATCGCACTAGTCCTATCTGACAAAATGAAGTCGCCGTCTGTGATCAGGATGTTCTCTGAATATTCATTCGGTATCTCGAATTGTGTCTTGAAATTTCTTCCTGTGGTAGGCTCAGCTTCCTGCTGATCCAGTTTCAACCTGTTAGTCTCTCTTACTTCCCTGAGCTTCTTTATCATCAATTTTTTGACGTGGGTAAGTCCTATCCCCACTCCCCGGACAAAAAAACTTATCGGCGTCATCGTCGATGGTGCTGGGTTCAAGTTATCCGGTGATATTTATAGCGGCCGGTCGGTGGCTGTCCAACCAAATAGCAGATTTCCTGTTTTCACATGTTTCATTGCTGACACGTCGACTTGTTTGATGTTTTCCGCCTCCTTTTGTCAGTCTCAATGTTATGCATCCATTCCAGTACCCTCAGGTTTATCTTTTTCCCTTCTTTCTATCTCGCTTTGTTCCCAGTGTACTTATCATTCCGGTACGAAATAGTCTTCTTGTAAGGAGTGCTCGCTGTCGTTGATGATCTTCCACTATTCACAGGCTACCAGCTCGCCTACGTTCACCAACTCCTCAGCTATCTCATCGGTTGTTTTTTTGACAATCAATAAGTCGTCACCATAACTGTTGTATCTCATGCCTGTCCCATTGCGATAGCCTTTCCTCGTCCCTGTGGTCATCGGCTGATCTGGTTCTGTCCACTTTGGTACCTCGTTCTGTTCCTCTGGATCATTCCAATCTTCCTCCGCGAAAGATCCTTCGTCCAAAATCACCTCTGTCTTCTCGTTGTCATTCATGCTCACGTCCTCGTTGCCGTCATTCTTCTCTCTGGTGCCTTTCTCGTTCACCTCACATGCTGGTTCTACCAGTAGGTACTCTAGTCCTTCGATGTTCTGTGGTACACACCAGTCTTCCAGGGTTGGGACGTGAGGTTTCAGATTTTTGTAGTGCGCCGCACGACTTGTACTCAAGTGATAGAACCGGCCCTGCTGGTGCACCTCTGTTATCATGAACGGTCCTCTCCATTTCTTCAGTAACTTCTTAGTCCCTTTTGGGGGTATGACAATCTGGAACACCCAGGCGTAGTGTCCCACAGCATACGGTTTTGCCTGAAATCTTTTTTCATCGTACTTCTTCCGCCGACTCATTTGTGCCTGCGCCGTGTTTCTTCTACAGAGCTCGTTCAGTTCTTGTTGTCCCCTGACCGCTTTCTTTTCCTCTTCGTAGTCCGGGGAGTAGAATGTCAGGGGCATCGCTCTCTCCCTGCCAATCAGCATCATGAAAGGACTGATCCCTGTTGTTGAGTGCTGCGTGCTGTTGTATCCAACTACTACTTGCGGTAGATATTTGTCTTATTCTGTCATGTATCTCGAGCAATATACCCTGAGCATGTTCACCATAGTTCTGTTCTGCCTCTCCACTAGTCCGTTTGTTTGAGGATGGTAGGTTGTTGAATGCGCTTGAGGATGGTAGGTTGTTGAATGTCGGATCTCCTCATCAGTTCTTTTGTCAGGTCCAACACGAAGGTTTTCCCATTGTCCGATTGGAATGTCATCGGACAACCATATCGGGATATCCAGTGCGTTATCAAATGATCACTAGTTTCTTCCGCTAAGGCCGTCTGGCATGGTACCACTTCTGCCAGTTTCGTAAAGTGGCCTATAATTACCAGTATCTGATTGTATCCCGAGTTAGCCATGCAGATCTTCTGATGATCTATCTGCACGACCTCGTTAAATTCCGAGCTTTCCACGGACTTAAGTGGGAATTTCATCTTCCTAGGGTCTTTCACTTGCAAACACGACAAACATGCGTTCACCCACCTTTCGCAAGCCTTTCTCAACCATGGCCAACCAAACCCGTGTAGTATTTTTTGTTGTACCTTGTCTATCCCCTGATGTCCCATCAGGTTGTTCGATCTGAACAACACTTCCGTCTAATTTTGCTGTGGTAAAATGATGAAATTATGCTTGTGTAATTTCTTCTTCTCATCTTTCCTCCTAAAGGCTACCACACCATTAGCTCTGTGACAGAGTAAGTCCCTTCTCTCTTTGTAGAACTGGCTCAAGATCTTGTAACTATCCTCCTACATGTCTCCTTTCTCCTTGTCTCCCGTCCGGATCCATTTGGAGAGGTTGCTCGTCATCTTGTCATTCTTCTGTGCTCGTATCAGATCTGATAGTCTGTATCTCGCTTTGAGGTGATACCGTCATTTGAATGTTCAGTTCTCCGGGACTCTGGATGTCGACTGTTGGCTTGACGCAAACTATCCTTCTCAAGACCTCCCTGTCACCATCCGGTTCCATGTTCATCCTGACATTTGAATTGCACGATGGCTCCCTGAATGGTTACCTTGACACCACTATTTTCTCAAGCTCTTCTCCTCCGTACGCATCCTGTTGCTCTAGATTGTACGTTCCTGCGGAAGAGTCAGTTTGTAGTTCTCTGTCGTGGTGCCTCATTTTCTCTTCTGCTAATATCTTGCAAAGACTGTCCTGGTCATCACCACTCTTCTCTGAGTCATCCTCCCACTCTTCCGACTCTCCTGACAAATTCTCTTCCTCACTGTCTCCTTTTGACTTCGACCACTCCCCGGACTCTTCATCTGGTCCTAGGTGTTCGGCTTCCTTCTTGAATGTCACTTTCTTCTTCCGAGACTTAGTCCGTATTAGTATGTCCTCTGGGATCTTTTCGACCAATGTCCGCACAACTTCTTTATCGTCAAGTTGCTTGCCTATCGTTGAGTCCTCGCCATGAGCCGTTTCCCGTCTTTTCAATATGGTGACTTCCGGTTTGTCTTTATCAATGTTCCAGACTATCGGTTTATCGCCTGCTAGCTTCTCAAGTAGTCTCCTCAGATCTTCTCCTATCGTCACCGTTCTCGTCTTCACTTCACCGAGGTCGTAGCTTTTTGCTTTCAGTTTCTCCCTCACTATCTTCGACTTGAGCATCCCTGTTTTTCTCTCGAGAAATTTTTTCGTATCATGTTCTGCTGGTAGCTCGAGATGGTCGTCTATTGGTTTTTTCTGAATTGTCAAGCCACCTCGTGAGTGGAAGACTGTCATACGTCTCCTTGTCCATAAATGAGAAGCCATCTTTGATTTCCGGTCTGTCGCCTCCCTTTGCTCCTGTCTCTCGTAAAACTCCGTCTTTTTGCTCAGGCTGTCGGCATTTTGATGTTTATATCTTATTCTATGCTCAAAAATCATGTTGTAACCATCCAGGCGCCCTATTCATCTCCCAGTGTAGCTCTGGTCCATTGAGTACGTTTTTAACCAACTGAGTGCTCTGTTGTCGACTCGTAACTTGAAGGGCTCGCTATATTTTTCTACAAAGGTGACTACATTTGTTACGATCATTGGAGGCAAGAAAACTTAGTGGTTCCGGCGTCAAAAAAAAAGAAACAAAACTTTGTCAAATAATTCACCCCTGTTTTTACAACACACATTCGAACAATCGAAGCAATCTATCACAACTAAAAGCATCAAATTTGCTCCAATTATTGCTACCAAAAATCGAAAAGTATACTTGCCATCCCTCAAAAATTCTATTGCAGGTGTCTAAAATACGAACTGTTGTAAAAATTTAAATGCAGTGGATGTATTCTGACCTATATCGGTCAAACAGTGCCTCAACTAGCAGAGAAGATCGATGATTATATCAAAGGGACTCCTTAGTAGAACAGCATCTGCAAAATTGTTGTAGGTATGTTGGTAGAAATGGTGAGAAATGGTCTAAGTAAGAGATCTTAGACCATTATTGCAACAACCATAAATTACTCACAATAGACGATTTGCATTTTAGGAGGAAGCAGCCGGAAAATAGCGGAAATTTAGGGATCAAAAATTCCAAATTATCGGAAGTTTAACAAAAAGTACAGGTTATTGTCACTTGTTGCTGATATGGTAACAGTTTGCAAAAATGGTTAAAAAAAGCATTAAACCTGATGGGGCAAAAAATTTGCGAAAACTTTTCAATTAACATCCTAAAAACTTTATCCTATATTTTACTGGTCCATTGTCATTTCAGAGTCAAGCAACTCTTGAAACCTAAGATAATAGGTAATTGAAATAAGCGGAGCTGAAAGAAACTCTGCATGATTTACCTCATTTGAGACTAAGTCATATCAAACACCATGAAGCTATCAGATATTTAAAAACAAGCTGCGCTTACGTTTCCATTTGCATTGCAAATAAAACAGAAATGTTGTTGAAAAATGACGGATACAGGGTCAGGATTTAATGCAACAAGTATTTCGAGGTAGACTATTTGTTCAAGGGAACGACAAGTCCTGGGTTCATCTAATAAAACCAGATACCCCACTATCTTTAGCACGTGATTGCAGGCGGAAGCATCATTTTGTTGGTGTTCCTCAATCTTTGTGGTGATTTTACCATCAGTTCAATCGGTAGTGGCTGAACGGGAGAACCACCATTGAATGAATCTCAATAGTTGTCGATTACAATCTTCCGCCTCAGCCACTGCCGTTCTCGGGTTGCTGTTGGTAGTTTTCTTTACTAGTGGCAAAGGAGTCAACTATCAATACAACCAACAGGAGCTGCCTACCAAAAGGCGGTCCCGAAAAATGTCTAGTCTGGTCACTTATGATTTGTCCTTTGAAGGGATCGTGTTTCTTAAATAGAAGGAATGCGAAATTCTTGTTATATAAGGGCATGAAAACTCGAATTCCTAAAAAAATCTCTGAAGTTTTGGGACGAGATAAGCTAGGCAATCAAATTTTTGCATACAAGTTTATGGCAAACTCATCAATGCTTTCCATATAATTAGGAATTTCAATCTACAATTCTCAATCTTCATGTTCAATTTCTCCATGGTTTGAAATTTCCCAATTGCGAATCAAATTTTTCGTTGTAGTTATTTAATTGTTTTCATCAGTAAGTTCCAGCTTCAAAATCATCTGAGAAATTTGGCAAACTTGAGAAGCTTTTTTGGCAAAATTTGAATCATCTAAAAACCAATTGCATAGTTTGTTTTCAAGCTTTTTCTAAGCCTCTCTTTGTTTCATCTAGGAAGGATGAGTCCCAACCTCTGCCATGATGATACAGTTTTTGTAAAACTGTAACTTGTGTTAAGTTAAGAGTAATGGAAATTTTGTTGATTGTACGAATATGTGATTGAAGGTTGATCCCCATTAAGCAACATAAACGCTTAACTATAGTACATATTTCGAAAATTTGTTACCTCAGGTTGGCATTGCTATCTTTCAAGCTTCTAAAGGATTCTGCAATAATTTTGGCTCCTCGTCCCACATCAACATTCCCATCACACCTCCCGTTTATTTAGACGCAATATGTCTGAGCGTGCTGCCGATGGCATTTGGTAGCCAGCTTGTAACTTTTTTCACAAGCCCGAAGAGTTCTACCCCAAAATAACACGCAATCTCAGTTAAAAAAAACTCTATCAAATCTTCCGGGTGTTAGACTTTGTTCTGTCTCTTGTTAGTTTCCTGAAGCTTAGGCAATCTTCGTACATTCTTAGTTTTTTCCGAGAAAAAATCGGCAAATTGTCAAAAAGTGGAACTAATTAATGAAGAAAGTTTTAAGAACGTTTTTTTTTAGATAAACAGGTTGACTTTTTTTGATAATTGGAATATGTTAGTTGAAAAGTTAATATTAATTTAATTTTAAATTTATATTATACTTAAATATGTTGAAAAATAAACTTTGAAGGTTGCCTGATTGATTGTCTTCCAGTAAAACCAGATACCCCACTATCTATAGCACATGATTGCAGGCGGAAGCATCATTTTTTTGGTGTTCTTCAATCTTTGTGGTGATTTTACCATCTTACTAAACACTACAGCTATTCTAAGGCAAAAAAAATCAAAAAACAAGTCTGATATATATGGTTAAACAAAAATTTCAATCATAACCATCAAAATAAAATATTAAATAATCACAGTTTACCTTATTTTTCTAAACACTTAAAACTTGCGTTTGGTTTTTGATCTAGACATACACTTAATTGAATAAGAAACCGCAATTATCTTGGGATTACATTTTAATTGTTAATTTTCTCCTCCTGAAACTAGCTCCTCTATCAAAAGACAGTATGAAAAAACTTCAACCTATCGTAATTTTTTTGTAATTTTGTTGAATTTTTTCTTTTTTCTAAATGATTGCTCTTGTTACCTCTTATTTAAAATTAGAAAAATTTTGATCTAGACATGTGCTTTTTTGAATGAAAAGGCCTAAATATCTTGGGACTGTATATGTTCACTGTAAACTGCCTACTCCTAAAAGCGTCCGGTTTGCTCATACGTTAATTTTGACCCTAAAGTGTAATACCTCTATCGTCAAAGTTTTGATTGGTTGTTCAATTCATCTATTTTTTCCTTGGAGTCTTTCCGCAACTCCACATTGATGAAGGCAAGGTTTGCCAGTGTGACCAGTTTTTTGTTTTCAATTCCAGCGGTAAATTGCCGAACAGTTTTTCCACCATCGTTTGGATTAAATTCTCCAAAAAACAGAGAAAAATAAAATTTCGGTTTGGCTCAATTGAGACAGCTGTTTTTTTTTATTGTGAGCTTTTTTATAGTTTTATTGCTTTGCAAATTTATCAAATTTTGGTTAAAATTATTTAAAGTGTTTGCTTCGGTTACCTCTAATTCGAGTTGTCAAAATTTGAGGCTTCTAATTTTGTTTTCGACTAGGTTTAAGAAAACTTTTCAAATTCATGGGCTTAACCTTATGGACAAAAACCGAGACACTTCTTCAACCTAGACTGTAAAACAGTGTTCAATAATTTTTGCCCACTACATAAGGCTTGTGTATGGGACTCTGTTGATTCAATTCCTAAATGTGTGTAAGTCATGATTCTTTTAGTTTTTTAATCCTTAAGTAACTATCAAACTATCAATTTCTTTTTTAGCTGTAAATCAGCCAAAAATTGCAAAGATGGATAATTTTTCACTTTTGCAAGTTATTGAAAGAATTCCAGAGCTCAGGTTCAAGTACATGGGATCATACCCTTCTGATACAGTACCTCAGCTAACAAAATACTCTTTTGCAATTATTAACTCAGCCCCAAGCAATGATAGAGGAGAACACTGGATTATGATTGCTCGAATGGATAAAAGCTACTCTTTGTTAATTGAGATTGTGCTGATTGCTTGACTTGAAATATCTGTTGGTAATTTCAAGAATAGTGGATGAGACGATTCAGAGTCCCAAACATAATCTGATTGTTCTGCTATAACCCTGTCATCAGTTGAATTTTGGATTCTTATATTTTTTCTTGCTTGTGAGATTAAATCAATATTATGTGTGAAATGATAAACCATACCAGGGTTTTTTGTAAATTGTTATTTTGTTAAGTGTTCACGGATTGTGTTTAAATATTCGGATAATATTGCAATTTCATGCCTTAGAGTTGTGTTTTTGATGTTTGAACTGGTGAAATTCCTTGGGATTCTGGTTTTTCTAGTATAGATAGATAGCTATAAATTATTTGAAATACTTCGTTAGTGAATATTGAGTTTGCTCTTTGTGAATTTTGGTGTTGTATATTTTTAATGTATTCGGTGAATACTTTTTTAAAATTCTATATCTACGTCGTCTGTTTGGAGTAGATATTTACCATGAAATTTACTAGGTGAATGGATTTCTATGGTATAGCTTCCTTACTGTTGTGTTAGGTTACATATTTTTTTTAGATAGGATCGATAATTTGTCTTTTGATCTTTACTTCTAGAAATTCTGCTATGCATGGACTAATTCCTTTTTCAAATAAACTTGCGATTAAATTTAGACAAAATTGTGTTTGTCCTCTATCATCAGTGAGTGAATTATTTAAAATTGGGAGGCTGGAGTTTTCATCTTCGCTTTCTTCATTTTGACTCGTTTTTGTGCTTTATAACTTTCAATTTGTAGTTTTCAATGTGTTTTATTGGTTAATTCCAATTGTATAGACTTACTGGTTTGTTTTTGTATGTCTTTTTTAATTTTTTTCCTTGTATTGATAATTGTGATGTGGTTTCTGAGTCAGAAAAAAATAGTGTATCATTAACTTGGTAATTTTTATTTACAGAGTCTTTTTATCTGTAAAGTTCTTCTAAATTACTTGTTTCTGATTCGGAGACTGCGTTTCTTTGTTTTGAAAATCTTCTTTGTGTAATCTGTCTTTGTTTTCTTAAAATTTTTCTTGTGATTGTTTGTCGTTTTGTTCTGATGTATCATATTGACTGTGTGTGGAGTGATTACGAGGTCATATTTTTCGTTGGTTATTTCACAATTGTGTAGTATGATTGTTTGTTTAATTTCTAAATTGTCTAATATAGGATGGGTGACATATAGGATAGGTGACATAAGGTTTAGGATGACGGATCCAATATTTGGATTAGTGATTTTTAATGCTTAAACTGTTAGTTCTTACGATTTTTTCCGGCTAGCCTTTTGGGTCGTGTTTTTCAGGGTTGGAGAGAAAAGTATATATCGATTCCTGAGAATGATTGCTACTTTCTCGTGTCTAGTCTAAGTTAAGGTGTTAACTTACTTAATCTTACTTAGGGGTAGTGATTGTGTTCAAGGGTTGGAGAATAGTAAATCGATCCACAAGGTTCAGGTATAACTAGAACACAAGTAGTTCGTTAGATACTATTTTAAACTTACTAAGTTTAAGTATTATCCTGGGTCAGGTAAGAGGGGGGTCAAGTGAAGGATGAATAACCAAAGTTCTTCATCGTTTATCCTAATTGGAATGATTAGTGTGATTGAAAAAATTTATATTAGTCTTAGGTTTTGAGAAAAGGTTGGATAGTGAATCGACGTTTGAGGTCGTTAGACACTTTGCTTAATGTGTGGGGGAGAACAAAATTGTTCTATTTGATCCAAGGATAAGCCTTGATGATCAGAATATAAAATTAATGAAACTAAATTTAATTTAGGTAAAAGTGATTTAAAGATCCAAGGAAAGCCTTGATGATCTATTAAGTTTAAAAGGTTTAATTTAAGTAAAAATAAGAAATAGGATAGGATAGGATAGGCCTTTATGTTTTAAGTTAAACTTTAATTTATAAAAAATTTTAGTTTATTAGTTTTTTATGATGTTAGTGAGTTTATGATTTGCTGTTATGTTGTAGGTGATGAAGTTGAGATGAAGAGATCATTTATATATTACTAAAATTTTGTGTGCTTACTAACTAAGTTTAATTTTCTTTTCAATAGACTTTTTTTCTAGATTTCTTTTTAAATTTACTGCAGATTAAAGGGAACGACCAGGGGTGTTTTTATCAGTCGTTATTGTACAATAATAATTTTGGCGCCTGTAATTATCGATGAAAATTTTTCTTCAAAGATATTATGTTTGCAAATGAAAATCTAAATTCATTACTAATAAAACTCTTAATATAAAAGTTTGTGTTGGCTTTTGCCGTACGACCATGATCATGAAACTTATGGGTGAGTTCCGTTGTAGTCGTATTTCGTCTCGAGTCCGAGGTCTTTTCCCAAAACCGGGTAGTTCTCGTATCGTTCGGAATAATGGCTCTGATCTATTGAGTCGTAGAGACATTTCAAGTAAATTATTGTCGTGTAACATCTTTGAGAAGGTTTTTTTGTCTGAGTCTAATCTATTTTTGGTTAGTTCTAAGCTATTTTGTTCCTTAAGGTCTTATTCGAGACTTATGGTCGCACCACATGAGTTGGGGTGGATGTCCAACACATAGAGTAATTTCAGATAGGGTACACCGTCTGCTCGTCACGCTATCTTATTTCGGCCGGATAGATTCGTGCAACTTCTTAGACTAATACCGATCTTAACCTTACTCTTAAATTTTTTAGTCAATAGATCTAGAGTATACTGGTTTTGCTACGAGTCGGTCTCTTGGAGAAAGCAACTGAGTTGTAAGTAAAATTCAATATGCTCTGGTGCTGAAATTACACGAAATTTCAGCACTTACAAATAAGTGGGTTGTTAGTTTGATGGAGTGGGATTGGGTAGTCTTTAATATTTTATAGGGATAAAATATCTAATTTAGAACCAATATTAATATATAGTTTGGATCAGGTTCCACTAGATCGATACCTAATTTGAGCAAGATCGTACTCTGACAAAATCTAAGCATTCAACTGTTCCTTGCAACTCGTTAATTTTTGTTCAAACTTTGTATAAGGCGGTTCTTATCAATCTGTCTTCTGAAAACTTGTCTATTTGCTTGCTGTTATATCCCCAAAACAAAAAGAAAAAATTCTTGACAGACGCTGAGATATTGTTTCAAATAACAATTAACTCTCCGAGGAGTCAACGATCTGTGCTAAGCTACAAAACCAGAACACAAGCACGTTCAATCCAAAACTTTAGAAAATGAAGCAAAACTTCAAAACTTTCTTTATAACCATATTCACAGTATTCTCATTAGCTTTCATATCTCATTTATGGGGTTTATTTGATGACAAGTTTGCAGACAACAGTCAAAGATATTGGAACAGAGTATCTCCGAAAACATCTGGGCAAAACCTCGAACCCCAGAAGACAAACACAATCAGCAAAGCTGACAACATTGCGAAAAGTTATTTATTTAGCACCGGGGCGGATCTATAATGTTTTTGAGGGGAGCGGGCAGTTCTTCAAAATTTTTATCGACCTTTGATTTTCTGAGTTCTCTTAGTCTTAGACCATTATAAAGACCCTAATTAGACAATATTTTCTGCGCCGCTGGAACAATTTTGAAAAAACAGTCAACAAGAGCCGTTTTTGGGCACTTTTTCGAAAGTTTTATTCAAAAAATGGTTGTCGTTTTTTTGGCGCCCGCTTCCCTTCAAAGTTAGTATATATTGGTGGGCCGAAAAGACCCTTTGGTTGGTAAGGGAGTCGAATCTTTGATGACTCCCCCCCCCCCCTAAATCTGCCCCTGATTCATTGTAACTTTATCTAACAATTTTTTGAAAAACAATTCTTTAGGAATTGTTGAACTCTTTAATGGGGTTCATCTCAAATTCTTGAATCAAGTTAGCGTTCTCCCATAAATAGACCAAAGAAAAAAACTCCATCCCATATTGAAATCGGATTAAAATGCGTGTAAATTACTTTTTGATCTTTTCTCTAAACGTGACGCCAAATCCTCAATAAACACAGTGTTCAAGCTTTTTTTTTCGTTGCCGTAGTTAATTCATCGAAAAGCATGATTTTTCCAGAAGTTTTTTTCCATCAAATAGTCTATGAACACATTTTTCAAACTTTTAATTTAGGGGCTGTGGTTAATTTAAAGTGACAATTTTTAATTGTGAACATTCCAGAAGTTTCATTCAATCATAAAGTTTGGCTGAATTTTAACTTTGATAAGAGCAATTTTTCGATCTACCTGCACTCGATTATATTATAATTATAATAGTAATTTTAGAAAAAGTATAATTAATTTTAAGCGCCAATTTTAGATGTTTAAACGATTTATAATCCCTTATAATGATAACATTTTTGGTGACATTTTAATAAATTATAATCAATTATAATTGATTATAAGTTTTCCGAAAACCTCTCATAATAAATTATAATAGATTATAATCCCTTTTTCTGTCAAAATATTATCCCTCAAAAAATCAATTATTATGGATTATAATTTAGCTATTCTTCATAAAAATACGGTAAAAATTAAATTTAATTTAATTTTAAGCTATAAGAAGGGGCGGATCTAGGATTTTCTCGGGGGAAGGGGCGAATTTTCAAAAAAAAATGTTGAAAATTTTGTCGACCTTTTTTCAGGTTGACCAAATTGATTTTATGCGCACCCCTAGTTCACTATAAAGAATCCATTTTGATCAAACTTTCTGCACCGCAGGCAAAGTTTTGAAAAAAAACAGGCCAAAAAAGGCGTTTTTAGACAATTTTTGGAAACCTTAGGCGTTTTTTTGGCGCGCTCTCCCCCCCTCAAAATAAGTTTATAATGGCGACAAAGGCGCCTTTATAAAGTTTTTAGGCTCCGTCACCAAAAATGGATATCTCAAGATAGTTCAAGGGGGAACCCCAGCCCCCACCCCTAAAACCGCCCCTGGCTATAAGTAAAAAATTACAGTTTCTTTTAGTTCGGTAACCAAGCACACAAAACAAAACAAAAATAAAAACGAAAAGAAGCGATGACACAATTGTTGAATAATTATTAATAATGGATTATAATCCATCATAATGGATTATAATTCAATAAAATTTGAGAATTTTTCTTTTCAAAAAATTAATCGATTATAAACGATTATAATAATTTTTATTGTTTCGAAAAATAGTAAAATTATAATCCATTTTGAATCGATTATAATCAATTCTTTTTGAAATTCATGAAGACCGACAATAAAAATCGCTTATAATCTATTATTTTCTCTTTTTACTGAATGCGAATATGAAAAAAATTTGGAAATTATGAAAGTCTCACTGCTTATTAAAAATAGCTCTCGTTTCTTAGTCTCTATACATGCTGACCTACGTTTTTGCGAATCTGTTTTTTTGCGAATCTGATCATCCTGTGTTTTCTTATCTTCTCGATATAATGGTGCTAAACCATTCTCTTGAATTTTGAACTTTCCGCAACAGAAACGCAGGCCTTGCAGTCATGCTAATACCGTTTTAATACAAATTAAATCTGATTCAAGAAAGTTTTTGAAATTTTGAAATCTAATTTTGAAAGCTGAAGTTCGCGCACTTGTCAAAAGTTTTGAACATTCCACTCACTTTTTTTGTTTTTTTTTCAAAAAAATTTTCGATTGAAACAAAGGTGTTTAAGCTGCTACTAATGCTCAGTTACTCTTATCTTTACTGTTACTTCATTTCAATTTAGTATTTAATTCAAAACTTGTGCTGAGTTGAAAATTTTGATCGCTTGCTGGAATTTAATCACCGCAACCACACAACCACCGCACAACATTTTCCTCAGTTCCCATCGTTTTCTTTCCCCAGTTAAGATTTAATTGTTAATTGTCGCTTGCTACGAATTTATTGACGTTTTGTGCAAACTGTCGCCTTTTAAAATAGCTGTGAATTGTCGCTTGCGACCAATTGTCGCTTATGACGAATATCGCCCGCTCTAAGAACTAAGTCAAAATCCTCAAAAGGCAGCTCCTTATGATTGATGTGATAGAAACTTCCAAAAAAAAATACTGAGCATAAATTTTTTTAATATATGAAGAATCCGACTGAATTAGAATGAAAATTGCACGAACAAGAAAAAAAAATATTTCAAATGCCAATATTAACTTAAAATTTCACTTCCTCGTAATCAAACATAAAGTCCGAAAACTTTCTTATCAGTTTTTTTTTGACACTAGAAACTACTAGGTGTGTAAACCTAATGTATCTTTGAATATTATATCACCCGGATCTTGTAAATCTTCTCTCAAGGCATTTTCCAGCTCAACTGTTATTTTTTGGTTTTTAATTTTAAAATTTAAGGGGTGGTTTGAATAGTTTTATTTATACGCACGACTCTCATTGAGCATATGCTATAAGTTTCTTTAACCGAAGTTTCCGATTGATAATTTCATTTTCTAATTTCTTTCTTAATAGGGTGGGGGTTGGGATTCGTTGCAAGGTATCATAGAGGGGGGTATGATGCAAGGTATCATGAGTTTTCTTAGTCTTAGACCATTATAAAGACAATAATTGGACAATATTTTCTGCGCCACTGGAACAATTTTGAAAAAACAGTCAATAAGAGCCGTTTTTGGGCACTTTTTCGAAAGTTTTATTCAAAAAGTGGTTATTTTTTCTGGCTCCCGCTTCCCTTCAAAGTTAGTATATATTGGTCGGCCAAAAAGACCCTTTAGTTGGTAAGGGAGTCGAATCTCTGATGACTACCCCCCCCCCCCCCCCGAAATCTGCCCCTGATTCATCGTAACTTTATCTAACAATTTTTTGAAAAACAATTGTTTAGGAATTTTTGAACTCTTTACTGGGGTTCATCTCAAATTTTTGAATCAAGTTAGCGTTCTCCCATAAATAAACCAAAGAAAAAAACTCCATCCCATATTGAAATCGGATTAAAATGCGTGTAAATTACATTTTGATCTTTTCTCTAAACGTGACGCTAAATCCTCAATAAACACAAAGTTCAAGCTTTTTTTATCGTTGCCGTAGTTAATTCATCGAAAAGCATGATTTTTCCAGAACTTTTTTTCCATCAAATAGTCTATAAACACATTTTTCAAGCTTTTAATTTAGGGGCTGTGGTTAATTTAAAGTGACAATTTTTAATTATGAACATTCCAGAAGTTTCATAAAGTTTGGCTGAATTTTAACTTTGATATGAGCAATTTTTCGATCTACCTGCACTCGATTATAAGCTGCTACTAATGCTCAGTTACTCTTATCTTTACTGTTACTTCATTTCGATTTAGTATTTAATTCAAAACTTGTGCAGAGTTGAAAATTTTGATCGCTTGCTGGAATTTAATCACCGCAACCACACAACCACCGCACATCATTTTCCTCAGTTCCCATCGTTTTCTTTCCCCAGTTAAGATTTAATTGTTAATTGTCGCTTGCTACGAATTTATTGACGTTTTGTGCAAACTGTCGCCTTTTAAAATAGCTGTGAATTGTCGCTTGCGACCAATTGTCGCTTATGACGAATATCGCCCGCTCTAAGAACTAAGTCAAAATCCTCAAAAGGCAGCTCTTTATGATTGATGTGATACAGACTTCCAAAAAAAGACTGAGCATAAAATTTTTTAATATATGAAGAGGCCGACTGAATTAGAATGAAAATTGCACGAACAAGAAAAAAAAGTATTTCAAATGCCAATATTAACTTAAAATTTCACTTCCTCGTAATCAAACATAAAGTCCGAAAACTTTCTTATCAGTTTTTTTTGACACTAGAAACTACTAGATGTATAAACCTAATGTATATTTGAATAATATATCACCCGGATCTTGTAAAATCTTCTCTCAAGGCATTTTCCAATTCAACTGTAATTTTTCGGTTTTTAATTTTATAGTTTAAGGGGTGGTTTGAATAGTTTTATTTATACGCACGACTCTCATTGAGCATATGCTATAAGTTTCTGTAACCGATGTTTCCGATTGATAATTTCATTTTCTAATTTCTTTCTTAATCGGGTGGGGGTTGGGATTCGTTGCAAGGTATCATAGAGGGGGGTATCATGCAAGGTATCATGATTTTCTGAGTTTTCTTAGTCTTAGACCATTTTAAAGACAATAATTGGACAATATTTTCTGCGCTACTGGAACAATTTTGAAAAAACAGTCAATAAGAGCCGTTTTTGGGCATTTTTTCGAAAGTTTTATTCAAAAAGTGGTTATTTTTTCTGGCTTTTGCTTCCCTTCAAAGTTAGTATATATTGGTCGGCCAAAGAGACCCTTTAGTTGGTAAGGGAGTCGAATCTCTGATGACTCCCCCCCCCCTAAATCTGCCCCTGATTCATCGTAACTTTATCTAACAATTTTTTGAAAAACAATTGTTTGGGAATTTTTGAACTCTTTACTGGGGTTCATCTCAAATTTTGAATCAAGTTAGCGTTCTCCCATAAATAAACCAAAGAAAAAAACTCCATCTCATATTGAAATCGGATTAAAATGCGTGTAAATTACATTTTGATCTTTTCTCTAAACGTGACGCTAAATCCTCAATAAACACAATGTTCAAGCTTTTTTTATCGTTGCCGTAGTTAATTCATCGAAAAGCATGATTTTTCCAGAACTTTTTTTCCATCAAATAGTCTATAAACACATTTTTCAAGCTTTTAATTTAGGGGCTGTGGTTAATTTAAAGTCACAATTTTTAATTATGAACATTCCAGAAGTTTCATAAAGTTTGGCTGAATTTTAACTTTGATAAGAGCAATTTTTCGATCTACCTGCACTCGATTATAAGCTGCTACTAATGCTCAGTTACTCTTATCTTTACTGTTACTTCATTTCGATTTAGTATTTAATTCAAAACTTGTGCAGAGTTGAAAACTTTGATCGCTTGCTGGAATTTAATCACCGCAACCACACAACCACCGCACAACATTTTGCTAAGTTCGCATCGTTTTTCTTCCCCCAGTTAGGAGTTAATTGTTAATTGTCGCTTGCTACGAATTTATTGACGCTTGGTGCGAACTGTCGCCTTTTAAAATAGCTGTGAATTGTCGCTTGCGACCAATTGTCGCTTATGACAAATTGTCGCCACACGCTAAGAACTAAGTCAAAATCCTCAAAAGGCAGCTCTTTATGATTGATGTGATACAGACTTCCAAAAAAAGACTGAGCATAAAATTTTTTAATATATGAAGAGGCCGACTGAATTAGAATGAAAATTGCACGAACAAGAAAAAAAAAGTATTTCAAATGCCAATATTAACTTAAAATTTCACTTCCTCGTAATCAAACATAAAGTCCGAAAACTTTCTTATCAGTTTTTTTTGACACTAGAAACTACTAGATGTATAAACCTAATGTATATTTGAAAAATATATCACCCGGATCTTGTAAAATCTTCTCTCAAGGCATTTTCCAGTTCAACTGTAATTTTTCGGTTTTTAATCTTATAGTTTAAGGGGTGGTTTGAATAGTTTTTTTTATACGCACGACTCTCATTGAGCATATGCTATAAGTTTCTGTAACCGATGTTTCCGATTGATAATTTCATTTTCTAATTTCTTTCTTAATAGGGTGGGGGTTGGGATTCGTTGCAAGGTATCATATAGGGGGGTATCATGCAAGGTATGATGATTTTCTGAGTTTTCTTAGTCTTAGACCATTATAAAGACAGTAATTGGACAATATTATCTGCGCCGCTGGAACAATTTTGAAAAAACAGTCAACAAGAGCCGTTTTTGGGCACTTTTTCGAAAGTTTTATTCAAAAAATGGTTGTCGTTTTTTTGGCGCCCGCTTCCCTTCAAAGTTAGTATATATTGGTGGGCCGAAAAGACCCTTTGGTTGGTAAGGGAGTCGAATCTTTGATGACTCCCCCCCCCCTAAATCTGCCCCTGATTCATTGTAACTTATTTTTTGAAAAACAATTCTTTAGGAATTGTTGAACTCTTTAATGGGGTTCATCTCAAATTCTTGAATCAAGTTAGCGTTCTCCCATAAATAGACCAAAGAAAAAAACTCCATCCCATATTGAAATCGGATTAAAATGCGTGTAAATTACTTTTTGATCTTTTCTCTAAACGTGACGCCAAATCCTCAATAAACACAATGTTCAAGCTTTTTTTATCGTTGCCGTAGTTAATTCATCGAAAAGCATGATTTTTCCAGAAGTTTTTTTCCATCAAATAGTCTATGAACACATTTTTCAAGCTTTTAATTTAGGGGCTGTGGTTAATTTAAAGTGACAATTTTTAATTGTGAACATTCCAGAAGTTTCATTCAATCATAAAGTTTGGCTGAATTTTAACTTTGATAAGAGCAATTTTTTGATCTACCTGCACTCAATTATAAGCTGCTACTAATGCTCAGTTACTCTTATCTTTACTGTTACTTCATTTCGATTTAGTATTTAATTGAAAACTTGTGCAGAGTTGAAAATTTTGATCGCTTGCTGGAATTTAATCACCGCAACCACACAACCACCGCACAACATTTTGCTAAGTTCGCATCGTTTTTCTTCCCCCAGTTAGGAGTTAATTGTTAATTGTCGCTTGCTACGAATTTATTGACGCTTGGTGCGAACTGTCGCCTTTTAAAATAGCTGTGAATTGTCGCTTGCGACCAATAGTCGCTTATGACGAATTGTCGCCCCACGCTAAGAACTAAGTCAAAATCCTCAAAAGGCAGCTCTTTATGATTGATGTGATAGAGACTTCCAAAAAAATACTGAGCATAAAATTTTTTAATATATGAAGAGGCCGACTGAATTAGAATGAAAATTGCACGAACAAGAAAAAAAAGTATTTCAAATGCCAATATTAACTTAAAATTTCACTTCCTCGTAATCAAACATAAAGTCCGAAAACTTTCTTATCAGTTTTTTTTGACACTAGAAACTACTAGATGTATAAACCTAATGTATATTTGAATAATATATCACCCGGATCTTGTAAAATCTTCTCTCAAGGCATTTTCCAGTTCAACTGTTATTTTTTGGTTTTTAATTTTATAGTTTAAGGGGTAGTTTGAATAGATTTATTTATATGCACGACTCTCATTGAGCATATGCTTTAAGTTTCTGTAATCGAAGTTTCCGATTGATAACTTCATTTTCTAATTTCTTTCTTAATAGGGTGGGGGTTGGGATTCGTTGCAAGGTATCATAGAGGGGGGTCTCATTAACCCTTTTATTTTCTCAACCTAAAGTTCTCAAACGATAATTTATCAAACTTAAACGATGATATTAATTTTTAATTTCAAAATCAGAAAAGTTAAATGGTTTATCAAGATAATCTTTTTGGGGTTTCGTTGCTCTGCGCGAAAGCAGATCAATTGTAAACATTTTGTGAATTTATAGTTCTCCTCTAAACATTTTCAGTGTTCAAAAACAAGCCTCAGTTTTTAAAATAGTCAAGAAATTCAAAGGATTGAGGATGGTATACAAAACACAAATTATACAGATACAAAATTAAATAAAAATTTAACGACAAAAATAAGAAATGGTCTGTACCAGGCAACCTTTTCATTGTTACAGCTGAACCAGATTCATTAAAGCCCGGCGAGAAAACAGATTCCGCGCAACTTGGACAAAACACAGAATTATCAAAACCCTCCGATTCAACTGAAGAAGAAAAAGTACTTCTGAAAACATGTAGTGATTTTCAAGCGTATGGAGATCTGCATGGTTATAGTTTTTCGGGATGTAATGGCCGCCTTGGAAACCAAATCGGAGTTTTGGCGCTAGGTTGGATGAACAGTTAATAGAACCAACGGGCAAAATTTGGTTTAAAACTGTTATAGTTTTTAATTTAACCAAAATTAAAAGCATGGAAACAATACAAATTGATATTTTTCAAAAACTGAGTTCAGTTTGGATCTTTAGTAGCAAGTACAGTACTTTAACAAATAAAACCCCCGTTGGTTCAATCGTCGAGTTTTCGTGTTCAGGCCTAGCAGTGTATCTGCAATTCGGTGTCCAACTATTCATGAAATACCTTCCAGCACAAAAAATTGCAGAGGTTTTTGATCTTAATAAAATTTGCAAAAAAGATGGCTCGTCATTCTGCATGGTTTTACCAAAAGGTGAGTTTTGGTCATTTCATCAATTGATAACAATATCTTCCTATCACTGGCATTGCCTAGGTACCCGATTTTTGTTTCGAATTCCTCCAACACCTTTTTTGTGTCATATATAAACATACCGGGCTCGCTCTAGCTAGCTTTTATGTGTTATCGGATAATTTTTGTTTTCTCAGCCGAAATTTTCTTAACAACTCTTACAATGTGCTGAGCTCAAAACTGATAAGTCGTTTATATTTTTACTGTAATCATTTTGCAGATAGGCATGGGAGCTTTAAAGGTGCCAATTTGGCTACTTCAGGATTATCAGCGCGTTATACTCAGCGTTTTTTTTTTTCGTTCAGAAATCGGTTTCAAATTCGATTCATTCAAATATTTTTTGTTTATTATTTATTATTTTGGAAACAGTTCAAAACCAGTATTTATATTCAATTATCTTACTGATAAAACTATCTCTATAAAATATTTTTTATCCATCAAATAGTCTATGAACACATTTTTCAAGCTTTTAATTTAGGGGCTGTGGTTAATTTAAAGTGACAATTTTTAATTGTGAACATTCCAGAAGTTTCATTCAATCATAAAGTTTGGCTGAATTTTAACTTTGATAAGAGCAATTTTTCGATCTACCTGCACTCGATTATAAGCTGCTACTAATGCTCAGTTACTCTTATCTTTACTGTTACTTCATTTCGATTTAGTATTTAATTGAAAACTTGTGCAGAGTTGAAAATTTTGATCGCTTGCTGGAATTTAATCACCGCAACCACACAACCACCGCACAACATTTTGCTAAGTTCGCATCGTTTTTCTTCCCCCAGTTAGGGATTAATTGTTAATTGTCGCTTGCTACGAATTTATTGACGCTTGGTGCGAACTGTCGCCTTTTAAAATAGCTGTGAATTGTCGCTTGCGACCAATAGTCGCTTATGACGAATTGTCGCCCCACGCTAAGAACTAAGTCAAAATCCTCAAAAGGCAGCTCTTTATGATTGATGTGATAGAGACTTCCAAAAAAATACTGAGCATAAAATTTTCTTAACAACTCTTACAATGTGCTGAGCTCAAAACTGATAAGTCGTTTATATTTTTACTGTAATCATTTTCCAGATAGGCATTGGAGCTTTAAAGGTGCCAATTTGGCTACTTCAGGATTATCAGCGCGTTATACTCAGCGTTTTTTTTTTCGTTCAGAAATCGGTTTCAAATTCGATTCATTCAAATATTTTTTGTTTATTATTTATTATTTTGGAAACAGTTCAAAACCAGTATTTATATTCGATTATCTTACTGATAAAACTATCTCTATAAAATATTTCGAACTAACCAATCATAATCGATACCTAACACTTGAAAGTATTTGAAACGCTGAAACTATTCATAGTTTCAGCAACAGAAGAAAACAAATATAACTTAGAAGACAGTTGTTCTCCTTCAAGATAGTTCCTGATATCTAACTCGCAAATACCAGTATACACTAGATCTATTGAGACTAGGAGATATAAGAGTAAGATTAAGATTGGTATAAGACTAAGAAGTTGCCCGAACCTAAGATTGCGTGACGAACAGGCAGTGTAACTTATCTGAAATTACTCAATGATTGAGCCACCCCAGACTTAAATTCATCTTTTGCCACCAAGAGTCTCGAAAAAGAATTCAACAAATTTACATTTAGCAAATGAATTAGGATCAAAAATACACCACGAAATGTTAGATAGTTAAGAAACTTATTAAGTATGTCTTTACGTCTCAAAAAGTCTATTCCGGCTGATACGGCAAACACCAGGTCAGAAACCGAGCAACAGACCGAGCCCTATATCGTGAAATGACGCAGATTGCAACGATCATTCTTTCAAAAAATTCTCAATGCAGTAGGTTTTCTTTCACTAACAAGAATTACAAATTACTTGCAGCAGTAAGATGCATACCCAAGCAAAACACCTCTCAATGATGTATAACCATAATCTATAACATGATAACGACTGGTAGAAAGACACAAGTGTCGTTCATTTCATTAAATCTGCAGTAACTTAAAAACTTTTGTCGTATAAAATTTTATTGATTAAAAAAGTACAAAACGAGATAGTAATTTAAATTAGATTTAGTTTTTTTTTATATTAAAATTCCATGTTTCTCGAGGATTTAACCCTCACCCCAGCACAATCTAGCTTCTTATTAAGTGAGTGTCACTTTTTCTTGAAAATTTTTTTAAAAATCTTCGAATCACGACTAAAAATTTTCAATTTGGTAAATCACTCAATACATTCCGATGATTATTTTTGCAACCTGATTTTGCGTCAAAAAAATTAAATCACATCCAATACAACCAAAATCAAAACCACGTTTTCTTCATCTGGTGCGACCAAGAGTCTCGAACAAGACTTCAACAAATTTACATTTAGCAAAGGAATTAGGATCAAAAATACACCACGAAAGATTAGATAGTTAAGAATCTTATTAAGTATGTCTCTACGTCTCATTAAGTCTAATCCATTGCTTCAAACGATACGGCAAACACCAGGTCAAAACTCGAGCAACAGACCGAGCCCTATATCGTGACTGCAACGACCACTCTTTCACAAAATTCTAAATGCAGTAGGTTTTCATTCACAAACATAAAATTAAAAATACTTGGAGCAGTAAGATTCATACCCAAGCAAAGCACCTCTTAATGATGTATTTAACCATTTTATATAACATAATAATGACTGATAAAAAGACACAAGTGTCGTTCATTTCATTAATTCTGCAGTAACTTGAAAACTTTTGTAGAAGAAAAATTTATTGAAAAAAAAGTACAAAAATGAGACAGTAAAATAAATTAAAGTTAGTTATATATTTATAGAACAATCTTTATTTCTTGAGGATTCATACGCTCATCCCTGCACAATCTAGCTTCCTTGTTCCTCCATCTCAAACATAATCATAACCGTATAAAGACTAAAATCATTAAAATTCCTAACTTTTAAATCAAACCCTTTCAACATTAGTACTCTTTCACTTACCTTAAAAAATTTAATTTTGAACATTGTCAAGGCCTATCCTTGTTTTTAAATAATGTTAATTTTCTTTAAATCAGGTCAACAAGGCTATCCCTGGATCATTAATTTTAAACTTCACTCTAAATATTAACTCATTTTCAAAAAACTTTTGATCATAAGGGCTTTCCGTGGATCAATCAGAAGAAAATGTTCTCCTCAACTCTTAGTAAAAAGTGTGTCTAACAACATCAAACGCAAACGTAGGTTCACTCTCCATCCCTTATCAACGACCCAAGACTAACTGAAAGTTTTGAATGACCATTCAAGAAACTCTTCAAATAATCGAAATCAAAGCTATTCAAATAATTGAAATCGAAATCACTTGAATAACAGACCTCAAAACTACTCCAAAAATAGACTATATAATAATAATTATAAAAAACAAAGTCCCGTTATAAATCTAGAAATAGAAACAACAACTATCAGAACAGATCATGAAATTTGTTTCAGTCACCACATCGATATAAATCTCAGTATTCAAACACAAAAAATCAGAATTACAGAAATAGTACACCGAAATATCAAAGACAATTTTAACAAGTACATTTTACTCATGAAAAATTTTCAGACCCTCGAGGTATCCACGAAATAGAAACTTCAGAACTCAAGTTACAGCACATACACTGTGAAAACACAGATGACGAAATTGATACAGAAAGCACACTTATTGTTAACATGCTTAGTATAGAACATGCATATGAAACACCAATTGATTCAAATGGTTACCAATGAAAATCTTGGTTCTAATTTTCAAGAACCAGACAACAATCAAGAAACAAGAAACTACACTCCACATGTAATTGAAATCAAATCCAGTATGAACAATATATACCAAAGACAATAAAAAACATTATCACCACCAACAAAAAGTTCGGACAAAACTAGTCTCTTAGAAAGCCTGAAAAACAAAAACTTCCAATCACCAGATCTTGAAAAAGATTTTCTAAATGATTCTGGCGCAGAATCAAACATTATTAACATCCCTACATAGAAAAAAACTCCAATTCTACAACGAAAACTTTCCCCTTCAAAAACTTCAAGTAAATTAGCCACTGCACAAAGCACAAGTCTAACAAGCTATCGAAAATTTCAATTCTTCCTTGCCCCAACTCGAACGATGGAACAAAACAAACTTTTAGATAAACCCTTCAAGGAAATATTCCACATAACAGACAATAAACACAAATACTTGGAATCCCATTTATTAATAAAAATATCCCAGCTACAAACATCTTACCTAGTAAATTCAAAATCAAAGACAAATTTACAAAACTAAAAAATACATCTCTAATATTCTTTCAAAGATTAAAAAAAAAACCTCCATTTTTCGCAAAGTTTTACCCTATATAAAATCAGCAAAACAAAAAAACATCTGAAAGCACTAACAGGACATGTATTTGACTTTTCTATCAATCGAGTACATCAATATAACACTGATCAAAGTAAGCAAAAAATATATATGTCTGATCTTGATTTCAAACCAATTCATAAATTCTTTGGAGTAACGATTTCATCAATCAAAAACGCTAAAGATACAAACACAGGGATAATATCACTACATGTATGAAATAATTCATCATAAAAAAATACACTTCCTTTAGGATTTTTAGGACATTCTGAAACAAAAGCAACATTTCACCCGATACAAGAAAGAGCATGCACATTAAATAATATTTTAAAATTACTAGATATTTGTCAATTAACAGTTTTTAATGAAGACTTATCCATTAATAATGATACTAATGACTCAAAACGAAATACGGATTATTTCACAAACACCAACATCCCAAATCTCAAAATATACAAATGAAAAACACCAATTTTTGACAATGTTCTATTTCAAACATTTCCAAACTAATCTGCAAGATTTTAAACAAAAAGCAGAATTATAAATAAACTATCCCATGATTTATGCCATATCAAAATTTGACGTTGGAAAAACACCTTCATTTTACATCTTCCAATTAAACCCGACGCATTTTTCAAAAGTAAACGCTCAAAGAAAGTACCAAACATTTACAGGACAAAGAATCTTAGATATTCTCGAGCAGTATGAAATTATTTCACCGGTAAAAAAAAGAACAACAACTCAAAGGAAACACTTTAATCAATCCAGTAATTATTCTCGCTAAAGGAGTAGCACTTGAAATCGTGTTAGACGCAAGATATTTAAATTCATTATTCAATGAATCAAAATGCAACTGGAACCGATAAAATTAAAATTACAAAAATAAACGGACAATACTATACCACCGCCGATATGAATAGCGCAAATAGCCAAGTGCCATTAGACAAACAATCACGTCGACTAAGACAATTCGTTATTAGGAATCAGCAAAACGAATTTAATAGAATAATCTATGATATATCCATAGAACCAGCTTTTCTTTCAGCTCTTATGATTAAAATTTTTAGACCACTAATTCTTAGCAAAAACTAATTACTTATTTAGACGATGTTTTCATACAGCCACAAACAAAACAAGAAATGTTTAAAACTTTGAACAAATACGACCAAATTTTGTTAAAAGAAAACAACGTGAAAGCAGCCCTAGATAAACCACATTTTTCGTTTCTTGTGTAAAGTTCCTTGGACACAATATTGAACGCACCACAATTAATCCATCAAAATCACAAAAATATGACGAATCTTGTTAAAAGAAAACGTGAAAGCAGCCCTAGATAAACCACATTTTTCCTTTCTTGTGTAAAATTCCATGGACACAATATTGAACGCACCACAATTAATCCATCAAAATCACGAAAATTAAAATTACAACCACCATCAAATAGAAAATCCACGAACTCCCTGGGATGCTAAACTTCTTGAGCAAACAAGTTTACAAAATGCAATTATATCTCAGACCTTTTGAAACAAATTCTCCGACAACAAAATAACTTCTAATGGACACTAGAACATCAAAAACGCTTTGATGAAAAAAAACTCTTCTAACAGAGCAAATTTCAAATACAATCCCAGATCCAGACCAACCATTTTACGCTATGTGCGTTGCTTCCCGTTTTGGAATTGGCGCAGCACATCTACAATCACATAAAGGTACAATTACAATGAACCTCATAAGCAAATTTAACACTTTCTACACCAATAGATCCTGGACTCTCTACACTTATGAGAGAATGTACAGCCATAAAAAATACATTAACAAAAAATGAATTCTTAATATTTGGATCAAAACATCCAGGATACCTCACTCAAATATCGAATTTCTAAACATTTTTCTCCCAAACACAGAAACAATGGCACTTCAGTTACTACAAGAGTACCAAAATTTTGACCCTGACATCCGACAAATTAAATTTCGGCGCAAATACAAAAAAACCAAAGAAAGCCGGTATCACAATTGTAGTAGAAAACTATACTTCGATAATGCCAAAAATTTATTAGTACGACAAAAAATGAAAACACTGGCAACTTAGTAAATCACACTCATGAAACAATAACATCCTGTCTCCCACTAATCTTTAATTAACTTGCACTTCCTATTTCACATTCCTTACATACAAACATAAAGGATCAGAAAAGACATTTACCAGTTTCACTCAAAATTTTTTTTTCCAAATGCACCAGTTTGGATAAAAGTACTTGGCAATGATTGAATAACATGTCAACTAAACAAACTTTTCCCAAAACAAAAGCAAATAGCGGAAAAGCAAGAATTTAAACGACAAAATCTTTGTTTCAATCACAGAATCTCACTTGATACCAAAGGTCCTATATCACCCTCCTCAGAAGGAAATCCATATGTAATGGCAGTAGTAGTTGCATTTACACACTATATAGCACTCAACTCTGCACCTCACTTCAATTATTATTATGCTTATACAACACTTTACGAACACTGGGTAGCAAAATTTGGATTACCAGAAATCCTTGTCACTGACAATGGAACAGAATTGATAAATAACAAAATCATAACACAATGTCATCTCTATAGTATTAAAAAAAAACTAGAGTATCCCATGCACCATGGACAAACAGACTAGTTGAGGCCATGAACTGTTCATTACAAGAATACCTACGATGTAACATAAACGGAGATGATAAAAAGTACACCGAATGATCAGCAGACGTAAAATTTTTTCATTGGCTTATAATTCTCAAATCGCATCAACACTTGGACTATCAACATCTGAAATGGTTTCTAACCAAAAAACTACATAAAGCGATAATGTTCACAGCAAATTCCTCAAAAAACGCACAAGGTTACTCTCAACCCAATAAAGATTCAATTTGCTATAATTTACCACTTCACACTCATGACGAAGATCAATTTCACCATCCACAAATTTTAAAATTAGCCGCTCGAGCCCATACAGAAAGAATTTTCAATCGCGATAAAAAAACATCAAAAAAAATCATCAAAAAACTGCAAAGAAATTGTTAAAAAGAAAAAATATTCAATCTCAAACAAATTCAAAATTAGGCACATTTGTCTAAATCGCGAATATTTTTTTTCAAAAAGGAATCTCATAAAAACTGCAACCTATCCAAAAAGGACCATTTCAATTTATTGAAAAACCTATAGACGTCACATATAAGCTTATAGATCATAATAAAAAAGAATTAACACAACATAGAAATCATGTTTTATCCAACTACACGAATTAATACGCCCTTGGCAAATTAACTCAATTATATTCCTTCACACGACTACATTTCGTTGAAAAAACCATAGATAATAACATAAAACAGACAACAACAAACTCTGATCATCTAGCCCAAACATCAGGTATATTTCCAAAAGGTATATCAGACAAACCTCAAAACAAATAGCTCAGAAACAAAGACTTAAATTTAAACTACAATAAAAAATCCTCATACCCGAAATCAAAAAAAATCACGACAACGTGAATCATCTCACCTCAAAAATCAGCCAAGAACAAAACCGTTATTCCACAATTCAAAAAATTCCAAGTAGAATTTCAAAACCCTCTAATTAATTAGCCAACATTATTTATTTAAGTAAAAACATGAAGTAATATTTAATTACAACAATCATTTTCTCTCTCGAATCAACTAGTTCAAAATCAGCCCACCAAAATGGTTTGATATCATCTCTTTTTTTCTACACACTACCACTATTATTTGCCGATATATCTCCAACTTGAACTAGATCTAAAACTATAACTCCCAGACCTGCAGGTCAAAAATAAGCACTACTTTTCGGTTTGACAACTAAATAATTATCATTGAAAAGTTACCACCCTCTTCTATCAATTAAAATAAAAGACAACAATATTGTCTCAGTTTATACCCCGCATTCTTCCAAAAGAAAAAAATTAAATTAGCCTAAGGATAGAATCCGACTTGATCACTTAGCCGAAAACTGTTCAACGAAATTTTTTCATACCCAACCCACTGGTCAAGAATTGAAAAAACATTTCGATCACACTTGGCTTCTACTCCGAAAAAAAAAATACTTCGACAAAACAAATCACTTTTCAAATGCTTCTTTCAAACTCAGTTCAACGGATGAAACTATCAATTCAAACTTTCTCTCATATTGTTTAAAACTTTTTTAACTTTGTATTTTTCTCATAACTGACTTTAAAGATTTTGCAATTCTCTTTTTTCGAGTTTTTTGTAGCCAATTCATTCTTTTCCATTTCCTCATAAAAACCTTAAATGCATAAAAAAGGCAATACTTACCTTTGCATCAGCAACAGTTTTGCTAATAATTTTTGCAGAAGATTATTATAAATAACACAGATTTAAAAAAACAAAGCATATAAATAATTCAAAATTGTTTATCCACACCCTATTAAATAATCTCCGCCATCCACTACATCCCAAGACCCCCCAACATCACCGACATCTAGCAAAACATACTAACTCCAATCATCTACACGTATCTCATTTGTAGAAAACCCTTATACATTTGAAGAAAGACACGCATCACGATCCTAACAATTAATACCAGCCATTCGCCAAGCACCCTTAAGTGAATCACAATACGAGCCAACATGTAACATTTACCCCTCACTTCAGCAAGACCTTAACAGAACCAGATATCCCAGCCAAAACCAAAGTTTAATAACAACAAAGGATAGAAAAATTAATCATCACCAACAAAATTGAAACCTTACAAAACTGGAATAAATAACCCCTCAAGCTGTGAAGCTGACGCAAAAAAGAAAGGCAACCAACAACTATATTCTCCGATCGGAAAATTCAATTACAAAAAAAATAATTAACGCGAGTTTTAAAAGATGATACCGTATTGTATCAAGGAATCTGCTTACCTTGCAAAAACGATCAAGGATATTGCAAATCTTCTACACGAACACAGGAAACCATAGTTTGGTTCCTTGAAGACACATGTTCAACATTTGAAGTCGCTAAAATTCACGCAACAATGATAAAGTTTCAGAATAATACTAGGTGGAGTCTATACCTTTAAGCAAAATTAACCCTGATCAAATCAAATCAAACCGACAGAAATATAGAAATATAAATGGTATAGAAAATAAAATAACAATTTTCAAATTTAACCTGAAACAGAAGTAGCATGTAAATATCCCAAACCACATTTCCCAAACAAAAAATTTAGAAATGCTCAACGAAGTCGAAAACAGTTTCGACATGAAACAGGCAAATTAATTATCGATATAGCGCATCCATATCAAAATAGAGATGACAAAAAGTCCTACATCTCAGTAACATTTTACAAAAAAAACGGGAAGCACTGACGGAAAAATTCATCCAGAAACAAAAGATAGTACACGAGATCAAGAACTTTCACTAATGAATAAGACCTATTATGGCGCAATCCACTACGTTATTCATCTTGAAATTGGTTTATACATAAAAGTCACTCTCCGAATTAGAAATACTCCATCCTCTATGTGAACTAGAACAAACACAAATACTACAACTCTAGCAGTACTTGAAATACCTTACGCAGGACATCTCTCATCAGGTAACCGATCTAATTTCCTTGAGTGTGAAGGAAACATTCTTTGGTATTACACTTGCACAAAACAAACTTCGCCACTTTGTGTTTTTGAAGATAAAAAATGCTAGCAACGCACACCTATTTTTTAAAGAAAAAGTACATTTTTTAGATACACAATCACGCCGAACCTACTTACCTAGCTGTCCCTTGTGGATCTAAAAATAGCCACAATGTAGCACAGCCTAACACAAACGAAGATTTTATTATCTTGCTACTCCATACTCTATATTAACGTCTAAAGGAATTTTCACCTGAAAGCATACGCGCAATCGCTGGAAATTCGAACATAGACCTACAATCAATTAGTATTAATTTTAAGCCCGACTTACAACATCACATTAGAATACAACAATTTCAAGAACTCCTCGCTAAAATGGATACAATACAAAGGCAATCAATCGATCAGAACTTACAAAAACTAGCTGAGAACTAACCGACAAGACTAAAGTGGATACTTCGAAAATACTAACGACTATTTATATCTCAACGATAAACATTAGGTTCGCAAAACATTTCACTGGTTAAAATTTTCACTTCTTTAAACATCAAAACGAACTCCTAGCATTCCTAGGATGACCCTACTATATAGTAGAAAGATTGATTATATTATACGCAAGGTTTAGTTTTATTAGATTTCTGTTTTCACTCTTAAAAGGAATCTATAATACCTGCACAATACACACACAATTCGATAGACAAGCAAGCGTAGCACGCATTTTGTTTGCAGGACTTTTTGGAATATTTTCCACCTCAATTATTAAAATTCTTCTTGACGCTCAAATTAGCGAATATAATCAAAATTATCTACAAAACCTAGTACATATGATACTCCATAAGATAATACAAATACAACACCTACAGCAACATCACATTTACACAATTTACATGATCATCACCCTTCATCTTCACTCCTACAAAAGTATAGACACACAATTCCTATTGCCGAAAGCTTACTCCAAACTTTTAACACACAACGAAGCCAAATATCTCACATAACAACTCCAACAACCGAATATTGACAACACATATGAACAAATTGTAGAACAACTGCTCACGAAAATATTCCTTCTCAAACAATCATTTTTTTAGCACAAACAATGAGCCGACAATTTTGATCCCCTAACCTTTCCCTTCCCTATCCATCAAATCTCCTACGCCAAATTTCCCTCATTTCAATTTCAGACCTAACCTCTTCTCTCCTACCCATCTTTTCTTCTAACTCACCACGCATGGATTCAGACGTTTCAACTCAAACAGTTTTCAATACGATTTCTAATATAAATAATTCTGGTATATAAGCCCCCAAAGACTTCCATGATTCCGAACGTTAATACTTAATAAAATACAGCAAATGAAAATCCACACACGCCATACTTCGATTAATATACCCTACTCCCTACACTATCCTGGATCTCCTATTACAACTTTACCAACCCAGTAAAAACTCTCTAGAAACAAAATTCCGACGATAACAAATTTTGTGGCACCATCAATCAACACCTAAACACCGCACTGCTTGAAAATCAATTCGTCACTATAGGTTTAAGCTAAACAGATTCATAGCACCCAAAGCAAAAAGAATTTCTTTTACGCATTATAACCAAATTGTCAACAGGTATATGGAAGATTCCCCGTATGACAATGATCCTAACAGTAACCCTCAACTAACTAAAACTATTATTATGAAATCAGTATATAGATTCCATCTTGATACCACTAACAAAAAAATTCAACCATATCATAGATCACGCACTAAAAAACACTGAAGCTTATATATTGTTCTTTCAAAAATTCAATCACTTCGCACTAACATTTAACTTCCTCACACCGAAGGAAAGAGATAATAACAGTTCACGCGAAGTCATGTTATAAACAAAACTAACCTACACGTACACATATAATAAAATTATACAAGGACTCTATATACACAGTTCAATATTCCGTAAACCACCCTACCGCTTTATGTTCATAACTCAGAATACACATGATCCTATTTCTTAAACTTCACATACTGCATCAAATCAACCAACTTGCACGGCATCCTCAGAATTTACGATCCTATTCGACAGATGCACGTATTTTTCCCAATGACTACACTTTCCCACTAGACGACGCCCGACCCATCATCATTCCCCAAGAATATATACAGCCCATTGAAGTTGCCTGCTAGAAAATATTAACCGCACTTAACTTAATCAAAAACTTTTTAACCTCACTCAGAATACCAGCCATGAGTTTTCAGCTACCAACGAAGAAGAGGATATCATCAAACCGCTTGAATTTCTTCGGCCATTGCTTTGTCATAAAAACTTAATACGAATGCTTGCTAAGCTTTTAGTAATATCTGACACCATCAAAATTAACTTCCCCATGGATTTTTCCCTGAACCCGACCCCTAGTAGGTATGAAGTTTATTATTATCACTAACACAAATTAATAAGACACTCAACCTTCCTACACGTGTGTTTCGCATTTCTTTTTTAAGTTTCACCAGGCACTCATCTAAAGATAAAAAAAAAATTCTTCTTCAACTTTTAAAATTTTTCCTAGCCATGTCAATAAATAACTTTAGCGAAGTAAAATGGTGAGTCTGTAGTAAAATTCAAAAATTAGGTAGTTAACTATTAGGGCAAAATAAATTAAGTAAAACTAGACTTTTTCTATCTGCGTCTTTTGTAAAGACTATTTCTCTTTACTCGCCCACAGTTCACGCACTCTTACCACCAAAACTAAGTATCTCGCCCACGTAAAATTGTTTAAAAAGTGAACTCCAGTTTTAGAACCAAAGTGATAACAAGTCTAATTTGTTTTCACACGTTTCAAAAATTCCTTTAACCCGATTGGAAGGAGTTATAAGTAAGCTGAAACGAACCAACGCAGCTTACTAATGCCACAAAACCAAATGCATGTATAAGAAAGTTCCACGATACCCAAACCAGATTGAACCCAGATTAAGACTGGATAAATTATTCTTTTGAAACCCACTTTCAAGTTTTATTAAAACAACTGAGAACACAAAAACTCAAAAAAAACTAAAAAACAACAATTCCATTTCGATAAAAGGACACAACCAAAAATAAAAAAGATAAAAAATACCTGAACAAAAAGTTGAATACGAAAAGACACTCTGCTCAAAGAGATGTAAAGTTTTACTCCCTCAGCTAGCTCATCTACCAGTAGGACGTCCTGAGCATGCTCTCTAGCCGGCCTAACCCATCGCACTACACCAGGCTTATGACACGCACTCCTCTTTTTGACGAGAGTTGCTCTAGATTGAGCGAATCTTTAAAATGACCAACAATAAATAAAAACACTTTTGCGAAAACAACTAATAATTGTCCTAACTAAACAAGATATAGATATAAATATGCAATGTAAAATGATTTCATAGAGTTTAGGAACGAGCAGCGAAGGGAGCAGCAAAACTCGACAACCTTCTGATTTTGGATTGTCAAATCTTTTGGTTTGTTGCCCTAGTCACAACATTTACAGGATTTGAAGTATGGACCCAACATCGTAGCAAACATATTCATTGAAGAAGAACAAAGGTGAATTCGATGTTGACTTCACATACAGATCCTAGTCACTTGGCGCTTGACACAAAAGAATTCAAAATCCATCTCGCACGTAGTCTCGTTCTAGCTGAACGAAACCAACACATCATTGCATAAATCTGAAACTTTGACACGATAACTCAAGACAATCTAGGATATACGAGACCTACTTGTGCAAACCGAGACCCACTTCTGGATCCCCTTCTTTTTGTGAAGACAACTACTCCAAAAAACAAACATCTGTCTCTCCCTCTTCTCTCACGCAGTCACTGCTTCAAAAAGAAACTACTCAAATAAACAAGAAATCTCTGCATCCATCCTTCCCTGTAACAAGCGTTTCAATTTGAAACTCTCTAAGCACCGCATGGGTGGAAAACATTTCAAGACAAGTTTTTATACATAATTATATTATTGATGAAACTATCTTTATCAAAGATTTCTAACTAACCAATCAGGATCTGTAACTACTACTACCAATTATTTGAAACGCTGAAACTATTCAAAGTTTCAGCAACAAAACAAAACAAACACAACAAATAGGCAGTTGTTCTCATTCAAGATATTTCCTGATATCTAACTAGCAAATACCTGTATACACTAGATCTATTGAGACTAGGAGATTTAAGAGTAAGATTAAGATTGGTGTTAGACTAAGAATTCGCCCAAACCTATGCTGCCGAAATTAAGATTGCTTGACGAACAGACCATGTAACTTATCAAAAATTACTCTATGAGTGAGCCACCCCAGACCTAACTTCATCTGGTGCGACCAAGAGTCTCGAACAAGACTTCAACAAATTTACATTTAGCAAAGGAATTAGGATCAAAAATACACCACGAAAGGTTAGATAGTTAAGAATCTTATTAAGTATGTCTCTACGTCTCAATAAGTCTAATCCAATGCTTCAAACGATACGGCAAACACCAGGTCAAAACTCGGTCAACAGACCGAGCCCTATATCGTGACTGCAACGACCACTCTTTCACAAAATTCTCAATGCAGTAGGTTTTCATTCACTAACATAAAATTAAAAATACTTGGAGCAGTAAGATTCATACCCAAGCAAAACACCTCTCAATGATGTATAACCATATTATATAACATAATAACGACTGATAAAAAGAAACAAGTGTCGTTCATTTCATTAAATCTGCAGTAACTTGAAAACTTTTGTAGAAGAAAAATTTATTGAAAAAAAAGTACAAAAATGAGACAGTAAATGAAATTAAAGTTAGTTATAAACTTATAGAAGAATCCTTGTTCTCGAGGATTCACACGCTCATCCCTGCACAATCTAGCTTCCTTGTTTCTCCATCTAAAACATAACCATAACCATATAAAAACTAATATCAATAAAAATTCCTAATTTTTAATTCAGCCCCTTTCAGGTTTCAAACTGATTTGGGATGGAACAAGTGTACATTATTATTAAAAACGAGAATAAAAAAAAATTTCATCAGTCACTGAATACATAAGATTATTTAAGATTATTTAAGACTCTCCTCAAGAAGTAAGGGGGAAGTTGCGTGTGGGTAGAGTCTACCCTTTATATGTATTAGAATTTATCCTCTAGTATGCATTTTTTAATTAATTTGCTTGATAGTGTACAGGTTTTCTTCATGGAGATGGTTTTTTGAATAACCAAGATAAATTTTTTTATTGATGTAAATAGGAATGGCCCACGAAGAAATTCGATCTTACGCAATCCTGGCAGGAAAATTGAGCCGGTGCGATGATTAAAACGGAAAATAGAATTCGGAAACTGCAGGAAGTTAAATGCTCTAATTCTGTTGTGGCTTAATTTATGAACATATTGTGTTGATCTGTATTTGATTATATCAGTGGGAATTCTATGTTTTCCCTCACATATGGGAAATTTTAATGTACCCTTCAAAAAATGTTGTTCGCGGTTCAAAATACCGCTTGAGAAGAACTTGGTCTGATTCAACACGTAGAATTGGAAATTCGCTGTACACAAAACATAATTGACATAGTAATCAGCAACTCACCAGAAGGTTTACTATTTTTCCAAACTACTAAAACTAACTTCAGTGACCAGTATTTTGATTTATTTCCGGCTAGTCAACAGCCTCTTTCAAATGGTGACCTTGACTACACATATCGCGATTTAAAAAAAGTTTTGGGAAAAAAGGATGATTAGTTAGTCTGCAATTAGCACAAAAAGCTCCGACCATATTAAAAAAAAACAGTATATTTTTTTATTAAGTGAGTGTCACTTTTTCTTGAAAATTTTTTTAAAAATCTTCGAATCACGACTAAAAAGTTTTCAATTTGGTAAATCACTCAATACATTCCGATGATTATTTTTGCAACCTGATTTTGCGTCAAAAAAATTAAATCACATCCAATACAACCAAAATCAAAACCACGTTTTCCAAATGGTCAAAACCAAAATCAAAAAATGAGTTTGAGCTGTAACAAAAAAAACACTCTTAAACGAATCATTTTTGACATCAATCATCAATGGTCTGCTTTGTGGACATTTTTAAACGAAATTGTAACTGGCCATGATGCTCAGATGAGGTCGAAAAAAAATTAGAATGAAACCTTCTGTTCTATGACCAAATTTACCAAATTCATGAAAAGAAGAAGCAAAAATTTGACAAATGATTCGAAAAAATCCAGACAGAGAAATCTGAAACCTACAAGTTTAGGAAGTGCAGAAGTGCAACTATTTTTTCATGCAGAAAAAGAAATGAATCTTTTGACAAATATAACAAAATAGTTCAAGATCTCTGTAATTATAAATCAATAGAAATTCTGATGGTCAACAAAGTTTCAACCCTATATCATAAATACTTGCAAAATATACACAAAAAGATGTGGAGAAAATTTTGTTCATTTGCTCTTTGAAATTTTAAAAAAATGCAGATTCTATGTCCGGTGACCGTAGTAATATTTCGAATTCGAGTATCATATAAATATCTTTTGATAGTATGATGGTATGATCTTGCCAAGATTCCCAAGATGAAGTCGATATGGATATCTTGTCAAGATCTTGTCTTGTGAGAAAAGCAAGCATGAGTTTTAAGCAATTGTTTGATCAACTTGAACTTCTCAGCAAGATCTAACCACATGTCACGGTTATCTCATCAACAGCTGGCAAGATCATGTCAGGATATCATGATACTTGGATAAATCAAGAGTAACCAGTATCGTGGTCAGATTTTCCAAGATGAAAACGCTGAGTTATTAACCATCTTTTTAATCTTGGTTCTGATGGATCTCGTAAAATTGGAGATCCTTTGCAAAAAATTGGCAACCAAATTGAGAAAAGAAGCGGTGGAACCCATCAGCCCCATCCCATCTCCTTGGGCACACTACTGAGCTCAGGAATGTATATATAGTAAAATTTCAACGAAAATTATTACTAAAAAGGAAATTCATTGTCATAGTATTTTAACATATCGACAACCATTTCAAATCAAGATTGCGCTTATACGAAGTATTTGTTTACAGATTGCACGCTAGAGTATGAAAGCGAAATTTTCTATTATGATAGAAAACTTTGGGCTAGTGGGATTTATGCGTACGGAGAGGCACCTGGCGATGTGAAGGGCAAACGAGTTCATCTGCCACCTTATCCTCAATTTTTGTCGTTCATTGTGAAAGGTTTGTCTAATTATTGTTAGTGTTAGGTGTTGAAGCTATCGAGAAAGGGTGATTGTTAAGTGGATTTAGTTAGTCGAATTTTCAATCAATCAGAATGCAGCAAAGTTAGAATTCTCAATGGAAACTCTGATGGTATAAACGCCAGCCTAAGGATAAGCCAGCCGATTTATCAATCAGCCCAAAATACGTGAATTTTATATAATAGTTATGTAACAGTTACGAGGTTTATGCAAAACCATTTATGAGGTAACTTTTCGGCTGGCTTATATACGCGAGTCGAGGTGCTTGACACTTGCTTCGACTTTGAAATTCCACGGTCGAGAAGCAATTTTAAGTTGAGCAGAAAGTCGAAACATACCCGATTTTGGACGAGAGAGTCGAAACATAGGTCGAGCACAGTCAAAACATAAGTCGAGCACAGTACAAACATATTGCGAGCACTGGCGAAACAGAAGTCGAGCACGGTCGGAACATATGTCGAGCACAGTCGAAATAGGTCAAGCACTGACGAAACATAAGTCGAGCACAGTCAAAACATAGGTCGAGCACAGTCGAAACATAAGTCGAGCACTGACGAAACATACCTCGAGCACGTTCGAAACACCCCTCGAACACGGTCGACACACCCCTCGAACGCGGTCAAAACATTTCCTTCGAACACGGTCGAACCACCCCTCGAGCACGATCGAAACATACCTCGAGCACCGTCGAAACATAACTCGATAAAGGTACATACCCGGATTGCCAAAAAATGCTAGCCAAACTATTTTTCACTTGCATTTGAAAAATGCAATCGAAAAAAAATTATAAATCTCTACAAAGAGGCAAGAAAAAATGTCGCCCTATCAGATTGATAAAGAAAACTATGAAAAGCTTGTGTCAAAAAACCTAAATTTAAACCTCCAAAATTGAGGTAAAAACTAAACCAGACATTTTTTCACTGAAAGAAATTATACAGAGAAAATTATGTGATGCCAAAATTGCTCTCATATAACCAAAACTGTTTGGGTTTCAAAACAATTTAATATAACTTTTGAAAAAAAAACTTTAAAATGCTTACCATACTACTTTGTACTATGAAAGTTGTATGGTAAGCATTTTTCCATAGCATGCATGTTTCAAACTCTATAATATGATTTTTATAATTCAGAGTTTGTTGCATAGATAAACCTGCGATTTTTTAGAGCTATTTCAGTAATTATTCCGTAGAAAATCATCGCTAAATCTTAAAAATTTTAACTCATTCTAGTAGCTTTCAAATGAGAGTTATAGGTTATAAGCTCTTTAGCTTTAGATTTTTTAAGGATTGATAGCACACAGGTAGCATGCAGGTCAATAAACCTCAAGTTTAGGGGAGTGAACCCCTGTTAGTGCAATATTTTGTCTCATTTCGATAGGTTTTTTATCGCTGTTTCATTGCTGAAAATAAGCCAAATTAGAGATAATTATTGATAAAATTTGCTATTGTGGCAATGAACATCAATAAATCAGCGATGGCAATCGCAGTTTTTTTTCACATTTTTATTGCAAACTTTCAATGTGAGCTCAACCCGGGAGGTCAAACAAACAAGTTTTTAAAAAAGATGGTCGGAAAAGTCGAGAAAGTTGAAACATATCGAACTTTGGTCGATATAGTAGAAACATATCTGAATTGGGTCGAACCAATCCGAACACTTTTTTTGGGTCGAGAAAACCAAAACATAGCAAAATTTGGTCGAGAAAGTTGAAACATACCGAAATGTGAAATTTGGTCAAGAGGTCGACAGATACCGATTTTTGGTCGAGAATGTCGAAACATAAATCAAGGACCTCGATCCGGGCGCTGCGCGCATTTCGGTAGGCTTATCCTTTGACTGGTTTATTTACTCTAAGAAATTCTAGTATTAAACTAATTTACTGTTTTATTTAAAGAGGTGGATATTCTTTAATATACACCAAGGGGGATGGTTATGTAGACTCTGATTTTCTTATAGCTAGTTGTATTAATTGTATTTGTTTCAACTATGTTCAAGTCCGCCAAATAAATTCTGGTGATTTCTTCTGAACATTTTCTCAGTTTCTATCAGCCAATTTAGCGATAGCAGCAAATCAGAGCGCTATTAGAAGTTTTAAGTTCCACGGGTTGACAAAAATGCTTATCATACTATTTCATACTATTTCATAGACCAAAAAAAAATACTATGAAAATAGCATGTTGAGCATTTATTTTTTTAATATTATGAAATATTATGATAGGCATTTTTTACATGGCCTGGAATCAGGGGCGGATCTAGAATTTTCTTCAAAAAATTTTCGAAAATTTGTCGACCTTTTTTTTAGGTCGACCGAATTGATTTTTCGAGCTCTCCCTAAGCACTGTTTAGTCCCTGTTTTGGCCAAACTTTCTGCGCCGCAGGCAAAATTTTGTAAAAAAAAAACAGGCCAAAAAGGTGTTTTTAGAAATTTTGACTAAAAAAATTCGCGTTTTTTCGACGCGCGCTCCCCCCTCAAAATAAGTATATATTGGCGCCAAAGGCGCCTTTAGAAAAACTTTAGGGTCGGTCGGCCAAAAATGTATTGGGTCGGCAGGGGGTCGAATCCCTGAAAATCCCTGAGATAGATGGGGGCGTCCGCGCCCCCCCCCCCCCTAAATCCGACCCTGCCTGGAATTAAACAATAAGCTTTAAATAATGCAATTGTTAACAAAAAAATTGGAAGAAATCAGCATGAATACCATTTTTTAAACAATAAAACTGTATGATAAGCATTTTTTCATACTATGAATTTGTATGACAAGTATTTTTCTTTTATAAACGTCAACCTGGGTCGTTTAAACTTTTTATGCTGCACTGTATTTTGAAATAAACGTAATTCATAACCGCAACCAGAGCGGCAAAAGACTAAGATCAGCAAGACAAAGCATATTCTAGATAGTTTCCGAAAACGCGTTCGGATAAGAATGATTCGACCTCTTGATTATCTCCAGAATGCTTGTAATTCCAATTGCTGCTTCAAATACAATTTTTTTTACAATACGATAGTTATGTAGGTAAAATTTAGAAGTTAAAAGTTTCCCAAAGTTTTGTCTATGAATCTCTCATGACAAAATACAAAAGCTGAAAATTTCCCATCTGATCGATTTTCCCAAAAAGTTATACATCGCCCAGCGTTCATCAGAAGAATCTGTTTATGTATCATGGTTTTTTGAAAAAATTAGATGGGTTGCAAGAATCGATCATCACTGCTCCATAGTTCTAAGTTAGATTTAGACCAATTATCCATGAGAGGGATCTCTTTTACTACCCCCCCCCCCTTTTGCAAGGGGGAGAGACCTGGGAGCACCGACCTTTTGACCGAAGGAAAAGGGGAACCGCTAGATTAAGTTATAGTTGGAATATGTTTTTGAATCAACGAGACCAATACGGATTTTTTCAGATTATAAATAATGTTTCAGGATACTACGCAGAATTCCGATCCAAGATGACGTTTAGAGATGATATTTTGAGTGACGCCCAGAAAACTTTCGACACCTTGAACGAAAAGAATAAATGTTCTAAAAAGACAAAATGCACAGTAGTTTATGTTCACATGCGAATGGCGGATTACACGCATCATATGGAAGCCTTAAAATTAGGACCCGATGTCTTCAACAAGACGAATTACCTGCAAGAGGCTTTTAAACATGTCGACCAAAATCACAAGGTAAACGCGGCAAAATCTTTCAGGCAAATTTCGATTTTAGTTTCCAAACAAAACAATTGGTGTCTGCAGTTTACAAACATGTTTATAAAGGAGGAGCTTCAGTGCTTTGGTGCACTAGCTATGTCGCTTGACAATCAAATGTAGGCGATTCGATGCCCAGCATAATCCATGGGCTTTGCTCGAGGGCGAGGCATTGTTAACCAGCCCAGAAAAATAATTTTAAAAGCATGTAATTCTATTTTAACCAGGAGCGCAAGAGGTATTGTTCGTATAGGGCAGAACAGCTAGCGTGTAGGTATTTTCCTCCTGTACAAAACGTCAACTTAATTAAAAATTTATTCTAAATCTAAGAGTTTCTATTTCAGAATCCAATTTTCTACGTGGTTGGCTTTAAAAACGAAGAGGTTGCTGATTTTTTCAAAAAGAAAGAAAAAGAGTTCAAGCGTTACAAAGTAGTACTGGTGGCTCCACATGAAGAAACGATCCTGCCAAAAAGAAAAACTTTAGCAGGTTGTATTATCGATTATTCTTTTAGTCATCTATTAGTTCAAAAGCTCACGAGAAGGGGGCTGCAATCTCCTACTCGAAATTTATCCTGAAAATTGGGGCAGCCTCAAACCCCCAAACTCCTAAATCCGCTACTGAATTGGTACTTTCAAAATTTATTGACAGAATATTTTTGGGCACCGGAATTTAACCGTCAACATCTCTA
>NC_087067.1:19960595-19964573 GCF_963678635.1 Symsagittifera roscoffensis
TAACCTCACCTAAATTTATGCGAGGTTTCTTTGAGTCAGGGCAAAACACCTTAAAAACACAAAGACTTCACAATTGACCTTTCAATCATACAACACCGTCGTCATTAATTTGCCGATAGAATGTTTAGGCTCAGGTACAAAACCGTTTTATCATCAAATTTCCATTCTCGAAAAAATTTACTTAATTAGAAAAAATTAAAGATTTAACCACAATAAAAAAAAACCACAGCTTTTGGATGGATAATATGTAAGAACAAATAACAGATTCAATAGTTTTTAGAATTGCATTTGAAGAACTATGAAATACTGGGATAGAGTGTTTTGAAACTGACAGACTCACAAAAACTTTTTTTTTATTTTGTATGTGACAGTTTCTTCTACATTTAATTGCATATAAATCCCAGCTCAGCTAGATATCTTATGTGAATTGGGCTGTAAAAACAATATTGATGAAGACAATATTGTTAATGAATGTCCCACGTTTCGCCCCACACACATTTCGCCCCTCTTAAATCTATCGGAACATTTCGCCCCTCACACATTTCTCTCCTAATAATTTCACACGTTTCGTCCTCGCACGTTTCGCCACTAATTTCTATCACAGTTAATTAAAGCCGCGTTCTTAATGTACTTTTTAGGGCGAAAGGTGCCAGTAATTTATGAGGGTCGAAATATGTGAGGGGCGTAATGTGCATCTACATATAAGAGGGGCAAAACGTGTCAGGGGCAAAATGTGTGAATACCATTGTTAATAAGTCACATTCATTCACTTTTTTCTAGACCGTTTGTTTAATTTATCAAAGCAATTACAACTAAATTTTAGGAGACTTAATGCTAAGACACTTAATGGTGGACTAATTTCTCGTAAAATAAATCACGAGGAGTATGAAAAACTTCTGGTGGTAATTTTGACTCCTTTAATTTTTGAAAAGGATCAAAAATCTGCCTAAAGCTCTCACAGCAACCAAAAAAAACGACTCAACGTTCATCTGCAACATTTTGGATGTAATTCCAAAATGAAGATGGATGATCAAAGAATTATGGCTATCATTCTATAGGCTTTTATTGTTAATGCGCTAGGACGTAAGGTTTGCAAAATTGTGATTTTTTTATCCTGCAGATACACTGTCAAACAGTTTCTAAATCTTTAGTACTCCATATTCGGCATCATGTAACTCTCCCAGCGTCGAACTGTTAAACTCTGACTCACGCTAACTGACCTCGAAGACTTCTTTAAAAAGTAAAATCATCTCCATCAATTTCAAAATTAAGCAATTTTTCAAGAATCAGTTACGTTATTATTACAGAACAATTATAACAAATATTTTACACCAAAAACTTCGATCACCGAAATTGCTTTATTTTCATTTCGACAAATTTTTAATTAAGTTATTTTACTTCCAGTTAAACAATTTTTATCATGAAATTCAGTACACGACAATCATAATTTCACGCAATATGATACTGCCAATAAAAATTAAAACAAATAAATCAAACTGTTTTTTATGCCATCTGCCAATCAATGTTGTCCCGTCTGAAGAAAGTGCGCGCTGGGCATTCTCAGTTATGTTTGTTCCTGAAACAAAATTGAACTAATGTTCCCAATAAGCCAATGATCTCATTGCTTACCCAACTTGCTTACATTGATTACCCAATTTTTTTTTGTTTTTTTTTTTAACTCATTTTTTGAAATAAATGCTGTCCATCATATCTAATTCCAGGGGCGGATCTAGGATTTTCTCGAGGTAGGGGGGGGGGGGCCGGATTTTCAAAAAACTCGAAAACTTTGTCGACCTTTTTTTTTAGGTCGACAAAATTGATTTTCTGATCTCTGTCAAAGCACTAAAAACACCCTGTTTTAGACAAATTTTCTGCGCCGCTGGCAAAATTTTAAAAAATATATGCCAAAAAATGGCGTTTTTAGGCACTTTTGCTTAAAATGTTGACCAAAAAATGGCGTTTTTTCGGCGCGCGCTCCCCCCTCAAATTTAGTAAATATTGGCGCCAAAGGCGCCTTAAGAAAAATTCAATTTTAGGTTCCCTCCGCCAAAAATGGATATCTCAAAATAGTACAAAGTGGGGACCCCTTGGGTCGGCAGGTGGTCAAATCCCTGATGGGGGGGGGGGCGGACGACCCCCCCCCCACCTAAATCCGCCCTTTTCTAATTGACTAATTTCCTACGCAATCACTTCACAAAACGTTTAGATATCAGAATATGCTAATATATTGATGTGCATTTAAATAAACAAAAAAACTTCAAATAACCAAAGCTTTTTTTGCACATTTGAACCATTATCCAACAAGTAAGAGAACTTTCAGTTCAGACTTCTTGGACTTTTGTCACACAACTCTTGTTAATGTTTTGTCAACTTCTACAAAAACGCTGGTTGTCTCTATGAGAATTTGTCATGCTCTAGAAAGATTTGAAAAACATCAATTTGTAAAAACTGTCGCCATGCCACGTTAAGTTATTGCGTTGGGTCGAGTTATAAGTTATGAAGCAAGAAAACATATATTTCTCCCAGAACTAAGAAATTAGAACCACCTATGCAAAAAACGCTTCAGACATTGAATTTAAAAAAGTTTCAGTTGAAAACGTTTCAGAGTTTGAAGTAAAATAAAAATTCCATGGACCTAGCTTAATTTAACGGCGAAGTCAATCATGAATCATTTTCAAATAAGAAACGTACAGGTTTGTTTTTACTGCAAACCACTAAGAGTAGTCAACGCTACCAGCTAATTAATCTAACGGTCATGATTGTTCAATGTTATGTACGTTTTGAACCGAAAAAGACGCGAAAACTGTATGTGAGGGGATCAACCACGTATGTCCCAACATTTACTCTTCTAGGTAACTATTCGAACCATAGATGATGGGTGGATTCGAACCATAGATGATGGGTGGATTCGAACCCTGATGAGCGGCGGGAACGACTAGGTTATAATCCGCACGCACGGCCATCAGCAAAAATCATGAAGATTTTTTTGCGATCGACAAGATTGTATTTTGCTTTAATTTAACTTGTTGTTTGTAGCTGAACAGGCAAAAAATATTTAAAATCATTATTTCTCAAAAATTATAATTCATTTACAAGCTATCATTTCTTGTAAGTTCTCACTCAAAACGCTTTTGACATATTAAGCATGATAGATCAACTTAATAGATCAAATTGATCAATTACATGAGAAACAATCATGGTCTATATCTTTCGACAGTTGGTTGAAACCGATTTTATATTAGACAGCAAAAAATAGAATCAGTTCATAATGTGTGCAGTTTCGATAGTTCCTTTCCCAGTTCAAAGTTTCAACATTCTCCAGTTTAGTGTCAATATTGCATATCTCTCAAAAGTTTCTCGTTTTAGAATCTCGATTGTGTTTTACTGGCTTCCGAAATCTTGATGGCTGCTTAGGTTCCCTAAAAGGTAATGATCAATTTTGATTCCTATGCTGAATTGAACTTACTGCCAGTGCCGTCATTTAAAAATGTGACTTTCATGTATCCAGACATTTGATTAGTTTCCACCATACATTTTTTGATAAATGAACAAACCGATTTAATTGAGTGCATTGAGTTCAGAATTGCATCGATTCCTCGAGAATGAAGACTGCAGGAAATTTGAATTTTTCCCGGAATAATCGTTTTTGGCTGGTGTTCTTTCGATTCAGTTTAAATAACTCGATGCGTAATTATCACTTGCTGGACCGATAAACGTCGAAAGTGCATTTTTATTGTGTAGACTACTCTTTCTACCAATCCATTTCCTCTTGTATGGCAGGTCTGAGACTCTAGTTTTTTGTTTCGAGTTTTGATGCAAGCAAAAACTCAGAGCTAATAATTTCTTGCTCATTAGTAATGGCGAGATTTTTTTGATGCTCCAAATACTGCAAAGACTAAGAAGCACTTTAGTTCCTGATATTCAGATTAAAAAAACCGTAACAGCTTCAACCAAATAGTATCTGCAGCAATAGCGACC
>NC_087067.1:19964773-20149415 GCF_963678635.1 Symsagittifera roscoffensis
CCCCCCCCCACCCCCCCGCCCCCTTTCCTTAAATCCTCTACTGAAGCAGAGTTGAGTTTTACGAAAAATTTGCATAAAGAAATTGAAATGTTTCCTGAGCATCAGTTTAAAAATTTACGATTCAAATTTCGGTTCGTCGTAGTTATTTTTGTTTACAAATCAGATCGAAGTATGATTAATTATTAATGTTCCAATTACCGAAGATATACTTTGGACCCTATTGTTCAGCGTCTGTTTTTTATTCATATAATTTTAACGAGAACAACCGACTATTTCCTGAAAAAAAGGGGAAAATGCACTGCACTTTGCTTCGTTTATTGACACCTGATAACTTTTGCTCATAGATTGCTGGTCCATATAATGTAATTCCATAAAATACCTAGTCGGTCCATACATTCTACAGGTCCCCCCGAGTCTCCTGAGCAAGCATCTTTGGGCATTCCCCCTGTCATGCCCCCTGCACAGAACATAGTGGGTCCATAGGATTTGGAAGCACACACATCATCGGGCGCCACTTTCACTCTGAAACAAAAAAACTCTTAAATCGACGTTGAGAAAGTATAAGTTAACTGATATCTTCGAAGAAGACAATGGGTCGTAGTATCGACTGCAGGAAGCACATTATAAGCCATAGTCCATACCTAACTGTCTGCATGGTATTAGGTTTGCGTGTTTGGTAATTGCAGTTACTCCAGGGTCCTCACACGCCCGTCCCCACCCAACCGGGTAAACATCTTGCAACGGCTGAGGTGACTCACTTTCATTAACTGAAAAAGTCTCATGTTCTACTTTCTCGCCGTAAATACTAAGGGGCCCAGCTAAAATTGGACCTGCTTTGATATTTTTGATCTTTATTAAACTGATGCGGGATGCAATTTCATTTACTCAAAAATTGGGCTTCACCCAAAACTTGATTGTTTCTCTAATACAACAAGAAAGAAAGAAAGAACCTTTATGTGAATTTGGAAATTTCTCAAGGACAACAGTTTTTAGAAAGTATAAGGGGGAGCCGTTTATAAACGGACGTTTCCCACAACCTGTTACCTCGATTAAACCGTTGATATCACATTCAGTCGGTTAGTTTTGCCAAACTAAACATGATTAAAAAAACCGACAATAAATCAAACGTTGAGAAAATCTGGACATATCCGTTTATACATGAGAGCTCATTTCAACCCGCTTTATTTCGAGATAAGTCAAAAAGTTCGAAAATCAAAAACGTGCCCTTTCCGAGGACAATAACTTGTTACGTAAAAAAAATTGAGTATAGCCGCAGGCGAGCTTTCCACATCCACAACAATTTTCTTTTTTCAAGTGAAGTCAAAAAATTTGGAAAAACGATCAAAAAATCAAAACTTGGACTTTTTCGAGGGCCATAAACTTGTGTATAAAAAATAAGGCGTAACCATTAATGTAGGGGAATTTCTCGGTGTTTTTTTTGATACGTTGAACCCAAACTTCAGATTGGGGCAAATAGTTTTTGAGAAAGGAAAAAAAATGTTTGGGTCATGTATTCCCCACAGACTTTTTCCAATGCTGTAGAAAGTGAGATATAGAGTGGAGGGTGTGCTGGCTGTAGATGCTGAGAAAATGAAGCTATTTTTTTTGATAAAAAGGGGGAAAATTCAGAGCAACTCGAAATATTATTTAAAAAAATAAGAAAAAACCGAAACCCTTCATTTCATAATACAAGATCTTTCAAACAAGATTTTGGAAATTTTTCCAAAAATATAACGTTTTTCCTACAAATTAATAGACGTAGCCATTTATGCACGGAGTCTTCCAACAATGTGTTGCCTCGCTTAAACCCTGATTCTAGATTCGGCTGGATAATTTTCGAGAAAATCAAAATTGGGCCTACCCGTCAATGCACGGTACCTTCCCACAACCTGTTTTTATCTTTGAATCAAAATTCTCAGATTTGGGAGGGTAGTTTTCGAGAGAATGATATTCACCCCTCGGACTTGTTCTATAGCTGTAGAAATTAGGGTTAAACTAGAAAAAAGGACCGTCTTATAAGCAGGCACACAGCGGAGTCAGCGGTCTTTCCTTTGATACCAGTTTTTTTTTTGGAAACCGAAAAAAAGAATCTGAGAAAAATAGGGGTAAGTGAAAATAAAATGGCATACCTGGAATGGCGAGGGCAGTTGAACCGTCTAGGGTGCGTTTCGTTCGGATGATTGCCAAATCGGATGACGAGTGTTTTATTACATCACTAGACCCACAGTCAAATAAAATTTCGTATTTAGCTGAAAAATATGAAAGTAGCTAATCACAATTATAAGAATAGCGTCGCATCTTAAATCAAATACAAATGATCATTCAACTTAAATATAAACTATCCACAAACAAAACTGTTTGAATTTGCACGTTAGACAGTTGTTTGAATTTGCACGTTAGACAGTAATTTTTTGCTTGAGGAAAACAGCATTTTTTTGATGGTTTCTTCAATATTTTAAGTTTTTTTTGAACATTTTCGGCGGGTTTTATAAGGATTAAACTTACGATCTTTTTTGTTCACACTGCCATATGATATTTTCCCTTTACAGCTTTTCTCTATGCAATGTTTTGCGGTCAGTACTGAAACAAAATATTCAAAATATTAATTTTGAGCTGATTGATTTGAATCCAACGCGTGCGATTTTTTCGTTTAAAAGTGCGATAATTTTATTGAAAATCAAAGGTTGTCTTAAAATTTGGAAACAGCTGAAGTCACATAGTAATATGTGCACCTTTTCTACAAAATATTGAGTTTTTCATCGGTGGCAAATCATCGAAAACCCTTCATTTTGATAGAGTTTAATTGTTTTTCTTTCAATTTGTTCGGGATGCAAAATAATTTGTGGGATCCGAAAAGTTAGACGACAAACATATTAGAAGTGATCAAAAATGAATTGAGACATCGATGCAAAACTAAAATTAAGGGAAACAAGACTGCTCGTATCAGGGTGAAGCCCTGAATGTTCCGACTGCCTTTTAAGGTCTATGAAGCAGAAATATGATGAAAAAATTAAATGTAAAAAAAATGAAAAAAAAAAATTTAAATTTGAGATTTTTTCTGAAAATCATCCCCCCACACGCCATATAAAGTACAAAAGGATAGATTTCGTTCCTTGTAAAACTCAATCATGGCAAATAAGATTAGTTCAACCAATTTGGAACGATTTCTAGGACGGATTAAACCTCCGCTTACGAGTTAATAGCGCGAGTTATATCGCGCGTTAATTGTCCGAAATTGGCCAAAATGCCAATCTTTAAACCCCCATAACTTTACGACAATTGATCACAGGTGAAATATCTTTTCAAATTTAAGCTCAGGACAACATTACCTTTTGAATGATATAAAAAAAATTCCGTCAAAAATGGCTAGTTAAAAAGTCGAAATTTGTCTGAAGAAAAAAAAAACCCACCCGAGCACAAATATTCCGTTACTTTCGTAACAATTAGACGGAATAAAAACCTGCAATCAATGGCACTGCTTTCACATCGATTCAAAGCTCTAGAAAGATTGCCTCGTCTAACCTAGTCAATCGTTATCGATTGATGATTAACTCTAAAAGACTTTCAGATTGAGTAAATCGTCTGTTCGTATTGCTATCTAAATTTCGGCCGGCTAGCAATCAATTTCCGAGCCCAGCCCTGCGGTCTTAGTCTACACCCTATTTTCTCGGTATCAAAAGACCCTATCAGATACTGAAAAAAGATTAGTTGAAGAGCAATTATATTTTGTATTCATTCAGTTTGTCTGACTGTAAACAGGCAGAAATTACAACTTCATTTATGTATATATTAGATAAGGAATATCTTTGATTATTGAAAACACATTGCAATCACATTCATTACAAAAGATAGGGGAGGGTTCTCATGCTGGAGGGACCGAATGCTGTGAGTTAAGTGTTAAGTTGTATAACTCATAGAGTAATTTCGGATAGTGTACACCGTCTGCTCGTCACGCTATCTTAATTTCGGCCGGATAGATTCGTGCAACTTCTTAGTCTAATACCGATCCTAAACTTACACTTATATCTACTAGTCTCAGGGTGTTTAACTAGTTTCTGCTAAGCTCATTAGATCTAGAGTATACTGGCTTATTGTGACTGCTGAAGTTCTCTTGGAGAGGTAACTAATTTCTACGTTAAATTCAAATCTCTCTGGTGCTGAAATTACAAGTAAATTCAGCACTTACAAATAAGTGGGTTGTTAGTTAGATGGAATATGATTGGTTAAAACTAAATATTTTATAGTGATAAAATATCTAATTTATCCAATAATAAAATGTAGTTTAGATCAGGTTGCCCCATCCGGGGTTTACAGAGTTTTTTAGATTTACCTTTCTTTCTGTAATTGAAGGATGGATGATGAACGTTGGTATTTGGCGAACATCATTTTCTTAACCGGTTCCTCTTAAAGAAGAACGTTCCAGGACGCTGGAATGATGGATATGAAGTTTTTATCTTGTCATTCGACAACGACTGTGATCCCCAATGAAATCAATCTGATTTCAAAATGGTTTGCTATGTCAGATTTTTCTGTATTAGTAGAGAACTGTTTTGTGTGCAGCCTCGTCTGGGAATGGCGTGAAGATCGTGTTTGGAAGGGATGCCTTGTAATCTCGGATCTGTACGTATACTTGAACATCGAGGTGGTCATTGGTCTAGTTCAATGAAGTCCTTTTCTGCGAAGTCAAGTCGTGCTCTAAATCCTTTGAGTCGTGATTGTGGACGGCATGTCGGTTATGTTTAGCCATTCTTTTGTTCGAGTGTGATGGGATTGTCTAGTCTTTGGATGTTCGTCTTTTTTGTTGTGTATGATCTATATACTGCATATTATGATTTACATTTTATAAATTTTTGTTAATTTGGTTTTTAGTCATGATCTTAGTTAGTTGTTTTCACAAAAGCGTTTTATTTTAGTTTAGTTATTTTGAAGAGTTACTCACCCTTGAGTACCTCTTATTAAAAATTGAAGTGTGGTCACAAAGCGTGGTGTAGCGCGGTGGGTTAGGCCGGCTATAAGCATGCTCAGGACGTCCTTCTCTGGTGGGTTAGGCCAGGAGTGGGAGTATGATTTGATGCTGTTTCTTTGGAAGGTCCTGTTATGTGATAACATTTTATGTTGGTTTTTTCTGGTCTTTCTTATATTACTTTGGTTGTGTCCTTTTTTTCAAAAATCAAATTGTTTTTGGTTTGGGTTTGTCTTACGACTTTTTTGTGTTTTAATATTTCTTTCTTAGACTTTACAGTAGTCTTTAAAAGAATAAGTTATCCAGTTTTAAGCTGGGTTAATCCGGTTTGGGTACCGTTGTTTTCTTTTCTTGGTCATGCTGTTATTATATGATTTGTGGTGTTTAGTAAGCTGCGTTGGTTAGTTTGGTTTAGTATATAGTTCCTTTCCAACCGGGTTAAAGAAAAGTTTGAAACTTGTTATTGCTTGTTTGAGTTGTAGTTAGTGAAAACGTGAAACATAAAATCATTATTTAAGCAATTCTTTGTGGGCGAGCTGTGCGAGTTTGGATAGAATTCTTGTGCGAATGAATGAAAATATTGAAAAGGCTAGTACTGCTTTCTCATTTTAAGAATTCATTGCTTAAAATTGAATTTTACTGCTTTTGGGGAAGTTTAAAATTATAAATTTTCATCGTGTTTAATTTTACTGCTTCTTGGGGAAATAATTTATAAATGAAATTACTACATTGGGTATGAATTTTATTACGTTATTTAGTGCGAAAGATTTAGGAGTTTTATTATGAATTAACAAGTTTGTATTTTTATTTGTCTTTTTTCTGTTTTGTAGATGATTATGGTGTGAAGACTAAAAGAATAAATTAAATATTGATAGAAAATGGTTAGTATAATTTTGAATTTATTAGTTAAAATTATTTTAATTCATATTTACCTTAAATTTATCTGGGAAAAAGCCATGTGGGAAGATGTCGTGAATCAAGTCTGATGTTGTTAATAACTTGGCTAGTATGCGTATAACATTTTTAGTTTGTAGCAGTGGCTAAAGCAAATGAAGTGCGTTGATCGTGTGTAGTTCTTCTGTGCCTACTGCGAATTCATGAGGTGTGTTTTGAATTAGGTCGTAAAATTTATGATTATATTTAGTATTAAGAATAAATTCTAGTATGGTTATTTCGATAGGTTGTATGAATTCATGCGGGATAATGAAGAGTCTTGATTCTTCATCGTTGAAAGTCTTCGTGAAGGGACAGAATATATATATTTGGGTAACTGGTTCGTAGTTGCGGAGGATACCGTGGAGGTTAGTATTTTTAATGCAATATGTAAAATTAAGAAAGAATGGTGACGTGTATTTCGAGTTAATAAACTGAAAACGATGGTGGGGTTGTCGTGATGGTGTGTGTAAATCAAAATGGTTTTGTATAAAACAATAGTATGTATATGTGCGCGTTTGTTTAGTGCGTATATTTTTGTTTCTCTCGATATTTTCATTAGTTTTAGTGAGTGGTAGATAAAGGGGGTTGGTATAGTTGTATTAAGCTGTCCAATGAAGTGCTGGCATTAAAACGTGCTCATCAACAAAATTTCGTGCTTCATTAGTTGTGGTAGAAGTATTTAAGGTATATTGTGGAAATGAGGGTAGGGTTATTTGAAGGTAATTTTTTGTGTTTGAATGATCTGGGTGGTTGATATATTCTCTGGCTGTTCCGGGTTTGGTTGTGAATGGGTGATTTGGAAATTTTCGTTTAAAAGTGCGGTAAGCTCGGTTAGTGCTGGTAGGTGTTTCGGTGGATGTGGATGATTGAGCTAATGATGAAAGTGGTGTTGGTGTTTGTGGGTTTAATGATGTTACTGTTGATGATAGTGTATGTATCGTATGAGTATGGGGGTGTGTTAATTGTTGTTGTAATGTAATAAAGTTGTCAAGTTCTTCGGAAATTTGAATGTTATCTAGGGAGTTATTTGGCGATCTATCGGAATTAAATGGAGAATATGTAGGGCGTACTTGGGAAGCGTAAGAAGGAGTGGAAAGAGATGGGAGTGGATGACTGGTTTGGATGGGTCAAAAGGGGGGTTTTGAAAAAGCTGAAGAGTTGGTCTGGGTATGGGTAGAGGGAGATGGTTCAGAGTTTGCGAATTCGTCGGGATTTTCTACATCGGAGTTGTTAAATTGTGAGATGGTATAAAAAACTGAAATATCTGAGTTAGTATCAGAATTCATGCTTGATGGTATATTAATAAATGGAGAATCGAGCGGGTGGCGGGAAAGCAAAAAGTGGGATAATTGGGATTTGAGTTTGGAGGTTGGCTGGGTGGGAATTTGAGCGATGGAGGGATCCAATTTGTCGGCTCATCGTGGGCTAAAAAAATGATTATTTTGAGACTGAAAAGTGGTGGTATGAGGTTGTTTGATAATTTGTTCATATGTATTATCATTTTGTGGATGATGTGTCATGTGTTGAATGGGGCTTTGTGTTGTATTTGGTCTGAAATTTGGATTATTTGTGATTGCTAGGTTTCGAAAATTTCGGGGAACTTATGATAATGGATGGTTTTGTGGTAGGGTTGGTATCTGTGGTGCTGTAGGAGTTGTATCTACATTATTATGTTCTTCGTCATATGTGTTTGGTTTTGTGGATATTTTTGTATTGTATTCTGTTATTTGTGCATCTAGAAGTATTTTTTTGATTGATGATGAGAAAATTCCAAAAAATCCTGCAAATAGTATGCGTGCTACACTTGCTTGTCTATTTACTTGTGTGTGTATAGCGCATGTGTTATAGATTCCTTTTAAGAGTGAAAAAAAAAATCCTATAAAGTTAAACATAGCGTATAATATAGTTAATCTTTCTAAGATGTAATAGGGCCACCCTAGAAAGGCGAAACTTTCGTGTTTTAAGGTTAAAAAACTGAAAATATTTTCAGGTGAAATATCTTGTGGTAGGTAGTTTTCACCGTTTAAATATATGTGATCTTTAATATCCTTAAAATATCCGCTGTAGTCTTGTGTATAAATGTCTGCAAATCCTGCGGTTTCGGCAAGTTTTCTTAAATTTTTGTCGATTGATTGTCGTTGTATTGTGTCCATTTGTGTTAGTAATTCTTGAAATTGCTGTGTTCTAATAAGATGCTGTATATCGGATTTAGAATATATTCCAATTGATTGTAAATCGATATTTGGGTTACGAGCGATAGCTCGGATACTTTCTGGTGAAAACTTTTTTAGTGGTTGCATTAATGTAGGATACGGAGTAAGTAGGTAGCATTTATCTTCGTCAGGGTTTAATTGTACGACATTGTGGCTTTTTTTTTATCCACATGGGATTGCTACATCCCAAAAATATGTTCGTTTTGAAAGTGTATCGACAAAGTATACTTTATTTTTGTAGAATATGGGGATTCTTTTATAAAAACGTTTATCGTCAAAAACATATAATGGTGATGTTTTTTTGGTGCAAGTATCACAACCATAAAGTGTTTCCTTCGTAATCAAGAAATTTTGATCTATTTCCTGATAATAAATATCCTGCGTAGGGTATTTTTAATACTGCTAATGCGAGTGATTGTAAGATTTGTGTTCTTTCTAATTCGCATAGTTAATGAAGTGTTTCTAATTGAGAAGGTGACATTTCTTGGAAAATTCTACAAATTGTGTAGTCTAATTTCATATCTAAGTGAATATCATAATGTATATTACCAAAGTAGGTGCTATTCATTAGTGATAATTCTTGTAAACGTGTGCTTTTACTATCGTATGGTGTTAGCTTTCCACCAGGGTTACCTGTGCTTTTATAGAGGTTCAATGGGACGTATGATGTGCCTTCGTTAGTAGGATGACTTGTTGCGTAAGGGTCAAATTTTATTTTTCCAGTGGTCATGTCGAACCCTTTTTCGTATTCGACAAGTATTTCAGAGTATTGTGTTTTATAAAGTGGATTTCGTTATTTACATGCAAATTCTGTTTCGTGATAGATTTGAAAACGTGTCAATTTATTTTTATGAATGTTTTTGAAATCAGTGCTTTGTTTGCGAGACGGGTTCACTTGCTCGTATGGAATTGATTCAATAAAATAATTTTCCTGAAATTTTATCATTCGAGCGTGTATTTTTGCTACTTGAAATGTTGTGCATGTATCTTCGGGAAACCAAACAATTGTTGCTTGGGTTCTTGTTGTAGGGTCACAATAGCCTTGATAATTTTTGTAAGGCAATCTAATTCCTTGATAGATTATGGTGTTATCAGTTAAATCTCGTGTGAGTTGTATTTTTTCAAGTTGTATTTTCCCATCAAAAAACATTATTTCTTGATATCGTTTATTTTTTGTGTCTGCTTTGCAGTTTGAGGGATTATTTATTCCAGTTTGTGGTATCCAGTGTTTATCGTGTATATCATAGATTAATCGTCCGTGTGCGCCATTATATGGGTATTTTTCGACTAATTGAACATGTCCTTGGTATCGTTCAAATTCTACTTGATGTACAGAACCGGCAAAGACTTGAAAATTTACTATTTTTCTGTCTGTGTTATTATTTCTTGTTAGATTTAGTCTTAGTAATTAATTTTTACAATGGTCGGGGTTTAGATGTAAAAGTCTTTCTACGTTACTCTGATAAAATGATTCGTGATCAAGTCGGTTTTTGTTTCCGTTGGAACCTTGTGAACAATGTACTTTCTTTTCGGAAAATGTTGCTGTAAACTCATATCCTGTGACTTTTGTTGCTCGGGCTTTTGAATACAATGTTGCTATTAACTTTTTAGTTTCTACAGCTTGTGGTTCTGTTTCTTCGCATTGTGTTACTTGATTTATTGCATACTTGTGTAGTGTTTTCTGTTCGTTTTCTTCGCAATCATAGTGTGTTACTAATAAATCCTGAGGACCTGTGCGAGGAGATGGATTTGTGTTTTGGTCGGAAAATATTAGAAAAAGGATGTGTTGAAATTTTAATTTTTTCAGAATATACATGTGTATGATAATCCGGAGTATGGGTTATAAAATGTTATGTATCCAATTGTGTTTTTTGTATATCTATCATATTTATTTATTACTTCAGTTGTTATAAATGGAAAGGGGTAGTGATTGAGCTGTTATGTTTGGCGGACTTAAGGGAAAAGGGTGTTGAACAATATTTTTAAGTCTGATTGTGATTTCAAATTTCAATTGGAGACTGTTTTGTTGAAGTATTTAAATTTTATGTTCTCGGATATCGTCGTGGATATCTTGTCTATTTTGTAATCTATTAAGTGCCCAGCTATGAAGTCGGTTACTTTCTTGATGTTGTCCAAATAGTGGGGGAGGTGCTACGAAAGTGTTCCAATCTAATCGTAAAGGGATATTTGACGATGATTGTTCTCGATATCTAGCGTCGAGGTTGTTTGGGAAATTTAAAGGAAAAAGTGTCGGATAGATTTGACTCAATGATAGTGTTGACGGGAGTGATAGTGTTTCTGGTAATGATGATAGCGTTGTATCAGAAAAAATATATATTGGTTCATTTACTATGTTCGGTTCACCTTGTGTATATGAGTGTGTTGTCCAATATGGTGGTCTTTCTGTGGTATCTGGGGAATTTAAAGGGTTTTCTCGGATTTGTTGTGATGTGGGAGTTGAACCTAGATAGTCTTAGGGTATATTTGAGGTGCTATGTTGTGAAAGAAGTGTGAGTTTCTGGTAGTGTACTGCTTGAAATTTCTGAAGTAGTTGGTGTTGGTGATTGGGGTATATCAAAATGATTGGGTTTTAAAATTTCTATTTCTTCGCGGATGTATAATTTGTCTATTTACTTCAACTGTATTTTGATTTTGACTAATATGTCTTATTCTATTTAAATCTTGTGGTAATGTGGGGTACAAATTATATGTTGGTTCACTTAGGGATGCTTGTCGCTGAACCGGTTCTAGTGGTTCAGATAAACGAGCGTGTCGTTCCTCAAAAGTGTAAGGGTTATCTTGTAAAGAAATTTGTGTAGATGTTTGGGGGTTTTGGGTAGTTGTAGGTACGACTGGGTTTTCTTGGGAAGATGTCGGTGAAGACTGTTTTAGTGGTGGTTGGTTAGCATTTTCGGAAATGTGAACGATTAATCTGTTTCTTAGTGGGAAGATTTATGTTTATTGTAATATTCTTCGATGAAAAGAATTAAAAAGATTGTTGCTAAGGCGAATTTGACTATTGCCTTTTTTACACATTTGCACATTGTCATAATAAGGGATGATAAAAATGTGATGAAAATTACGAATAGTAAAAAAAACATCTGCTCTACTAAAAATTGTTCGTATCAGTTAAACAGACTTTGACTTATCGTACCTGTGAGCGCGGTCAGTGATTTGGTAAAGTTGAAGATATATTTCAAGTAGGGAGTAGAAAATTTAAAAAAAATATTGCAAAAAATTATTAAAAGGATTATTAGGGCTTCAAAAGTTTCAATGAAAAATATTAGCAAAAGTTTAAATAGAATGAAAAATTTTATGAAAAGGTTTATGATTATATTTTTTAAAGTATCGACTGTTAAAGAGAGAAACATTTAAGAAATGATTCGTTCGTCGAATATTTTTTGAATTTCTGGGGCGAAATTCAAGTGTGGTCGGATTATTTATTGATTTTTTGACAAATGGGTTGAGTTTTGTTAAAAATTGTTGGAGGCTTATTTTGTGATGCTCGGGAGGTCTTCTTTGCTTTGTTTTTATTTGTTGGGTAATCTGGGGTATTTTTGAAATATTTGTTCTTTAGGCCAAAAGATTATGGTCCTTTTTTACTTTAGGCTAATTTGCCATTTTTGGTTGGAGGGTTTTTGAGGTCCAAGTTGGGAAAATATTGTTGATCTTTGTATTATTTGATAGGGGAGGGTTGTAATATTATCGTGGTGTTTATTTTAGTAGTCAAATTTCAGCAAGTTGCATATTTTGACCTGGAGGTTGTAAAGGTATAGTTATAGATATGCCTGGAGATTAATATCTATCGGCTAGTAGGTTTGTGTTAGAGATATTGAAGGTGACGGATTTGAGTGAATCCTATTGGCTGAATTTGAACTAGAATTGTTGCGTATGTTCAGCATGTTATCTTGAAAATGGGAAAGTTCAAAATGATTTAGAGGTGTACGAATGATTGACTTTAAAATTAAAGTTGTTTTTGGAATTCAACTTTCTTTAATATTTTAGATTGTGGGATGAATGTTTTGTAGTTTTTACGTGGTTGATTTCTAAGTCGTGATAATTTTCTGTGTTCTGATTTTTCTATTTGATCTTGTGGTAAGATTTTGTCTATCTTCCTGTTTTTTCTTTCTTTTTGAGATATTTTTGGGTCTGGTGTTTTTATATTTTTATGAGTTGTGTTTTGTTTTTGATTTTGTTTATGATGAGTGCCGTCATGTACATTTGCTTCTTGTTCTGTATATGTTTTGTTCTGAATAACTTTTAAACCTGTGAAAGAATATAATTTAGTTAATTCGCGTAATGCGTATTCTTTTGGGTAGTAAGGTAATAAATTGTTACTATGTTGAACAATTTCTTTTTAGTTGAATCTGTGAGTTTTTATGTTACTTCAGTGGGTTTGGCAATTATTTGGTATTGTCCTTTTCGAAGTGGTTGTAGTTTTTTGGAGATTCCTTTTTGTGTATGAAAATTAGGTATTAAAACAAATGTTCCAGTTTTTAAATCTGTGGCTGGCATAAAACGTAGGTTAATTTGGCTGTTAATGTTTTGCCTTTGTAACAATTTCTTTGTTACTTTTTGATAGATTTCCTTGTGCTTTTTATCTCTATTTAAAATCCATTCGGTATGTGTGCCGGAGGCTAATTTGAGAATTTGTGGGTGATGAAAATGGTCTTCATCATGTGTGTGTAATGGTAGATTATAGCATATTGAATCTTTATTTGGTTTGCAGTGACCTTGTGCGTTTTTGTGAGCATTTGCTGTGAACATAATTGGTTTTTGATTAAAAACCAATTCATATGGTGACATTCCTAAAGTTGTCGTTATTTGTGAATTGTATGATAGGGGAAATAATTTTACATCTGCTGAGCATTCTGTGTATCGTGTATCATTTCCATTAATGATACATCTAAGATATTCTTGTAATGAACGGTTCATACCTTCGACTAACCCGTTTGTCCAAGATGCATGAGATTTACGTGGTTTATGTTCAATGTTGTATGAATAGCATAGTGTGATTATTTCATTATTAATAAATTCTGTACCGTTGTCTGTAACTGAGGATTTCGGGTAATCTGAATTTAGCTATCCAGTGTTCGTAAAGTGTTGTGTAAGCATAATAAGCATTACAATGTGGTACTGGGTTGAGTGCTACAAAGTGCGTGAATGCATCAACAATGACCATAAGGTAAGAATTTCCTTCAGAGGATGTTGAAATTGGTCCTTTTAGGTCGAATGAAATTCTATGGTTAAAATATAAACTTTGTCCTTTAAAATCTTGTTTACGTGCTATTTGTTTTTGATTTGGATAAGGTTTGTTCAATTGACATTTTATACAATCATTGCATAATACTTTCATCCAAATTGGGGCATCTGGAAAATAAAAATTTTGTGTGAAGTTCGAGTATGTCTTTTCTGATCATGAGTGTCTTATTGTATTTTGTGTATGGGAGATGTTAAATGCTATCAGTATCGTATTCAAGGGGAGACAGGGAACTTTGGAATCATCTAATTGGTATTCTAAAAGATCTGTATTTTCAATGATTGTTGTGTATTTAAATATCGGAGGATTATTTTGTTTCCTAAAATTGTGTTATCAGCTTTTGCTGGTTTTGATTTATATTTGTGCCATGATTTGAGTTGTCTAACTACTGGGTCAAAATTTTGGTATTGTTTTAAAAGTTCTAGTGTAATTTTTTCTATTTGTGGGAGGAAAACACTACCAATTTCTAGTTTTGATAGGGGAATTGTATCAAGTGGGTCATGGAGGTTAAAAACTTGATTTATTGTGTATTTTGAATTATTTGTTTGTGGTCCTGATAAATATATTTAATCGGTCAAATTTTCTTTTTCAATTAATGGAAAAAGGTCTTTCTTGTGCGGTTGTTGTTTTATTTTCTTTTGTTGAGCATTATTTTTTATCCATTGTGAGTATGGAATTGGTTTAAAGGTAGATGTACCTAATAAATCAACTTCATAGTGATTGTTTTGGCAATCTAGGTAGAGTGGAAAATGTTGTAGATTATTTTTTGTGATTGATCAATGTCAGTTTTTACTGCGTATTTGCATTCTAATCGGGGTGATGTTTTATTTTTTGCGAGATAGAATTAGATATTTTGTGGTATTTCAACCGTAGTTTTTTGTGTAATTTCTACTTAATGTATCTGGTAATGCAAGGTTTTTTCCTGCTGTCCAAAGTATATGTAAGTTTGGGAATTTCATTGAAATCAGTTGAAATCTATAAACTCTATGATTGGGGATTTGATTTTTGTGTGAAAAGAAATAAAATTGGTTTATGATCTGTAAATAAAACTGTTGGGTGTTTTGATCCAAGTATCAGAAATTCGTATTCTGTAAGTGTGTATATTATAGCTGTACATTCTTTCATTAGAGTAGAGAATCGTAGCTCGGCTTGTGTGAATAATCGTGAATTTGCTGATATAAGATTCATTTTTTTTTGTTCCAATATGTGATTGTAATAATGCTGCGCCGATGCCAAAATTTGAAGCATCGCACATTGCATAGAATGGTTGGTTTGGATTTGGAATTGTGTTTGAAATTTGTTCTGTCAAAAAATTTTTAATTTCTTCAAATCGTGTTTGATGTTCAGTGGTCCATTAAAAATTATTTTGTTAACTGAGGATGTTATAGAAAGGTCTTAAGTATAATTGCATTTTGTAAACATATTTATTTAAGAAATTCAACATTCCAAGGAATTCTTGGATTTTTTTTTAATTGTAGGTGGTTGAAGTTTTTTTTAACGGGGTGATAGTGTTTTGTTCATTATTATGTTCTAAAAATTTAACGCGTGTTAAGAAAAAATGTGATTTATCGGGGGCTGCTTTCAGATTTTCGTTCTGAATTATTTTGTGATATTTTTCTAAAACTGTAAACATTTCGTCTTTAGTTTGTGATTGCATAAAAACATCATCTAAATATGTGATTGCATTTTTCTTGAGTATTAGTGGTCTAACAATTTTACTCATGAATGCTGAAAAAGCTGTTGGTCCTATGGATATTCCATAGAATAATCGATTAAATTCGTATTGTTGATTTCCAATAACAAATTGTGTTAATCGTCGTGATTGTTCATCTAGTGGCATTTGATTGTAAGCACTATTCATATCTGCGGTTGTGAAGTACTTGCCATTTATCTTTGTTAAGATAACTTGTATTCATTCAATGGGCCAATTACATTTTGATTCGTCAATTAGTGAAATGAGATATCTAGCGTCTAAAACTATTTTTAGTGATTCTTCTTTTGCTAGAATGATAACAGGGTTGATGAGGGTATTACTTTTCCGTTGTTCTTCTTTATTTACTGGTGATAAAATTTTGTATTGTTCTAAAATATCAAGTAATCTTTTTACCTTGTCGTATAAATGAATCGGTACTTTACTTGCTCTTTGTTTTTTGAAAACTGCGTCAGGTTTTAATAGAAGGTGTAGTGATGAACTAATTTTTCCAACGTCAAATTTTGATGTTGCGTAGACTGTTGAACATTTTATCAGTTGCTTAGCTAATTTGTCAAATTCATTTTGCGTTATTTGTGAATAATGAAAATTGAACATTGTTAAAATTTTTGTTGTTCTTTTGTATAATTTGTTTTATTAAATGTTGGTTTAAAATATGGTGTTTTTGTGAGTTAATCTGTATTTCTTTTTTAATTACTTATTATATTGTTTATGGATAGTTCTTCGTCAAGAATTGTTGATTGACAAATATCTAATAGTTGTAATATATTAATTACTCGATTGGCTACTTCATTTATAGGTGAAGTTGTAGCATTTGTTTCACAATATCCTAAAAGTCCCAATGGTAATGTTATTTGATATGGTGTATTATTTTACACGTGTAGTGAAATAATATTGGAATTTGTGTTTTTCTTGTATTTTATGGATGAGATTGTGATTGTGAAAAAATTGTGAATGGGTTTAAATTTGAAATCTCACATAAAAACTTGTTGTTTCTTTTGACTTTTGTCATACTGATGAACTTGTTTTATTGAAAAGTTATATACGTTTCCTGATAGTGGTTTCAGGTGTTTCCGTTCTTGATTATAAATGGGGTAAAATTTTGAGAAAAATGGTGGTTGTTTGTTTAATTTTTGAAAGGATGTTAAGGCTGTGTTTTTCGATTTTGTATATTTATCTTTGATATGAGTTTTACTATTTAAGATGTTTATTGTTGGTGTATTTTTAGTTATAAACGGTATGCCAATGATATTGTGCTTAATATCAGTAATATGAAATGTTTGTTTGAATGGTTTGTTCAAATTCTTGTTTTGTTCCATTGTTCTTGTGGGAACAAGGAATAGTTGGGTTTTTCCATAATTTACTAATGTTGATCCTTGTGCTGTTGCTAATTTACTAGATGTTTCAAGAGGTGTTAAATTCGGTTGTAGTGTTTTGATTTCATTTCATGTGGGAATGCTAATGATATTTGATTCTGCTCCTGAGTCGATTAAAAAATCAATTTCAAGATCTGGTGGTTGAAATTCTTTACTTCTTGGACTCTCTAAGAGAAATGAAATTGTCCAAATTTTTTCTCTCGGTTGTTCTTTTTGTATGTTTTGATAAATATGCTTTGTGTTTGAGCATTGTACTTCGTCTTTTTTATCAGGTTTAATTACAGTGTCAATTTCGTTTACTTCTTGTGTAATTCGTGTATTTTTAATAATGGGTCTAGTGCAATAATTAAGAAGAAGTTCCACTTGATTTTCGTATATGTGTGAACTAAAGGGTTGTTCATATATGATAGGTTCATAGTCTTTTTCGACTGTTATCATGTCTACTGAGATGGTATTATCTGTATCACTTTCAGTATCTGTTGATTCACAATTAATGCGGTTTAATTGTAGTTCGGTACTTTCTGTGTTATCAATACCAGGGGGATTTGAAGTTGTTTCTTCAGTTGTTTATTTCTGATTATTTGTCGCTGATGTTTCGGTGTGTTACTTCTATATTTGTGTTGAGAATCAGGGTAACGATTGTTGTTTCGATAAGGGGATTGAGAATAATTTGTTTGATTGCTATAGTTGGGATTCCTACTTTGTGAGTTGTTTCTTGACCTATTGTAGTAATTGTTTCTGTTTCCTTGATAATTAGATCTGTTGTAAGAATTGTTTCTTGATCTGTTGTTTTGATAACGTTGGTTTCTGTTATTTGAATAACTTTTATTCCTTTTGTTTGAATAGTTTCTATTTCTGCTGTATGATGAATTTCGTGATCTATCGTTTGAATAGTGTATATTCCTAGAATTTGAATGGGAACTGGTATCAGAAATTTCTCTTCTGTTTGAATTTGATCGTGAATAGTTGTTTCTATACTGGTTATTTTGGCTATTCGATCGACTATATCTATTTTATGAGAAATTTCGTGAATTTCTTTGTTCTGCTGATCTACCTCTATATTTAGAGTTATAGGGTGATTAGTTTCTTGAGTAATTTGAATTATTTGGTAGTGGTTTACAAGAGCTGTTATTCCTATGTATATTTTTGTTTGGTAAATTTTGATCTTTTTTTATGTATTGGTAAAATGATTTGTTTGTATCTTTGTGTTTTTGTGGTTTATTCTGATTGTCTTGTTGTTTTTGTCTACATTCGGCAATACTGTTTCCGTGTCTTCGACAATAATTACACCATTTCCTGAAAGATGGTTTTCCTTTGAAAATTGGATTTTTCTCATATATGTTTAAAATTTTGGTGATTTTTTCAGTTAGGTCTACATCTGAATCGTGTATGTTGTTTATTTGTGTAGTATTTGTTTCAATTTGATTAACATACTGTAGTTTTAGATTTTCTGTTTCTTCAAGTTTCATTGTGATTTCTGCGTATTCTAATTTATCAACTAGTTTTCTGAAATTTAAATCTGGTTCTCGAATTGATGAGGGGTGTGATGCTCTTTTTTTGATAGCAATTTTCCTTAGTTGAGGTGTTAAGGTCATCATTAAAATTTCTGTCATTTTTGTGTTTTTGTAATCATGTGTATTGAGTGAATATGCTTTTCAAACTAGTGTTACAATTCGAACTGCTAATTGTTTAATTGTTTCATTTGATAATCTGCGAATTTTGTTGCATAAAACTCTTTGATGTTGTTTGTTTCTTTCAGAGTCAAACATTTTTGAAAATTCTTGTGTGAACCTTTTCCAATCTCATTTTTTGTCTATAGGTAGTCCTGAAAACCATTTTTGGGCTGCGCCATCTAGTGTTGATTGTAATAACGCTGTGCATCTATGTATCCAATTTTGATGGAGTGGCGTATTAAATGGTTCGGGTCCTATATTCAAAATTAAATTTGCTGTGACTGCATCTAGGTAATCTTCTACTGAGTATTCAGGGTGTGTTCCTGTGAATACCATTAATGGTTTATTGATTGTTATTGACGATCCTCTTATTAAATATGGATTCATCGTCATTTGGAGTGACTCTGCGGCGTTTGGTATTTGGGAGAAATTCCTAAGTTGATTTTATGTTATTTCTTGTTGTTGTATGTAATATGGTAGCGGTATTTTATTTTGCATTTGAGTTGGTTGGTAAGAATGCATAGTCATTGGGTTTTGTGATTGTATAGGTTGAAAAAATTGTGCGTTAATTGAGTTTTGTATATGCATTGGTTGTTGATTCTTCATATCTGCTGGATTTTGTGGGTAAATCTTTATTTTTTGGAATGGTTGAGATTGTCGCGGTCTTTGTGTACAATATTCTTGTGTATATGGTGCAAAAATGTCTGGTTGATGATAATCATCATCATCAGATGATAAGTAATTTGTGTAATAAGGTGTTTGCTGTTTAATCCTATTTTTTTGAAAAAATGGGTAGTTTTCACTATAATCCTGTGGAGGGTGTGGATTATCTTGGAAATTTACTGAATTGGTCGATGTATTTGGAAAATTCCAATAATGAGAACATACGTGATTTAGAATTTGCATTTTTTTTTGAGGGGATTGTTTTGTTTTTGACTGATTCACATAATTATAGTTGTGTTCTGCAAAACTGTTTCTTGTGAACGTTTTTCGTGTTTTAACGGTTTTGTCATTGGTCTATATGTCTGATAGTCCACATGTGAATATTTTGGAGCAACCGAAGGTTTAACGGTCGATTGTAAGGTTACTTGTGGTAGTGTTGTATTTTTATTTTTCGGTGTTTTGAGGTTTGGACGTATTGGTGAGATACTTTGTTGTGTAGTTGTTACTGTTGTTTGAACTATTTCTTCATTTATGAAATGTGATGGTGTTTGAATATCTTGTTGTATAAGATTTCTAGTTCCATTGAGATTTTCATGATGTATAATTGTTGATTTTAAGCTGTTATTTTGTGTATCAGGTAAACATGTATTATAATTTAAGGGTGTTGCCTCAATTGTTAGCGGTATTACTTTTACATAATCTTTGTGAAAAGATATTGTACTTATTGCTTGACTTGAGATATCTGCTAGAAAATTTAAAAATGCTGGATGAGACCATTCAGGGTCCCTAACGTAATCTCATTGTTCTGCAATGACAGTGTCGTCATTGGTGCTTTGGGGTCTAAAAGTTTTTCTTGCTTGTTCAATTAAGTCGATATTATGTGTAAAATAATCAATTGTAAACCATGCTAGTCTTTTTTTGTAATTCATGTGTAGTGTTTTGTGAAACATCATTTTTGGTAAAATTTTCACGGATTGCGTTTAAAAATGTTGAGAATGCGACGATTTCGTTTCTTACTTTTTTTGTTTTGATGTTTGGACTGGTGACGTACTTTGAGCTTCTGTTCTTTATGATATAGATAAATAACTAATTATCATTGTAAAAACTTCGTTGGTGAATATTGAGTTTGCTCTCTGTGAGTTTTGATATTGTATGCTTTTGATATATTCTGTGAATTCTTTTGAAACATCTAAATCAATATCGTCTGTTTGGATAACATATTTACCATGAAGTGTTCTTGGTGTACTGAATTCTATGGTGTAGATTCCGTATTGTTGTGTTAGGTTACATATGTCTTTCAAATAATGTTCTATAATTTGTCTTTTGATTTTAATATCTGGGAATTCTGATTGGCATGGGCTGATTCCTGGTTCAAACAAATTTACAGGTAAGTTTTTGCAAAATTGTGTTTGTCCTCTATCATTGAGAGAATTTATAACAAAGGGAAAAACTGCTTCTTCGTCTGGACTTTCGTCACTTTGAGTGTTGCTCATCTTTTCGTTTGATGGCTGTTAATTTATAATTATTAATATGTCTAATTGGTTGATTCCAATTGTATAGATGTACTGGTTTGTGTTTATATATTTTTTTTATTCTTCTTTGTCCTCTTTTTGATGAGTTTGAAGTTGTTTCTGAAGCGGAAAAATATAACTGATCATGGATTGGGAAATTTTAATTTACTGATTCTTTTAATTTGTATAGTGCGTCTAGACTACTGACTTCTGATTCGGAGAATGCCTTTCTTTTTTTTGAAAATCTTTTTCGTGTTATCTGTCTTTGTTTACTTATAATTTTTCTTTTTATTGTTTGTCGTTTTGTTTGAATGTATCCAACTGTTTGTGTATGTGGGGTTAATACAAGATCGTGTTTTTGGTTGTCTATTTCACAGTTGTGTAATTCGATTGTTTGTTTTTTTCCTAAATTTGTTAATGACATAAGGTTTAGGATGAGGGATGCAAGAAGTTATTAGTGATTTTGATTTTCCTAGACTGTAAGTCCTTACGATTTTTGGTTAGCTTAACCTGGGTCTTTTTGTTCAGGCTTGGAGAGAAAAGTATATCGATTCCGAAGAATGATTTTTACTTTCTCGTGGCTAGTCTAAGGTAAGGTGTTAATTTACTTAATCTTATTTAGGGGTAGTGATTGTGTTCAAGGGTTGGAGAATAGTAAATCGATCCACAAGGTTCAGGTATAATTAGAACGCAAGTAGTTCGTTAGATACTATTTTAAACTTACTAAGTTTAAGATTTATCCTGGGTGAGGTAAGAGGAGGGTTCAAGTGAAGGATGAATAACAAAAGTTCTTCACTATTTAGCCTAATTTGAATGGTTAGCGTGATTTAAAAATGTCTATTAGTCCTGGGTCTTTGAAAAGGTTGGGTAGTGAATCGACGTTTGAGGCCGTTAGACACTTGTTAAGTGGGTGGGGGAGAACAAAATTGTTCTCTTTTTGATCCAAGGATAATGCTTGATGATCAGAATTTAAAATCTATAAGATAGAAAATTGATTGAGATCCAAGGAAAGCCTTGATGATTTGTTTTAAGATTAAATTAATTTAAGTTTAAAATAATTCAAATTTATTTGGTAAAAGGTTTTAGTTTTTGGTGATATTAGTTGATTTATGATTGCTGTTATGTTTAGGTGATGAAGCTGGAACAACAGGATGATTTATATATACTAACAATTTATTGTCATGTTACTAATTTTTATTTTTGTTTTCAATAAATATTTTTTCAAATAGGTTTTTATATACTACTGCAGAATTGGAAGGAACGATTTGAGGTCTTTTTATCAATCGTTATTGTACAATAGTAATTTCATCTGGCGCCTGAAATAATCATTGAAGATTTGCTTCAAGGATCTTATGTTTGCAAATGAAAATCTAAATTCATTGCTAGTAAGATTTTAAATATAAAAGTTTGTGTTGGCTTTTGCCGTACGACCATGAAACTAAATGGTAAGTTTCTATGTAGTCGTATGTCGTCTCTTGTCCGAGGTTTTTTTCCAATACCGGGTAGTTCTCGCATTGTGCGGAATAGCGGCTCTAGTCTATTGAGTCGTAGAGACATTTCAATTAAGTTATTGTTGTGTAACATTTTGAAAATTTTTTTTCTATTTTCTAATCTATTTTTGGTTAATTCTAAGCTATTTTGTTTTTTAAGGTCTTATTCGAGACTTATGGTCGCACCAGATGAGTTAAATGCTGTGAGTTAAGTGTTATGTTGTATAGCTCATAGAGTAATTTCGGATAGGGTACACCGTCTGCTCGTCACGCCATCTTATTTTCGGCCGGATGGATTCGTGCAACTTCTTAGTCTAATACCGATCCTAATCTTACTCTTATATCTACTAGTCTCAGGGTGTTTAACTAGTCTCTGCTAGGCTCAATAGATCTAGAGTATACTGGCTTATTGCGACTGCTGAAGTTCTCTTGGAGAGGTAACTAATTTCTAAGTTAAATTCAAATCTCTCTGGTGCTGAAATTACAAGTAATTTCAGCACCTACAAATAAGTGGGTTGTTACTTAGATGGAATATGATTGGTTAATATTAAATATTTTATAGTGATAAAATATCTAATTTATCCAATAATAAAATGTAGTTTAGATCAGGTTCCAGCTGGGAAAAATTCAACCAATCAAATTCGCTAACCGTTCCTATTGGCTTGCTCACAAAATCGAACTCAATATTACCAGAAATAGATAATTTAATGAATATATGCAGATATAATTGGTGCAGGTATGATACATTTTTTCCATTTTTCGTAAGTTGGTATTCTAAAAATATTAAAATTGTTCCATTCTGCCTTCAATCGGGCATTAATTTCATTCATCTGCTTATTATATAATCGGTCAAAATTTATTTTAATGGCCTGGTTTTGTATGCTTACTGTGAGATTTTTGCGATTTCCCTGAGGTTTTCGAATACTCAATTCTGATTGGCTGAAAATAAACCAAAAAACATTTCAAGCATTTGGTCCCTCCAGCATGAGGGACGCCAGCCAAAAGATATATAGCGTGAAGCGACAAAAAAACGAATGAATTTCCCATCAGATTTGGAGTTAAACGTTTTAAGCTTTCGGATCTTGTTAACTGTTTCCCCCATGTTTCGATTTTCAGTAAATCAACTTTGGCTGCCACATTTTCAATAGCTTAGAACAAATTTCGGACCAATTCAACATAAACCCACCCCCCCCCCCACCCCAAAATACTTTCATTGGGGGGAAACAGTTAACAAGGTCCAAAAGGGGCGAAATAGTTAACAAGATCTAAACTTTCAAACAAAAGAATTGTTTTGATTGTTTTTTGGAACTCTTTTTGAGAGTGATTAATTTTTTGAAGCATTTTTTATCAATCATTATCAGATTGTAGGTTGTGTTCTTTTTCTTCTTCTTCTTCTTCTTCTTCTTCTTCTTATAATTTGTGTCCTTGGTCTCATGTAAATGTCCAATAGTTGTTCAGCGGTAAATGCTTTACTCGTAAAATTTTGCAGGTGTGGGGAAAAGAAAATGGGGTTTTGTAGAGGTTATTTGAGCGTAGCTGCTTCAGAGTTTTAGATTTTGAATGGTAGTCAAAAAAATTTAAAAACGGTAAAAAAACCGATATCTGACTTTTTCGAGGTTCATTTTTTTCGAGGTTCGAAAATTGGGCGTCGCCGCCTATGCAGGAGAGCTTGTTATAATTTTTCATTCATTTGAAATCAAAATCTTAGATTTGGGAGCGAATTTTTGGAGAAATGTTGAAAAGCTATAGAAAAACGGTCAAAAAATCGAAACTTTGACGAGGCCCATGACTTTTTGTGAGAAAAAATTTGGGCGTAGCCGCTCGGATAGTAGAGCTTCCCACAACTTGTCCTTTCGGTTGAAACCAAAATCTCAGATTTGAGAGGTAGTTTTTGAGAAAATGAAAAAAAAAGTTTGGGTCAAATTTTTCCACACAGAATTTTTCGGAGGCTGTAGATAAAAAAGAGACGATTTCATGTATTTTCATAAAAACTGATTGTATCAAATTGAATTTATTTGAAGTTAAGCACCATTGAACTTTGAGGTTCAATAATCAAAATGGGATCTTTGCTATTATTATCTCTCCAGCCTAGTAACAAAAGAATTATAGTTCCTTGAACTTTTCTAAACAATTTTGAAGGGGCTAGTTTTGCTGAAGAGCCCAAATGCATATTATGGGTGAGTTTAACCAACCTGTGCTTCGGGATATAACGGTTCCACCACAAACCTCAATGCCCCTAAAACATAGGACGTGTCAGTTTTATATATGAAATGTTACAAAAAATTCTCGTGAGAGCAATGACACTGCTCTTACCCCTCCCCCTCATTGCAATTTTGTCTTCTCCTCGTTTTTTTACGTGTTTTTCTGGCTACATGCGAGATGATAGGACAAAGTATGAAAACAAATCCGATCATAATAGTTGATTTTTTGATCATGCAAAGTTATCTTGGATTATGCCAATGTTAAAATGAATTTTAAAACTGGGTTTCAAATGTGGGGAAAGTGGAATAGAGCCAAATACTCTGTCTAATAGTGGAGTATATTTATCGGCTCGTTTGCCATTCCTTCTACAGCAATTTGGCCCCTGAATATTTTCAATTGCGTAGACGAATTGTAACTTAAAGTCTGCACAAACTGCTCGCATCAGGGCAAAATCCTGAATGTTACGACTTTCTTTTCACATCGATGAAAAAGTTTTCCAAACATGTGAAAGCTTTGAAAATTTTGTTGCATTTTGATGTCATAATTTTATCCCCCAACGATCTAAGCATTGTAGAAAAAGATATTTTTTGGGTCTGGTAACATATTAACAAACGCATTAACAATAACATTGGGTCTAGTGAGTTAGGACCGAAGTGTAACTCATAGAGTAATTTCGGATAGGGTACACCGTCTGCTCGTCACGCTATCTTATTTTCGGCCGGATAGATTCGTGCAACTTCTTAGTCTAATACCGATCCTAATCTTACTCTTATACTATCTAGTCTCAGGTTGTTTAACTAGTCTCTGCTAGGCTCAATAGATCTAGGGTATACTGGTTTATTGCGGCTGCTGAAGTGCTCGGGAGAGTCCAACTAATTTCTAAGTTAAATTCAAATCTCTCTGGTGCTGAAATTACAAGTAACTTCAGCACTTACAAATAAGTGGGTTGTTAGTTAGATGGATCATGATTGGTTAATATTAAATACTTTACATTGGTAAAACATTTAATTTATCCAATCATAAAATGTAGTTTAGATCAGGTTCCACCCATCCGGGTTTTACAGAGTTTTTTAGAATAGTTCTTCTGCAATTCGAAGGATGGATGATGGACGTTTGTTTTTGGCGAACATCATAATTTTCTTCCGTTTCCTCTTTTGTTAGGGAAGTTCCAGGAAGCTGGAGTTAGAGACATAAGACGTTGTGTCTTCTAGTGACAACGACTACGTCTTTGCAACAAACTCAAATCTGATTTCAGAATGGTTTGCTATGTCAGGTTTTTCTGTTCTGCGTGGAGAACTTCTTTTGTGTATGATCTAGTTTGGGAATGGCGTGGAGATTGTGCGTGGAGGGGATGCCTGGTTACTCGGATCTGTACGTATACTTGAACATCGAGGTGGTCATTGGTCTAGTTCAATGAAGTCCTTTTCTGCGAGGTCAAGTCGTACTCTAAATCCTTTGAGTTGTGATTGTGAGCGGCATATCGATTGTAGTTGGTCATTCTCTCTCGAGTGTAGTGGGGTCGTCTTGTCTTTTGATGTTCGTCCTTGGTGTTGTATTCTGATCTATATATTGCATCATGTGATTTTACATTTTTTAAAACTTTTATTAGTTTAATATTTTTTAATAATGATTTTAGTTAGTTGTTTTCACAAAAGCTTTTTGTTTTAGTTCGGTTATTTTGAAGAGTTACTCACACTTGAGTAGCTCTTATTAAAAATAGTGGTGTGGTCACAAAGCGTGGATGTAGCGCGGTGGGTTAGGCCGGCTATAGAGCATGCTCAGGACGTCCTTCCTGGTGGGTTAGGCCAGGAGTGGGAGTATGATTTCATGCGGTTTTTTGTGAGGGGTCCTGTTATGTGACAACGTTTTATGTTGAGTTTGTTGTGGTCTTACTTATGTTTTGTTGGTTGTGTCCTTTTTTCAAAAATCAAATTGTTTGTGGTATGGGTTTGTCTTTCGACTTTTTTGTGTTTTATTATTTCTTTCTTAGACTTTATAATAGTCTTCAAAAGAATAAATTATCCAGTTTTAAACTGGGTTAATCCGGTTTGGGTACCGTTGGTTTCTTTTTCTAAGTCATGCTGTTATTCTATGATTTGTGGTATTTAGTAAGCTGCGTTGGTTAGTTTTGTTTAGTATATGATTCCTTTCCAACCGGGTTAAAGGAAGGTTTGAAACATGTTATTATATGTTAGAGTTGTTGAGTGTGAAAACTTGAAACTGAAATTCATTATTTTAAACAATTCTTCGTGGGCGAGCTGTGCGAGTGTGGATAGAATTTCTGTGCGAATAAATGAAAATATCAAAAGGTTAGTACTGCATTTGCATTTATTTAATTTACTACATAGAATTTAGAAATTTACTGCTAGTCATGGGGGAATATTAAGATACAAATTTTCATCATAATTAGATTTACTGCTTGTGGGGGAAAATTTTAGAAATGAATTTACTGCATTGGTATTAAATTTATAAATTTATAAGTGTAAGAGATTAATAGAATTTTTGAAATCTGTTTGATGAAATTTGCGATTTTTATTTGTCTTTTGATTTTTACATCGGGGAACTCTGTTTTACATGGACTGATTCCGGGTTCAAATAAATTTACGAGTAAATTTTGACAAAATATGTGTTGTCCTCTATCAGTATCTGCGTCTACTATAAAAGGAAAGATTTCATCATCATCTGGAGTTTCTTCACCTGGGGTGTGCGTTGAACTCATTTTTTCGTTCGATTACTGTTAATATGTAATTATTAATGTGTCGAATTGGTTGATTCCAATTGTATAAATGTACTGGTTTGTGTTTGTACTGCTTTTTTATTCTTCTTTTTCCTCTTTGTGATGAATTTGAAGTTGTTTCTGCGTCAGAGAAATATAATTGATCGTGAATTGGGCAATTTTTATCTATTGATTCTTTTAGTTTGTAAAGTTCGTCTAAACTGTTGGTTTCTGATTCTGAAAATGCGTTTCGATTTTTTGAAAATCTTTTTCGTGTTATTTGTCTTTGTTTCGTTATTATTTTTCTTTTTAGTGTTTGTCGTTTTGTTCGAATGTATCCAACTGTTTGTGTATGAGGTGTGATTACAAGGTCGTATTTTTTGTTATCTATTTCACAATTGTGTAAAACGATTGTTTGTTTATTTCCTAGGTTTTTAAATGACATAAGGTTTAGAATGACGGATGCAAAGGGTTGTTAAATGATTTCTATTTTCCTAAACTGTTAGTTCTTACGATTTTTTGGTTAGCTTAACCTGGGTCTGTTTGTTCAGGGTTGGAGAGAAAAGTATATCGATTCCGAAGAATGATTTTTTACTTTCTCGTGGCTAGTATAAGTTAAGGTGTTAACTTACTTAATCTTACTTAGGGGTAGTGATTGTGTTCAAGGGTTGGAGAATAGTAAATCGATCCACAAGGTTCAGGTATAATTAGAACGCGAGTAGTTCGTTAGATACTATTTTAAACTTACTAAGTCTAAGATTTATCCTGGGTCTGGTAAGAGGGGGGGTCAAGTGAAGGATGAATAACCGAGGTTCTTCACTGTTTATCCTAATTTGAATGATTAGTTTTGTTTAAAAATTTCTATTAGTCTTGGGTCTTTAGAAAGGGTTGGGTAGTGAATCGACGTTTGAGGTCGTTAGACACTAATTAAGTGGGTGGGGGAGAACAAAGTTGTTCTGTTTGATCCAAGGATAAGCCTTGATGATCAAATTTGAAATTTAATTAAGTAGAAAATGATTTAAGATCCAAGGATAAGCCTTGATGATCTGGTTTTAAAATTAAGTGAATTTAAGTTTTAATAAAATTTTAAATGTGTGTAAAGGAAAGATTTAGTGTTTTGATGATATTAGTGGGTTTATGATTGCTGTTATGTTTTAGATGATGAAGCTGGAACAACAGGATGATTTATGATTACTAACCATTTATTGTCATGCTACTAATTTTTATTTTTATTTTCCAATAAATATTTTTCAAACATGTTTTGTATAATACTGCAGAGTTTTAGGAAAACGATCTTAGATCTTTTTATCAATCGTTATTGTATATTAATAAATTTGTTTAGCGCCTGAAATGATTTTGAAGAGTAACTTCAAGGTTTTATGTTTGCAAATGGAAATCTAAATTCATTGCAAGTAGTATTCGAAATATAAAAGTTTGTTCTGGCTTTTGCCGAACTATCATATAACTATACGGCAAGTTTCTACTTTGTCGTATGTCGTCTTTGGTTCGAGGTCTTCTTCCAATTCCGGGTAGTTCTGTTATGGTTCGGAATATTGGCTCTGATCTATTGAGTCGTAGAGACATTTCGATTAAATTATTGTCGTATAACATTTTTGTAAATGTTTTTGTCTAATTTCTAATCTATTTTGGTTAATTCTAATCTATTAAGGTCTTGTTCGAGACTTATGGTCGCACCAGATGAGTTAGGACCGAAGTGTAACTCATAGAGTAATTTCGGATAGGGTACACCGTCTGCTCGTCACGCTATCTTATTTTCGGCCGGATAGATTCGTGCAACTTCTTAGTCTAATACCGATCCTAATCTTACTCTTATACTATCTAGTCTCAGGTTGTTTAACTAGTCTCTGCTAGGCTCAATAGATCTAGGGTATACTGGTTTATTGCGGCTGCTGAAGTGCTCGGGAGAGTCCAACTAATTTCTAAGTTAAATTCAAATCTCTCTGGTGCTGAAATTACAAGTAACTTCAGCACTTACAAATAAGTGGGTTGTTAGTTAGATGGATCATGATTGGTTAATATTAAATACTTTACATTGGTAAAACATTTAATTTATCCAATCATAAAATGTAGTTTAGATCAGGTTCCACTAGTATTAACAATAACATATTAACGTAATAACATATTAACAAACGCAAAAAGCTTGAAATCATTTTGGAATGATTTGCATGGGTTGACAAAATGCCTGGAAATCATTTTGGCATGATTTGCATGGGTTGACAAAATGTCATGTGTTGAGAATAGGGATAAAGGTAATCAAAGATTTTACATAAATGAGAACTCAATATTTTTTCATAGACAATTTGTAGGAGAATGTATGACTAGCATTTATGGTACATGGAAGTCCATCCGTACTCTCAAGGATAGCAAAGGTACGCAGAAAAAGCGACTTTTTGAATACAACAAACAAATGACTGTTTTTTAAAATCGATTAGCCTGAATTACATTCCATATATAACAACATATGTAATGTCCAAAAGCGACAGATAAAAAATTGAAAAAATGATTTAGTACGGCATACAAAATGGACGATACAGACTTTGGAGCAAATAGTTTCCATTGCGAGGATTTCAGATGAGATTCCTGTGCGTAGATTGGATTTTTTTATTTGCTTTAACAGTTCTTTGGCTTGTTTTAATTATCAGCGCAAATTTACTCATTTTTTTGAGGCAGGAGCACATCAAAATTTTCCATTTTTTGTTGCTTTTTGGCAATATAAAGAGTCAGTCGAAACTGTCAGCTTCAGAAAGAACCAATTTGAGCTCATAAATTGAATTATTTTGTGTTATTTGTGGGGTGTTTTTTTTCACAGCAAAGACAATCTGAAACTAGTTATGATATACTGGCTATTTCACGCTTTCCAAAAATGTTTTTTTTTAATTTTGATCCGACTAGCTCCATTTGAATAGTTTTATCTAACATGTGTTGAATTTTTTTTCAATTTTTGCATAGAAATGATAAAACGGATCAAAAAACTGTTTATTTGCTCGTTGAATTCAAAAAGTTGAATTCAACTTCTTTGTCCCGTGACTGTAGCTTAACACAAAAACGCAGTTTTTTTGTAATAATTTTGATGCGCAGATCTGTTCACAATAGCTAACTTGTTCACTATAAAATTTTTCATTATCTTAAGACAGCGTCGAAAAAGTTTTCAAATTTCAAGTTGAAATGTGATGGGTAGAGTCGAAAAGAGTTATTTTCTTTTCTGCGATTTTTAGCGGTAAAATAAACAATAACAGTTGAGTATAATTTTAGAGCAATTGATCCCAGGGGATTCTTCTTGTTGGTTTTAAGCTTTGGGCAACAGTACCTTGTAGTTGGTACAAAAAACATTGGCCAAAAGAGGCTGTTGAAAAAATCGATTGGTTATTGTCTAGAGAAAAAACCCACCCAACCACAAATATACTGTTACATTCTACGAAAGCCAGAATCATTAATTTTGCGTTAACTAGCAAGACCAGTGGATTTGACATAATAGATGTTCGTGTTTTGGCGGGAGAGAAGGGGTTAAATTGCTTGCAATGGTTTAACAACAAACACAGCATATTGCCATGCATATGTGTCAAAAAAAGCTATAGTTTTTTTGTTTCCAGTTTCTCAACGCTTATTAAATTACAATTTAGATTTGCAAAAAAAACAGTTATTTTCAATTTTCCGTACACCTTTCAAAGTTTATTTTATTTGTAGTCTTACGTGCTGTAATGAATAAACCCGTGACGTTATATATGATGTTAACTATGAAGAAAAAATCTGTTCACAAATTTAAAGCTTAATGGTGACGCTAAGATAGTTTTTTAAATTTGAAAATAAAATGTTGGGGAAAAAGGAGAAGAAACAAAAAAAATCATTAAAAATTTTGAAAATTTTTTTTGTTAAAATCTCCTAATTGATGAACAATGAAGTTTTAAAAAAATTACTTGCCGCAAAAGTCAATGTTCAAACCACTGAAAAGTCTTCGAGTTTTGTTCGTTTTTTCGTCTCTTTTCCACCCACCCTCCACAGTTGAGTTTTAATTTTAAAAAACTATTTAGACGGTGTCACATTTTTTCTTCATACCTAACATCGTAAGATCACTCATTTAGCCATAATAGTACGTAAGACAAAAAAGAAAATGGAATATTTGAAATGTTAGGAGAAGTGGAAGTTGACTATACAATAGCAAAGAGCCACAATTTTTATAATACGTTTTGAGTCCGACTTTCGCAATATATCTTACACCATATGAGCTCTGATTAAATTTTAAGCTACTTAACTATCCTTTTTTGTCAAAAAATTGATTTTTTTCTTCTCCAATTTTCAAATTTTTTTGTTTGTCTAACATGTTTTTATGACTGTATGCGTGATTTGGCTCTTTTTCCTCCCCCCCCCCCCACTTCACACGAACTTCAATAATTTTTTGTAACGAGAGGTTTTACGAGGTTGAGTATGAAGTCCAAATATGTTTGTCGTGCCCTTATTAGTCATTGGTCTGTACGTAAATTTTCATAATAATCGGACAATGTGGTCACTAATTTACATGTAAACATTTGCAGGTGGGGAGTTAAAGGAAAAAAAGCCCGTGATTTTACAATGGTAGGTATAAAGAACAACTGTGTTCACAATTATTCACCATGCAAAGTTTGATTTGATTATGATATGAGGGAATTTGGAAAGGGGCCAATTCGAATTATAAAAAGAACGCTCTAATGCTAATTTGGTGCTTTTATTTAGAGGAGGGGGGGGGGGTTTAGCAGATACTATAAGTAGATCCGAGAGTACACTACACTAATTGACAAAATTAAGCACAAATTAAAATTTTTCGTTCTAAAATGCCTGGATGATTTTGGACAACTTTCACGTGAGAATTAATTTAAATTTTTACATAGATCATGAGCAAAATAATCAAAACTGTCCTCTGTGAAATTATCAATTTTGCTTTCAACAATTGGTTTCACAGTGTTTTGTTTTGTATTGAACTCTTTCTCAAATAGAGTAAAAAATTGTTCATGCGACGTGAAAAAATCTCAGCGAGAAAAATGAAAAAATCGCTGTGACCATTTTACTAAACTCAGCTTTTTCTTACAATTTCACCTGTTTTGTAACACTGAGATCGGATGATGAAAACTGGAATTTTCAGACCCGGTAACAACTGGTAAGTGCTTCAAATTAAAAACTGATTTTTTTCAGAGAGGGTAGTTTAGATAGATCATTTGCTGTCGGTTGATGTAAAAATTTTGTTAAAACTCAATTTGATTGTTGTCCAAAAGGATCTTCCCAGTTAGTCTTTTAAGGGAGGGAAAGCTTGAATTTGCATTTGATTTATTCCACTACCGTAAGTATGATGCCGATTTTTTATTGTTCTTATGCATTCGTCCAGTTATTTTGAAAAACGACAACCCATTTGAAGAAAATTATAGTTTTTTCTTTTGAGGCTGGAAAGTTATGTGTTAATTGTTAATTGGGCTTTTTCTAGTGCACCCCTCCTTTGATTTTTTCGGAAATTTAAAAAATGAAAACTTATTTAAAATGACATTTCATGTAATAAATGCATTAAAACGTGTCAACGTGAAAAAGTGAACAAATTTTCACAACCTATCTCATATGCAAAATGCCGTGTGAACAATTTTTTTAACAGCCTTATTTTGAAACTTTACGAGGGGGTGGGAAACTGGAAAAGATTCGTTGATTGCACATAAAACATCAATCAGCTATACTTGTTTTAAATCACTTTCAGAAAATCGCATTTGAAAAATGAACGCGAAGAACTGAAAAAGAGTTGAATCCTCCCATAACACACATTGGCTACATTTACTCGACACACCTGTAATTTTTATAATCACAACTTAAGCCATTGTAACAAAACTTGGCTCCTTATTACCCCCTGATTTTTTTGAATTTCAACCCCAACATAAAAGCTGCCTTTAAAACATTTTAAGATTTTTTCCACTTCTCCTCCCCCACGTTTCAATTTTGAAAAACTACTTTAACATTGTGACAAAACAAAAAAAACTTGGCATGGTGAACAATTGTGAACATATTTGTATCCATACTTTACATCGTAACATCACGCATTTAGCCAATATAATAAGTATAATAACTATAAAATTAGAAAATATTAAAGGTGGGGGAGGGGTGGAAATGAGCCCATTTTATTTCTGCCTCGTTTCGGTACTGAGGTAGATCGGTTTCGGGTAGCTGGCCGATTGACAACATTTCAATTCATACGTAAATTAACCGTAATTATCGGAAATTACAAGTCAACAAAGAATAACGAACTGCCATAAATTTCGGTATTTAAAAGCAGAATTCAATGTCATAAAATACGCAAATTGAAAACATTAAAAAGTCAACTTTAAAATGGCGCCTTAACAATTTGTGAACTTTGTTTCAATCTTTCAGTTTTCGTCTTTTTTTGACACACTGTTCTTTGTTCACCAGAAAACAAGTCATTAGTTACGACCTTGGTTTTTTCTCGCTAAGAATTCTAGCGAGAACACATTTTAAATCATTTTTTGCTTAAAATGGAAAATTAAAAATAGTCGAGACAGGTGGTTTGGGTCGAGCACAAACTCAAAACTTATCTCGAGTACGGTCAAAACGCACCTCGAGCACGGTCGAAACATTCCTCGAGCACGTTTGAGCACGGTAAAAAGATACCTCGAGCACGGTCGAGCACGGTCGAAACATACCTCTAGCACGGTCGAAACATACCTCGAGCACGGCCAAGACATACCTCTAGCACGGTCGAGCAAGGTCGAAACTTACCTCGAGCACGATCGAAACATAACTCGAGCATGGTCGAAAAACACCGATTGTCCCGCGGTAATTGAGAGTAAAAAAAAATCTTTAAAATGTCAACATTTTTTAAAAACATTTTCGACTCAAATTGCAAACCAGTATTCCAAAAAATCAAAAAAATAGCTCAAAAAAGTTCATCTCTACAAAAAATTTAAAGTGCCCATTTAACCTTGATTTTGACTTAATACATACAGTTACGTAGCTCGACACGAGTGAAATGAAAATTGGGGTGAAACATTCCAAAAAGCGTTGAAAACTTCTGATCTACTGAGATTTAGCTCTTTGTCCTCCCCCACCCCAACCTCACTTCATTGTCAATTTTATGGAGTAACGAGGAGTTAAGGTTAAGTTGAGGAGCAAATATGTTTTTTTTTGTCTTGGCCTAATTAATCTACATGCCAGTTTTTGTAGCTATCGGATAATGAGAACAGAACAGTTACAAATGTCGCAGGTGCGGGTAAAAAAGAGCATGAGATTTTCATAGTGAATGCAGCTCTCAAATCAAAAACTGAAACTGTACATTGTAAATCGAACAAAAATATGAAAATAAAACTCTCCCCCCCCCCCCCCGCAAAGTTTTATAAGAAAATTTTCGTTCACGTTTTCCAAATGTTACAAAATTTGGCATGCGGACTAACTATGCCATGACAAACATATTTGGTCTTCATAATTATATAAGAAAAAAGGGAGGGGTAGGAAAAAGAGCCAAAAATGGATGCTCACTCGCTGTTACTGGTCTCGATGAATACCATCCAGGGGTGGTCTGACCACTCGGCATCCACTCCATTGATGATCCTGTCTCCAGCCTCTATTTTCCCACTATCCGCTGTTTTCGCTTCGTTCTCATATCCATACTCACTGGAAGGCAAGTTCGTTGTTGTTGTTGATTTCGGCTTTGATTGTCTTACCGTTTTTTATCAAATCAAGCATAACTTCATGGTATAATGATTTTAATTAAATTTTGACGTAATTCTATTTTTAAAAATTTCAAAAAAAAATTAACTGCGGGTAGGGGTAGATAGAGGACGTTGAAAAAACGTAGCAGTGGGAAATTAAAATAAGAACTGTTGTTGTAGAAACGGTAAAAGAGTCTCTCGCTTTCAGCAGAAGTTTACTGCGATGGCCCGAAAAACTGTCACTCCGCCTAATGCGCTCGGTGAAGTTTTCGTACTTAAATGATATACCAAGTTTCGCTCGGAGTTTTTGTTCAGGTGTATTTCTGCGGAAGTTGTGATCATTTTTATTTACAGAAATCAGGGGTGCAATAAAGTTTAAAATCAGAAAAAGAAGCAGAAAGGACATTTGACTGTTTGTATTCATCTTAGTCTTGTTTTGAGAAAATATCAAGCAAAAATCAAGGAAACAGCACGTGACTTATTATTAGAGACAGAAATCAAAGATTAAAAATTGGTATTGGAAATGAAATGTACTATTGCGCGAGTTGACGAAAAATGCTAGTCATAGAAGAAAGAAAACCAAACTAAACTAGCAAGACTAGCATTTTTCCATTAATGGAATGAATCACTAGAATTTTTCGATAAATTGATTTGTATTACTAGTATCTGATCCATAAATGAAAATCTATGACTATAGCTTTTTTCCATACATTATATGTATATACATGATTAATATTAAGAGTTTCCCTGTAAATTTTAGTGTTTGTCCTAACGCACAATAACCAAACACTTTATGGCTCTTTTCCAGTTTTCCACTCCCCTCGTAAAATAGCAAAATAAATCTGTTTAAAATTGTTCGCACGGCGTTTTGCATGTTATAAATGTTGTGAAAATTTGTTCGCCTGTTCACGCTGACTCGTTTTCATGCAATTTTTAACATGAAAAATAATTTCAAATAGACTTTCCTTTTATGAACTTGGCTTTTTTCCAGTTCCCCCCCCTTTGATTTTTTCTGAAATCCATTAGATGAAAGTCTATTTAAAATACTTTTTGATGTTATAAACTGCAATAAAACGTGTCAGCGTGAACAGGTGAACAAATTTCTACAACATTTCTAACATGCAAATTGCCGTGTGAACAATTTATGAACAACTTTTTGTAATTTTACGAGGGGAGTGGGAAACTGGAAAAGAGCCATGAACTTCACCAAAAATCAAAGGGGGGAACTGGAAAAGAGCCCACTTTATGAAACAAGAACTCAAAGTTAAGTGGCAGAAATCTCGCAGAGAAACTGCATTTGCAAATTAGCCTTGTCATTTAAAAAACAGAATTTTTTCAAAATTAAAAAAAGCACAACTTTCTGCTTATGACTACAAGTATTATGCTTTTCAGTTGCTGAAAATTGTGGCTGGATCTTTAACAAAATTAAATTTATCATACCATATTAAACATACAAAAAAGTTCTCGTTTCACTCAAAAACTCATTAGGTTTTTGTTTCAAATATCTGAAAAAATAATGCCTGGGCTTACGCGAGGCAAAAATTTGCAAAATGGCATGAAAAACTACCTTTTTTCGAAAAATATTTGTTGGGGCATAAAAGTAAGCTTTTCAATGGTGGAGACTACTCAAAAAATTTTTCGTCGATTTTGTAATTTTTTCTCAAATTCTGAAGTTTTTGTTAGTGACATAAAAAACGCTTATACACTTTCCATAAATAGAAGAAACAAATTTAAAAGATTAAAGCCCTCTCAAAATCCCATGAAAACCCATTTGTGACAAACTTTTTGCAGGCAAAACATTTTTGAAAGAATAGCCTAGGAACGCCGTTTTTAGGCCCTTTTTGGAAAGTGTCTTATGCTGGGAAGGTCTTATGATGAAAAATATTTAATTTAGGCAGTAAAAAACGTAGTTCAATCCAGAACAATTACTTTTGAAAAGTTCAATTAGCTCTTCCTTGGGTAAAAAATTTTTTGATAAATCAAAACAACATTATTCCGCGAAAAAAATTAAAGATTTTTTTTTTAATTTTTAATTTGCTTTTTTTGATGGTTTTTCATTTTTTGAAGACAACTGCAGTTGATTATGTCTAATTCACAATTTTTGCTACTTTATTTGGCATTTCGTAAACTCTTCATAACGTGATTTCTTGATTTCAAAGAAATAAAATAGTTTATAACTTGTCATTCAATTTTCATGAACGAAAAAGCATTTTTTCGAAGGTTCCATTCATTGTTTTGCATAAAAAGTATTTTTTGTCTGTGGCCGTCAAATCTAGTGATATATTCAGATACTGGTGCTCACAACGACCTATAATCAATCCGCAGAGAGCGAAAACAAAAAAATATTTGATTTCGAACTTTTTTACAATATGATACATTTAGTTGCTATGGGATAAAACTTTCTTGCTTCACAGAAAAAGTTCATCGTGGTTTTGCTTTTTGGGTAAAAACTAATTTTTTTTGAAGATATAGATAGTTAAACCAGGTTTTACCATGCAAGTCAATATTTGGTAGAAAAAAATTTATTATAATATATTTGCTTGAAATTATGCAATAATCTAACAATATAGAAAAACTATCATTGATAAAACACCAAATTGAGGAACCTTAGAAAAAATTTTAACCTGGTGAAGTGCCGCTTACAACTTTTTATTGTTCCGATTTTCGATACGAAAGTAACGGAATATTTGTGCTCGGGGTGGGTTTTTTTTTCTTCAGACAAATTTCGACTTTTTAACTAGCCATTTTCGACGGAATTTTTTTATATCATTCAAAAGGTATTGTTGTCTTGAGCTCAAATTTGAAAAGATATTTCACCTGTGATCATTTTTCGTAAAGTTATGGGGGTTTAAAGATTGCCATTTTGGCCAATTTGGGACAATTAATGCGCGATATATTTCGCGCTATTAACGCGTAAGCGGAGAGTTAAGCCGTCTTAAAATCGTTCCAAGTTGGTTAAAAGAAGCTTATTTGCCATAATTGATTGGTTACAAGAAGCTAAATCTATCTTTTTGTACTTTAAATGGCGTGTGGGGGATGATTTTCATCAAAAAATTTCAAAATTAAAAAAAAAACTTTTTTAAATTTTATTAACATTTATTTTTTTAATGTTATTACTGCTCCATAAAACCTTAAAAGGCAGTCGGAACATTCAGGGCTTCGCCCTGATACGAGCAGTCTTGTTTTATTTGGATCTGATTGGTTATTCTATGTACCATTTATCCGAAAATAGACAGAAAATACAAAAAAATTTCATGAGAAAAAGTGACATCTCTGGTCCGATTTTGACAAAATGGTTGTTCAATTTTTGTCCATTTTTTTACTTGTTTTTTATTTCCGAGTTTTAATTGTCGCCGTTATCCTCTTTCATAAAATTTTCTCTAGTGTTGTCCAGTTTCTTCGAACAATAAGCCGTTATAAATTTTTTGTTTTTTTTCCGATACCACTTTTTACTAGGACAGTTTGCTGTTTCAGTTTTTGCTTTGCCTCTAAAGTACCCTAATTTTAATTTAATTTCAGAAGTTTGCAATTTTTAGCAATCGCATTTTTGATTTCATTCGATATCCAGCTTTTTTAACTTAATCTTCCTTATTGATTTTTTTTTTGAATTTATTAGAAGCGCCAGCTAAATTACCAAGTAGGTCATTTTAAAAGCAATGTTAAGGTGGCGAAATTCTCCGACGTTCTTTCAAAGTTTCGATGATTCTAAACCTAACTTTTATCTCACGATAAATTTATCAAACAAATTGTGTTCAGTTCATAAGCTTAGAGCAGTAGTTCTCAGTTAATGAACTGAGCTGTACAGCAATTTGTTTTCTGAAAAACATGCCGTTTTGAGCTTTTTTGAAAATTTTGACCATCAAGTTTAGTTTATTGTGGCGCCAAGGGCACTTTTAAAAATTTGGGGTCGGTCAACCAATATTTGGGAAGAGAATGAATGGTTACGTCTCCGCCTGTCAATCGAAAGGTCGGATGTTTGAGGCCTACCATGGTCCGTGCTTGTTACTTGAGGGCGTTTTGAGCTTTTTTGAAAATTTTGACCATCAAGTTTAGTTTATTGTGGCGCCAAGGGCACTTTTAAAAATTTGGGGTCGGTCAACCAATATTTGGGAAGAGAATGAATGGTTACGTCTCCGCCTGTCAATCGAAAGGTCGGATGTTTGAGGCCTACCATGGTCCGTGCTTGTTACTTGAGGGCCAGAAAAATAGCCAAACAGATTGCATGTATTTCTTAAACAGAGGCACAACAACAGTTCACCCCGTTGGCCCTTTCCCTTGTTGATAAAACGAATTAACTTAACTATGTGACAAGCCGTCTTTAAAATTTTGAATGAGAGCTGAGAATTTCTATACTATAAGACTGTTAGAGACTTCAGTCTTGACGAAGCACGATCAAAGCTCAAGCAAACGTTAAAAATTACACTTTTTATTCGCTTAATGCATATTATTACGTTCAAAATTTTTGAATCAATCTGTGCTTCTCTGTTTCGAGCATTACTTTGGTAGATTAATTTTGATACAGTCGATTTATTTTATTACTAGTACTGGCAGTCATATGGCTTCTCAAAGGACTTCAAGCAACCAAAATCGATCAGGAAAGGGCTAAAAAATTGAGCCTACAGGCAATAAAGCCAAAATTTTTGAGCAACAGACTAAAACTAAAAAGAGTAACTCTATAAAAAAGTTAAAATAGATTTAATCTCTTTAGTTAAAAGGCCGATTTTTTTTGGGCGGAAAATTCCTCGGATATTTTTTGTAATTCTATGTCTTCATATTTGTATTCTCTTTGTGTTCAATAAATTTAAATCTGTAGGCTCAATTACTGGTGTCCATTATTAGGAAGGAACCAATCGGAGGGGTCCGATAGACGGCAAACTGTTTTGACCCCCAAAAGTGACGCCCCCGAGCCTCCTTGGAAACAGGCAAGCTCAAAAACTTGAAGTTTTAACAAATTAATAACATAAAAGTATTGAATTGATCGATAGTTGGATGTAAAATAAATTAGTTTTGCTTTATCAATTGGTTTTTGCAATGATTAGTTCGTAAATAGCGGTGGTGAAATGGTTGCGTCTCAGCTCTCAATTGAAGGGTCGGATGTTCGGGGCCCACCATGATCTGTGCTCGTTGCTTGAGGGTGAAGCAATATTACCCAGCCCAGAAAAACAACCAAATAAATAGCATGTAGTAATTAAACAGGGACACAACAACGGTTCGCCGTGATGAGCTGTACAGCTCTTGTGTTGGTCCTTTCCCCCGTGGATAAATGGTCTTAATCTTTTTTATTTTTGAACAATATCCACCAAACTGTTACTACCGCCAATTCACTATCAATTTTCTAAAAGGCTCTTTTATTTATAAGCCTGATAATTTTGAGCATCCCTGAATATTTGAAGCAGTTCAAGCCCTGCGAAGAGGAGGACTGTGGCGAGGGGTCGGAAGCTACGATGCATTGTGCCCACTGTGGCCACACTCTGTGCCAGAAGCACAGGGCGGAACACATCAAAGGGGTGATAGATGAGCTAAAAAATATGAGACAGATGACAGCTGACAGGCTTAAAAAGGGCAAGGACAGGAGGTAAAATGAAATTAAAAACAAGGATAGCCGGTCGCTGTGCAAGTAGCACAGAATGCTCAGACCATATTCATACAAAACCGAAAAGTTTTTTTTTACTTTTCAAATTAGTGTCGTTTTTAGCGGGTCGTGTAAAGAGAAACAAATCATGGATATAAACAGGTTTAGTTGGGCATAGAGTTTTTTTGCAATAAAGCTAACCAAGTCTAAAAGTCGAGTTTCCGAGCTATGTATCGTAGAAGGTTTGTTTTAACAGATTCAAAAACTTAAATAAAACACATTTCAATTTTGGAAAAAATTCCTTTTTGTTTCAGGGGTAAAATCATGCGAGAACTGAAGTTTGTTGAGCACAGTCGAGCAAGAGCCAAGGCCCAGGTAGTGAACAATTTCAGAGGCCATAAACTAGCACTGGAAGAACAGAAGAAAAGTCTGAATTCTCAACTGGCGGGTTTTGCCAAGCCCAAACTGAAAGGCCTTAAGGATGACAGGTCCAAACTCGTTTTAAATTTTATCGCATCACATCTAAAGTGATTTTTTAGTGTTTTAGTAGGACTCGGTTTTTTATTTTTTTTTGGTCATGCTCAAGGAGAGTTTTTTAGATATCAATATCAAATATGACTAATGATAATTTATTTATTTCACAATATTTCGCAAGCTTAATGGTATATAAAATGATCCTAAAGATCTTCATGAACGGTGGTAACTCATTTCAAAACAGTTTAATTAGACAGTTGAAAAATCATTAGTTTGGAATTTTGATCTTTTGTTTAAATCAGTTGTTTTAAGCCAAATATTCAAAATTTTCCAAGTATTCATTTATTTCAGCAACGTTGTCGAAAAATGCATCAAAGAGTTGAAAATCACAGAGAGCAGTTTTAATGGACGACTTAGAAACTACAACCCTATGAGCGATCCCGATTTCAGCAACCTGTGTCAGGATCTAATCAACTATTCCAACCAAGTTAACTGGCTCAAAGAACTCATAGCTAAGCCAGACAAAGTGAAGCCTTTGGTCTATGAACCGGATTCAAGTTTGTCTGAAGTTATTTCTGGCTTCGGCAAGATTGTGTTCCAAAGTGAGAAAGAGAAACAGTCCGAAAATGATGAAGAGGCGGGTCAGAACGGCAGTATTGAAGATGAGAATGAACACAACAATGAATAAAAATGGTTCCAACATCAAAAACACAATTGTCATAAAAACATGCCTTATGGACCCTAAGCTCAGGGGAGATTAAGCAGGGTGAGGGGCGCATTCCATCAGGAATTGTGCACCTCCTCCGTCAAAAGGGTTACCCATTTGGTCCTGTTTTATGATACTCATTTTGGGCTGATCAGCTCTTAAATTGTTTTTACAAGTAGCCTTTCCACCAATATACACTAAAATGATACACCAGTCAAGAAACTCCTAGATTCGCTCCTGAACGGAAAACAATTTATGACAAGATTAACTGTTAAAAAAATTTTATGGTCCAAGAAAATTTTCATTACAAAAATCATTAATAAATCGAAAAAAAAAGTTTTTTTTTGCAGAAACTTTCTAAGTTGTTAGAGTTTTTGATTCTCAAGATGACGTTAATGAAACTCCAAAAACGAATTATATTCAAAACTAAAAGAAAGCAAAGAAAGACTAAAATTAAGCATAATTAAGCTATTGTAAACGGCCTAAATTAAGCGTAAAGAAGCATGCTCGCTCTCTTTCCCGCTCGAAATTAGACAAAAATCAAAAGTTTCATACCGTTTTGAAATATATATATATATATATATATATATATATATATATATATATATATATGAGTTAATAGAGAATGTATGAAAATTTTCAAGAAAAATAGGCCATCCACACTTCTCAAAAAATATTTTTTAAGAAAATGCTACAAAAAAGTTAGGCCGAAAGAAGTGTAGATAGAAGCATTGCAACAAACACAAAGTTTGCATTAAGACCTCGCTTGCTGTATGAATCGGCGGTACTCTGCTTAGCAGTTTGCAGTTTTGAAATTAAAGTCAATTTAATTTAGACGTTATTGGAAACTTCAGTTATTGGAAATTTTTTGTTGAAAACACGATCGATTTGATAATCAAAGCGTTCCGTATTTAAAGTAGCTCACCGCCCTAAAATTCCTACTTTTCGCCAAAAGTTTTTGCCTTTGCTTTGTTTTTGTAAGTTTCTTACTTATCTTATTTTTATCTTACTTACTTTTCAAGTTAGCCATTAAGCTAATTTTTTACTAAATGAAAAAGTTTTTTGGCGAAACCGATAAGCAACGGTTATTTTTTTCTTGCTTTGAGACGCCTAAAAAACATGCTAAGAGCTGACTAGAGACGTTCACTCAATTGATGGTGTTGTAAAAAAACTTAATTTTGTCACTAATTTGTATGAAAACCTCACTTGAACTGAATTTAAAGAGTTAGAAATAATATTTAAACATATACGCTAAGAGTTAGAAATAAAAAATATGCAGAGCTCTTCCTGAAATCAGGTCTGAAAAAACGGAGAAAAAAAATTAAAAAATGAGGTTGGTTTGCTGAATCTTCCTTATTTAATATGTTTCCTATTGCTCTATAGCCAATCTTAAGAACATTAAGAGTAAACAAGAGCCTTTGAGACCTAAGAAAAAAATTTTGCGTCTTACATGGATTCTTTTCAAAATAATATTTTTTTCACATTACAGCCTAAACACTTCTAATTATAATCTCTGTAAGCTTCTGAATGCTCTTTTGCTTTTTTAGAAGCTTAATGTTTAAAAAATTTTAAGGCAAAATTTTCACAATTTTATAAAACTAAGAAAAAAATTGAACTAGTATAAAATTTTCCCACAGATTGTTGTGGTAATCTTAGAAAAACAAGGTGAACAAGCAACGAAAAACTTTTCCTTGCACCATTCGAAACCAATTTATTTTGATTTTAAGTTAAATTTACACTGTTGGGAGGTACCTTAGATCAAATTATCTTCCGAGAAACATAAAGGATTTTTTCTGGTTAGAGTGGTTTTAAGCAGACTGTTTTCGGTGATCGAAATATTAGTTTTCATTAAAAATGTTTTCTACCCCCATGAAAAAATCAACTTTGAGTTCAAAAGAAAACAAATTATCTGCCATCTTTTTCAGCAAAAAAACTTTGGAAGTGAAAAGAATGCTAAAATATTCATGGCTCGGACCAGTATATGTGCGCTGTGAAAGTTTTATTCACACCAAAATTTTTTGATACTATCTAAATGATTTCAATGCACAAAGCTCAAAATTGAAAAAAAAAAATTTCTCTAAGCCTTTTTTGCGAAGTTACGGGTTCGGAAATGGTATAATCTTGGTCAATTTGAGATGATGAAAGCCCATGAAATTTGCATTTTTCATTAGCGCATTACAAATTCCATTTGCTCGAATTGTTCAAGCTCCATAAGTTTTCTGATAGCGGGACTTTATTTACCTTAGCAGCCATTCCAAATTTTAGGAGTTCAGGCACGCTAAGTGCTCCAAATAGTGTTAAAAGGTCCTCGATGTTTCAATTTGTAATTTACATTGAGTTTGGGGGTGAGAGTTACAAAGGAAAAAAATGAGAATTTTCAAAAAATAATTATAACATAAAAAGCAATTTACTCTGGTAAAGAAACAAACAAAAAAGAAATTTTAAACCTAATTACAATTTTTTTACGTGATGGTTTTTCGTTTGAGAACCGGCTTGGAATATTATCATTCAAAATTGATAGAACATTTCAAAAGCACTGTCTCAATTTCAGTTTGATTGTCAAAACAGTTTGCTGAAATTTAAGGTACGATAATTTCAAAAGCTCTGTCTCAATTTTAATTTGATTGTCAAAACAATTTACTTCAGGTAAGGATTCGACATGGTCGCGGCTGGTTCAAACTAGCTCGTCGGTCGAGCTAACGTCAGATTCAGATTTTTTCGAATAGGGAGTCCAATAATGAACCCAAATCAGCGATTTCAGAGTTTTTATAGCTACACATTTAATGATTTAATGATCAGGCAACTTGTAGTTTTTGACAATTATTTTGACAACTTGTAGTTTTAACAAAATTCGTTGAAAACAAATTTACATCGCCAAATATTGTGTGGAAAAACATCATTGACACAAATGTTTGCCATTTTGCTTCGAGAATTAACTGAGGAATACAAAATAACCCTGGTTAGAATACAAGGTCTCTGTGTTTGCTGGACGAGTAAAATGCAAGACAAAAGTCAAGAGTATTAGGAATACAAACGACTCTTCTAGTGAAATACGAACGACTCTACTCATAAAATACGAATGCACGAATGTCTGTAACGAAAAAATAATGAAGCTAAAAACTGACCTCTCGCTTGCTTCGACAAATTGTGAGATTTGCGAATAAAAGTTTAAATAGAGGCCGAAAACTTCTAAGATTCAATCCAACAATTTGCTCTTAAGCCACTACAACCTTTCTCACTATAAACACCAACTATTCTCAACCAAAATATCTCCAATCTAACCCTTAAAATGAATATCGATTCTAAAGGCAAATTGTAGTAAATTCATTCTAATTTTTTTTATTCAAGCATTTTCCAGCGAATTTGAGATTTACTTTCCAATATAGAAACTAAAAAGGACCTTAAATTACTAGCAAGCCACGTAGACAAGTAATGCTAGCGCAACAATACCAGCAAAAATCGGTTGTGAGTTATAATCTTAGTAAAAAAATGTCAACTTTCTATGCGAAAAAACTTCAAGGAGCTAGACAAAATCTTAAAATGTTTCACAATTCAATTCAACATGCACACGTTTGATCACTAATTTACAAATTATTTTGTACATAGCAAAATATCTTCAAAAACCATGACATTATTTTCACAAACTGGGCAGCAAATTACAATTTTTAAGTGGATTTCATGCAAAGCTGTTAAAAGTAGAATTCCTCGAAAAATGTTCAAATCACTATAAATAATTTAAATTTCTCCATCAAAAGTAAGCGCTAGTGAAAATCAATTTTCGACAAACAATATCCACTCTCAGCGTTAGAAAGTGAGTGCTTAAATGTTATTTTAGCCCAACTTTTAAGTTTCAGATAACTTCAGGTAATTGTATCTAAAATCAAAAATGGGCTAAATAGGGTTCCACAAAACCAAAAACCTTTAAAATCAAATTTACATTTTTAAAACAAAACATGTTATTTGATATAATGGACATTTTTAGCCCAATTTAGGAATATTTGAACTGGTCCGAAAATTGATTTTCTTCTTGACGCTAATTTATTATTTGTGCAGCAACAAAAATATTTTTTGTCAAAATGGCAACAAGGCTTCAGTATAGCAACAGTAGCGAAGACTACGTTCGGCTCTCAAGCACGAAGAGGCTTCGGTTCTGCAATTAATCGACAGAGTAAATTAGCACCAAAGTCACAAATTGATCGTTGTTAAACTTTCACAACAAAATATTGAATCAGACTTCTTAAAGCTCAATTATAAAATTTTCAACCTATTTCAAAACATTGAGATTTTTTTTCTTCTAAAACCTTTTAATTCTGAAAAAAAAATCCGCTATAATAATTTTTGGCGTTGAAAAGCAATCTTCTTTCGCGGTGCCATAGAAAAAATTTTCCCGCTAGAAATTTTCATTCGCTTTCAGTTTCAAAATAATTTAGCTCGCAGGACTTCCATTGGCTGAAACCTTTGTGGCAGTAGACGAGCTCATTTTGCTAGCCGACAGTGGCTTGGCCGAAGTAGACGAAGAGGTCTTAGCTCCAGTCGCAGGAACCCTGGCACCAGCGCTGGTTGCTGTCTTGGCCGCAACTACTGTTGGCCTGCTTGCTCCTGTAGTCGTTGGCTTAACAGTGCTTGTAGGTTTAGTTGCCAACGGTTTAGCTGCCACGGGCTTAGTTGTAGTCGGTTTAGATGGCGTCGATTTGGCAGTCACCACTGGTTTCACCGGATCTTTTTTCACCGCTGAAGTTGCAGGCTTGCTCGCCAGTGTCGTGTTCAAAGACGAGCGAACCGCTGGTTTGGTTCCAGCTACAGGTGTAGCTCCAGTTTTAGCGGTTGCTGCGCTGGTTGCCGAGTTCTTACCGGGAACAGCAGCCACTTTGGAGGTCGCTGTAGCCACCGGCCGACTAGTAGTAGCAGTTGCAGAAACTTTCCCCTTGGGTCCAACCGTAGTGACGCTCACTTTCTCTTTCGCCGAAGCTACACTAGTCGGTTTCGACGAAGCAGACGTCGATCCAATCGAGTTCTTTCGCGAATCAGTTCCATTGACAGCAGGTTTAGCTGACGAAGCATTAGCCGAAGCTGCGCTACTAACCGAAGCCACACCTACTTTTGACGTTTTAGGAGATGGTGACGCTCTGGTACTGGTGCTTGTAGGAGTTGGCTTTGAAGTCGGAACAGAACTTTTGGACGCAAGAGGCCTGGCCGCAGCTGGCTTTCCTGCTACATCCTTGGTCACGGTTGTCGATTTTTTTTCCGCCATAGTTGCGCTACTTCGTGCTTTTGTAGCGGCGGCAGTGGTTGTTCCCGTAGACGTCTTAGTAGCTGTACTGGCGCTTTTTCGCTCAGCCGCAGTCGAGGTTGCCGTTTTAGTAGTTGTTTTGCTTGTTGCTACGGACTTTCCACTTGAAACTGACGCTTTTGGAGCTATCTTATTCACCGAACTAGTTTTCGAATCCGAATATTTTACTGGGCTTTTCTTTTCTGTTGCCTTGACGTCTTTTTTAGTTTCTTGGCTCTCTTCTTGTTTGATGTTCTCGTCTACCTCTTTAGTGACCGGGATGTCGACTTTTTCTGGCATCTGTGAATCGATGTCGACATTGACTTCCATGCTTGACTCTAGCTCTTTGATCTCTTCAGAGCGCACAGAAGGATCACCGGTATGGCCAGATGAAACATCATCGGGTACTTTTTCCGATTCTTGAGCCACAGTCTGTTGATTAGCTTCTGGCAATGGTTCTGAACCTGTAGCCTCCGTCTTTTCTTCTTGCAGGGATTCTGACTTAATTACTGATTCTGGTTCTTGCACCGAATCCAATTCATGGATGCTTTCTGGCATTGGCTCTTGCACAGCAGGCACTACTTCTTGAGCGTATTCTGGCTTTGCAGCCGGATCTGCTTCCTGGTGTGATGTGGGTTCAATATCTTGTACTGCTTCTTGTTGCAGTTCCTGTGCGAGTTCTGTTTCTGGTACATGTGCGAGTTCTGGTTTTGATTCCTGTACGTTTTCTGGTTCTGCTTCCTGTAAGGGTTCTGACTGTGCTACTGGATCTTGCTCTTTCGTGATTTCTGGCTGACTTTCCTGGGAGTTTTCTAGGTCATCCTGCTGAACGTGCACTGCTTCTGGTTCCTCCTCATATTCTGCAGCAATTCCAGGCGAGGGCTCTGACTGAGTTCCTAGTTCAATTTCCTGTTCTGATTCTGGCTGCAATGCTGTTTCGGTTTCAAGCTTAGTTTCTGGCTCAAGTTGTTGTACGGGCTCTGGGGGAGCTTCATTAACGACTGCAGGATCCTCTATATGCACTGGCTCTTGCGCGTCTTCTGATTCAGATTTCTCCAGTGAATCTGATTGTGTTACTTGCTCATTTGTATTCAAAACTTCTGATTGCTCAGTTGGTTTTGGCTCCTGTACGGAAACTGGCTCCGTTTCAGTGTTCTGCACTTCAGATTCTAGCACTGACTCTTCGGTGGACAAGGATTCAGTTTCCTGCACGGATTCAGGCGTCGGTTGCTGTTCTGTCTCCTGGATGGTTTCGGGCAATAGTTCTTCTGCAGGTTCTGGGCTCTGCGCGGGTACTTGCTCATGTTGTGGCACGGATTCTGAAACTGCCTCCGATTCAGGCTCAAGTTCACGCACGGATTCTGCTTCTGGCACTTCCATGGGTTGCAGTTTTGTCTCCTGAACAGTAACTGATTCTAGATTTTGACACGGTTCGGTACCCGTTTTAGGCTCTGAAGCTGCTTCCTGTACAGATTCTGGTTCAGTCTCCTGTTCAGGCTCTGGCACTGAAGACTGCACAGATTCTCGTTCGGGCTCTTGTTCAGGCTGTGGTGCTGAATCCTGTACAGCTTCTGGTTCGGTCTCCTGCTCAGGCTTCTCAGACTCAAACAATAGCGCTGGCTCCTGCTCAATAACAGACCCCTGTTCAGGTTCCGACTGACGTTCGAGCTCAGATTCTGACTCTGCGACTTTATCAGGATCCCCTGCAGTTTCTCGCTCTAAATCCTGCATTAATTGTGGTTCTGGTTCTTGGACAGATAATGGTTCAGGTTCCTGCAAAAAATTTGCCTGTTCTGAAGGAGATTGCTCCAGCTCCTGAGCGGACTCCGATGTTGGTTCACTTTTGAGATCCAAAGTTTCTTCACGAGGTTGAACTGATTGCTCCAGCTCCGGTGCGGGCTCCGATGTAGGTTCAATTTCGAGATCCATAGTTTCTTCATTGGGTTTATTAGATTGCTCCAGCTCCTGTGCGGTCTCTGATGTTGGTTCACTTTCGAGATCCAGAGTTTGTTCATTAGGTTGCATAGATTGCTCCAGCTCCTGTGCTGGCTCTGAAGTTGGTCCATTTTCGAGATCCAGAGTTTCTTCATTGGGTTTATTAGGTTGATCCAGCTCCTTCCCGGTCTCCGATATTGGTTCATTTTCGAGATCCACAGATTCTTCATTAGATCCCTGATGAAGTTGAGCCAATTCTGGTTCCAATTCAGGCGAAGTATCTGGCTTGCAAATTGACTCTTGTTCTAGCACCGATGATGAGTCCAGCTCCTGTTTAGGAACAGTCTCAGGCACTTGTTCTGGATCCTGTACAAGTTCTGGCTGAACTTCATGAATAGGTTCTGAGAGTAAAACAGTCTGTTGCTTCAACTCTAGTTCAGCAACGTTCAGAGACTCAGCAGTCGTTTCTGATTGTATAACCGACTCTGGTTCATGTGCAATATCAGCCTCTGCTGCTGGTTCCATCGATTCATCAAAATCCTCTGTCAAGTCAGATTTCGTTTTTTCCATCTCTTCTTTGTCTTTAAACTCATCGTTTTCTGGGAGAATTTCCTCGTTTTCTTGCTTTCCCTCGAGGGTCTGGGTGGCTGGGTCGTTTTCTGCTAGATGACCGGATGTCGGCTCTCCAAATGCTGGGTTCTCTGGTCTGTCAAGCTCGACTTCGATTCCCTTTTCTTCACTTGTCTCCTCTGGCAAAAGCGCATCCCCTCCACTCAGCTCTTTTTCACACCCCCGCACTTCAGCATTTTCCTCGGGATCGTCTTCGGTTTTTTTGGTGTACACTTCGTCGTGAGTTGATGCCGAATCGGTCTCTACTTCGTTGACTTCTTCGACATTTTTGGAGTCTCCTGTAGTTGTAGCACCAAGCAAATCATCGTCGTTTTGGTCTAATTCTGGTTTCAGCTCATCGTTTAAGGCAGATTTTTCAGCCGCTTCAGTTTCTGAAGCTTCGGACACACCATTGCTATCCAAATAATTTTCTTTTATTTCAGTCGGTTGGTCAACTTCTTCTAAATCATCTTTTCCGTCGAATTTATTCTCCTCGGAGTCAATTTTGTTCGGTCTTGATGTTTCGTGATTTACAATTTCTTCGGCCTCTTCGTCTTCGGTAATGTCCAATTCATTGTTTAGCTTTTCCGGAGCATTTTCGATTTCTTCGATATCCGGAACTCCATTTGATCCTTCTAGATTTTCTTTCGGTAATTTGTCTGGCTGTGGTTGTTCCATAGTTCCAGAAGATTCTTCAGTCAGGTTAATTATATCACCAGTAGGCTCAGCTTGTTGCGGTAACTCTTGTTGTTTAGAGTCCATAAGATTGATGTCTATATTAGTCTGAGCTGGTTCACATTCTAATTCACCAAAAATGTTATTCTTAGACCTCTCCCCTAGATCTGCAATTTGATCTGTCCCATGACCATTGAATTCAATTCCTTCGGGGCCCATTTCTGAACTGTTTCTTGGTGTCGGTAAAACTGGGAACCCATCACTCGAGATCAAAGGCTGATCAAGGCCCCTGTCATCACCCTTTATAACGTGATCAAAGCCATTAATATTCGCATCTGGCGCAGCATCACCACTAGTTGGTATTAATAACTTTTCATCTTGGTTATGGTCGTCGCCCAGGGTCCCGTTTTGGTTCTCAACATCAGCTGATGAATTCCCGTTGGTAATTTTATTGTCGTCAAAATCAGCCTCAGGTGAAAATTGAGAAGCTCCAAGGGTCTCTTCTGGTTGCATTTCCTGTTGGCCTTCAGACTGTGAGAGAGTGGTTGGCTAAAACAAATTATTACATGTAATTCAAACTTGTTAGAACAAAGGAGAGAATTCAAAATCAATACTTACGTTGAAAGAATCAAGGACACTGAGGTATTTTTAATTATCTTTGATCTAATCAAGTAACATTAAGCCGAATCAAGTGACATTAAGGCACTGAAAACTAGGGACTGGGCAATGGATTTGCTTTTGTAACAAAATAAGAAGCCGTAATAGAATTAAATATCTCCTTTTAAATTTAAGCCCAAAAATAGGGGAATCAATTTTTATTTCAGTAAATATGGCTTCTCCAGAAAAAAGAGAAAATGCCACAATTATACCAACTTTATGAACGATCACCTTGGTTTTTATTTCATATGTTTTTCCTTTGTCTTAAGTCACACTGAATTAACATTTTTCTGAACCATATATAGCACTTGGTTCTTGTTCAACCACCTATATCGAGGGTGGAACGGAAGTTTGGCCATAGTTGCGCTTTTTCGCTCACACGTAATTTTTACAGGGAAACTCGGGCTCAAATGTTAGAATATTCTGGTTAACAAAGAAGGTCAATGATGAAGAACCTTGTCTTGAGAGTGATTCGATCCTCCGTTCTCCTCCTCCTCGATTCTTCCGAGCACCCCCTGGTTGAACTCGGAAGTTTCAATAGTCTCCTCGTCACTGTACTCGTCTACTTGCAACAAGTCATCACAAGGGGAGTTGGTATCTTTGATTGCTTCAATCGGAGATGGCTGAAGCATTTACAAGTACGGTGTTAAAACGAATCAACAAAGACTTTTGAGGAGTGGTGGTCAAATGGTGGCTGATCTTCCGCCTCTCAATCGAAAGGTGGTTGGTTCGAGGCCCACCATTATCCGTGTTTATGGCCAGAAAAATTTTCTAAAAAAGGTAAATTTTGCAACATAATCCGAAGGTGCAAGTTTACATGTTTTAAGATATAACTTTACAACACGCCCTCCCCCTGCCGACTTAAAGGGTCCCCCTTCGTACTATTTTGAGATCCATATTTGGGACGGACCCAATATATACTAATTTCGGGGCCAAAATATACTAATTTTGAGGGGGGAGCGCGCGCCAAAAAAACGCGATCTTTTGGTCAAAATTTTCCATTAAGCGCCTAAAAACGCCTTTTGGCCTGTTTTTCAAAATTTTGCCAGAAAATTAGACTAAAACAGGTTCTTTTTAGTACTCTGAGAGAGCCAGGAAAATAATTTGGTCGACCTAAAATTTTTTTTTTGAAAATCCGGGCCCCCCTCAATCGAGAAAATTTTAGATCCGCCATTGCTCATACCGGTGATCTAATAGATATGTGGCAAGAAAATTGGGAGTCAGATAATCATCTCCTCTTTTGGCTACAAAATTTTAAATATGATCCGGTGCAGCATTGCAGAGATCGAGCAGACTCAATAAAGGAAGGCGACTCATACCCCTATCGCAGCGGTCCGGCTCCCAGACAATGCTAGTTTTTTTTACGATAGAAGTTTACAATATAAAACACTGTTTTTTACTGGTTTAAAACGTGTTTTTTGTTTTGTTGTAAAACATGTTTTAAAACTTTCCCAACCCTGGTTTACAAAAACCAACATCGTCTAAGATAAATGCCTTTTAGGCTGGTTTCTAGATTATATTGGAATTAAATATAGCATGAAAATAAAAGTTACATTAACATAAAAACCACCATGGTTTTTGTTTACTAGCACTTGTTCATGAAGCTCCATTGTTTAACATTTTATGTTTTGCATGATTTTTTGCTTGTTTTTTTTCTACTGAAGAAATTAATAGAACTTAATTTTTCTGTAAACAGCAAAAAAATTTGACAAGCAAGATTTCGGATCAGTCGTACAATCTCCTCCCCCCCCCCCTAAGTGACCTACCGTAGAATGCCCTTCAAGCATGTTTTAATTCTGAAAATTTATTCTGTATAAAATATGCATTTCATACAAACGCCCAAATACAATTAGTTTGTACATTTTTTATGCGGGATTGAATTTATATGCTATTAATTACACAAATTAATGTTTCATTTCTATTTTCTTTAGTAACATGGTTCATTATGAACGAATCTAGGATAAAATCAAAGTTAGCTCATGAAAATCCATATTTTCTCCCCCATAAAGCGATTTGTACGGGCGGGGGGATTGTACGGTTGATCCAAGGTTTCGTTATGAATAAATCTGCAGAAGTTTTTTTTTTCAAAATCAGATCACGGTCTATCAAACTTCTCAGTCGTAAAGCAAACTTAAAAGGCTGTTTATTTGACAATTCAAATGATTGATAATTTTCTGTTATAATCAGCTGAAAAATATTCCGCTATAACCAAGATACAAAAACAAGGACTTCAATAAAAAAAACACGCACCATTGACGGCAACTTGTATCGCACGATGTATATTGACCGAATTCCACAAGCTATTTTGCGTTGACAATTAATTAATTTCTTTGCCAAACATACTTTTTGGTCCATTAAAACTCCAAGATATCGGGCTGAATCTTTTGTTTTCAATTCCTAATTTTCAAAGTAATTGAGTCTATTAGATCTGACGCTCAGTCAAAACTAATCATAACTGTTTTGTCCGCAATAATCAGGAGTTTGTACTGGGATAAATATATCGATACAGACTTAAAAAGCCAATGTATGTTAGTCATCCAAATAGGCAAGTTATAACCGCAAAATGTTAAGATACATCATCCGCAAATTATGTATCATCCGCAAAGATGTATCATCGGCAAAAACATGTATCATCTGCATAAAGATGTATTCTCCGCAAAGATGTATCATTCGCAAATAATTGCATGTAGTTCTTAACTAACCCGAGGAACAGCAAAAATTCTCCATTCAAACGCCATCTCCGCAAAGGGGCTAAACGATTCTACGGCATTCGTTGGGGTTTTTCATTTCAATTTTGACTTACGCAAAGAAATCTTTTCGGGAGATATATGCGGTATCATATTACAGTAATTTCAGTCGTCAATCGGATTTATAAATAACTCAAAAAGCCGAGAAACTGCCGAGAAAAAATTAGTCTGGAGTTTTTCGATTTCAGATTGATTGACACAAAAACTACAGATTGAACTCTTCTGCTTACCAATTCTACTGCCCTTTTACGTTGTTTCAGCTGTTAATATCGTGGTCGTCGAACCGTTTTGTGCTACGTGCACAACAACCGGTTGCATTATTAGGTGTTTGGTAAATTTCGGGTTCCTAATGTCAAATTAATTTGACCGAAGACTTTACTTTAAAATTTTTCTGCCACCCTAAATATTTTGAACACGCACATGAAAACCGACTTATAATAATTTGTTCATTCAAATTCAAATTGGAGCACTTAAGTAATGAAAAGCTTTTTTAAAGCAAAATGTCAAAGCGAATCGCCTCAAGGCAACCCTTTTTAGATGGTTACGACGAAATGTTCACTGCCAAATTTATAACTATTGTAGAGTCAAAACCTAACAAAAAGAGACAACAACAAGAGGCAATTTAATCATTCAAAAAGAGAGCTACTGAGTCTCTCTTGCGAAACTACATGTATTAGTTGGTTATTTTCTGGGAAGAGAATTGCTTCTTCACCCGGCTAGAAATGGGCCCGATTCATGGTCGGCCTCGCGCCAACGACCTTTCGACAGCAAAGCGGAGAAATAGGCCCCTTCGGCACCGCTTTCATTATCGTTACTAGTGGTCACTAAAACTTCAACAAAAGCAGAAGACTTTGATCGCGGACAAAACCCTAATGACCAGTAGCTGATTTAGGGGGGGGGAGGTAGGGGGGGGGGGGGGGGGGGGGCGGCGGAGGGGGCGCCTCTTTCTCTCAGGGATTCGATAATTTTTGAAGGGTCGCGCGCGCCGAAAAAACGCGATTTTTCAGTCAAATTTTTCCAAAAAAGGCCTAAAAATGCCTTTTTTGGCCCGGTTTTTTTTCAAAATTTTGCCTGCGGCGCAGAAAATTTGACCAAAATTTGACCAATTGGAAAATCAATTTGGCCGACAAAATTTTCGAATTTTTTTTTGAAAATCCAACCCCCCCCCCCTCCCCCCCTCGAGAAAATACTAGATCCGCCCCCTGCTAATGACCTAATCTTTATGAAACAACAGATATATCTGATTTAAAAAATCATGACAGAATATTTTGGATAATAGCAGTGATATATAAACCAGCCGAAGATTTAGCAGTGATCTATAAACCAGCCGAAGCATAATCCAGCTACCAAATAAATCAGCCTAAAATGATGGGGGGTTATATGATAATTTGGTAACAACTGCTTAGCAATTACAAAATTCATTCAAACTTCGATAAAATTACATACATGATTATCTCTCCGCTCGATTCTGGTGGCTAAATAATTCCAAATGCACCTGACTTTAATACTATATAGCTATGTCTAGTCGACCACCCCTTAAACTTTTTCTTGAAACTCAATTGGCGCCAATGTTCAATAATTCTGGACATTGTTACAAAAAAACTAAACAAAAAAAAACGGTTCAAGGACTAAACAACGGTTCAACAAATGAAATAATTGCAAACTCAGATGTTTCGATTTCTCATAATGCCATAGCATCATTCTTTCACTCACTCACTAAAAATCCTTTCCTACTTTCACCGCTCTAAAACTACTTGAAGCACCTCATTATATGAATAAAAATGGTGCAAAAATGTGCATCAACAACCAAAAATAGTTAATGAAATGCAGATCCAGACCCTAAAAATACGAGACATTAGAAAACACGTAAGATTTTTTGAATGCGAGTTTCCTCTTATGTTTTAAACAATTGAAGATGTTTGAAATGAGTTTCAAAGAAGGCAGGTTTTAAGCACAGCATCCCTGATTTTGGTAAAGAGTGCGCCAAAAAACGCAAATTTTAGGCAAACCTTTGAAAATGCTCAAAATTATGAGCGAATCTAGGATTTTCTCAAGGGGGGATTTAAAAAAATTGAAAATTTTGTCGACCTTTTTTTAGGTCGACCAAATTGATTTGCTTCAAATATCACAAAGCGCTTACATTCATAAACTCTTCGCCCGTTTCCACATTAAGCCCCTCCTGTGTACCAACTCCTTCTAGCAGACTGCCAATGGGGTCAAACTCATCCGCTTGCAGATCCATCAACTTCTTCTCAGCTGGCGACTTCAAAATGAACTGATCTTCCGATTCTTGAGCGACTTCAGACGACAGAAGTCCACTCTCGTTCATGTTTAAGTCCACCATTCCAGGTTTATTTTGTAAATCAGGAAATCCAAAACTGTCTGGTTTGGGTCCGTCCAGAGGAATAAAAGGCTCCTGCAACTCATCTTCTTGGTCTAAAAAATTGGACGACGGGTGTGCTCCATTAGAGCCGTCAGAGGTTGAGGTGAGACTTCGGCTGTGACTGGAGTTGGAATGATCCTAAAACAAATTACAAAATATATTAAACGGTCGTTTCATTTGTCCAACAAGAAAAACGGTTGCTGTACAAGGAACCAAAAATTTCTGAGCATAGCAAACCTTGCAATTTGTTTTTACAAAATGAAATGTTTGACATATTAATCAAAGTTTAAGATAAAATTTCATTTATTTTTTATACTTCATCTTTGGCAAATACACTGAAATTAGGCTTATCCAAACTATTCATAAACGATGAAAATATGGAAGAACAATATTCTAATAATATTGGACGTGAACTTCTTATCCATTCTTCAAGAAGTAAGTTAGTCTGAATAGCAAAAAAACTCAGAACCGTTTTTTTTTTCAAAATCACGAGTTTTTTACACCTTCCGAAAAGTGGTCAGAATGATAATAGCAAATGGCACGCTAGTCTGATCAATCCAAATCATCTTCAGCAGTCATGAAATCGACCAACACGAACATGACTTACATCATCGCTCAATTCGCAGTTGAGACAGCCAATTATATTCCTTTCTCTCTGTCTATAGCAATGAATTAGCTAACGTCCTGATACTCATTTATGGGGTGCGAATTAATTTTAAGAAATTATTTTTGAAATTCATAAATTTATTGTCAAGTAAGATCTCTGAGAAAAATTTGCAAAAAATAGAAAAACTTCTACAGCCTCATATGTAGAATAGAAAAATCTAAATTTAAAGCGAGGACAGCGCGTTGCTCTGCATGTATCACAAAATGTTCTGACCACACTGACTTCAGAAAAGAATGTCCAAATTCAATTTAATTTGGTCTTAATTCCCTGATATTTTTCTAGAAAGGACGATTGAATTAGGTAAGCAAATACACGAATGAAAGGTAAAAATTCAACAAAAAGTAAAATAACGTTGAAATAGTACAAAAAGTCTAGTTGAATTTGGAGATGAAATTTTCCTCGACGGAGACATTCTTTGCGATCTTTCTTTGAGTCACAGTTCCTTCTTACTTCAAGAGATGGTCGGAACAAAACTTCTAAACGCTCAATTAAAAAACTTCAATTTTCTACAAGCTCTCCATTAATGCTTCTGATATTCGGAATCAAGCCTGTACAAAAATGACTTTCCATCAGGGTTGCAATGTCTAAGACACGTCTAGTTTAAAACACGTTTAACACAGTGTTTAGAACACTGAATAATTTAGTGTTTAAAATAACTTTCCCTGACTGGCAGATTTTCTTGTGTGCTTTGACTAACTGAACTGTATTCGTGGAAAAATCTCCTTGATGGATTTCGTGAACGAGGTATCCAACGACGCGAATGGCTCGAAAGTGCCGAGAAACCGTAAAAACTTTCTAGTCTGGATTCTTGATTTGTTGTTTTTTGTCTCCGACTTTTCGGAGTCGATCCTACTGAAAGTGAAATGAAAGGAGCACTTAACTGGGGAAAAGAACGGCGCACAGACTACATATAATTTCATTGTTTTTAGGTTTGAAATATGTTTAAAACGTTTTAAACGTTTAAAATGTTTTTTTTTCTCGAAACGTGTTTTTTTTGCAACCCGCTTTCTATGAAGATTTTTCAATTTTTTTGGCAGATTGATTCAAAATTTGAGTCTGAGACCGAACAATATTGTTTTTATTAAGACGAAGCCCTAAAAGTTGATAACATTTTCAAAAAAATGAATTATCAAGTACACCACACGACACCGTATGTCAAGGTAGAATATGATAAAAGTTACGTCTATATGCGCAATATTTGGATCAATTAGCTTGTCTCAAAACATTCGAGTAGAGGCAAGCTTGAGTTGTGGCAGTCGAGCTCAAAATCTACAACTTCGAGCCCAAGACTATTAAAAAAACAGGTTTTAATTAAAAAATTTAAAATTGTCTAGAAAAAAACACCCATTTTTCAAATATTCCGTGCTTGACACATGCTCGCTCGAGTTAAATCTTCCGAAAGCATTGAGCTTTGGGAACAATTTTAAGCGAACACTTAGTTCCTTTATTTGATTCTAAAAAGATATCAGTTACTAGAGAAAGAATTTTGATTCAAATTTGTATGGCAAATCATTAAGCTGCATTGAACATTTGTCAAACTAATCGTAATTACTTCCAGTTTTTTCACGACAAATAAATCGAAAAATTAATTTTTCCTTTATAAAAAGGTCTGAATCAGTCTGTGGTTGGCAAAATTATTTCAAATAATGGGAAAAGCTTAATATGTTGAAGAAAAATGAAGTGCTGAAATGTTCAATTTTTATAACGATATACTATTCGAAGCTTGATTTTTCACTAATAAATTGGTCTGAGTCAGAGCTTTTAAAAAATTAATTTGGTCGCAGGTTTGTTTCAGTTAATAGTAAAAATTGAAAAAGCCGCCATTTAGGACTAATTCAATCTATGCAACTTTCATTCTTCGTAACGAATCCCCCTATTTCAAGATACATCAATACGGGAAACAAAAAATAAGATCCGTAATTTCCTACTAAACAGATGAGGTGCAACTTGAAACAAGTCCTATAGAAACCAATTTGAAACAAAACAGTCACATAAGTTCCAATGTGTTCAGCTGGACAAGCCTAGTTATTCCTTTACTTTGCACCAGTTTTCAAGTCTTTTGGACAAATGTCTCAGACCTACAAAAATAAAGGCACAACATGTATTCAAGGTCAGCAGACTGGGCTCATGTGAACAATCTCCCCCCTAGGTAGACAAAGTGAACAATCTCCCCCAAACACTAAATGCAAATTCAAGCAGTAAGGCCTGCATGTACTACTCTTCAATCAGATTGGCTGAAAAAAAATGCTTTTAACCAAGTGAAAGATCTCCCTCCTTAATTGCTTTAGGGGGGATTGTTCACTTGGCTCGTAGACTGAAATATAGATTTAAAGTAATCATCCATTTGTATCAATTTAATATTATATCCCTTGGCGAATTTTATGGTTCCGCTGTCTATCAAACATCTAATCAATATTTTATTGGAATGCTGCATTTACTAAATGAGAGAAACTAAATTCTCAGGCTATTGCGCCGGAAAGAAACGAAAATCGAAGTTAGTTTTAAATTAGATAATTCTTTTTTTTTTCGTTTTCGTTGGCAACTTTTTCAGTATTTTCGGAACATTTTTCTAAGCATTTCGGCGCCTGAGCTAAACCCTGAATAATAAAGGGGTTTGAATGCTTTCTAAAATCTTAAACGCTTTGTTGAATTCCACACTTGTTTTATACTGGCTGACCTTGGGTTTTATCAACTTGACACGGTCGACTTACCTGGAAGAAAAGGATGTTTTACATTACCAGACAACACAGCACAGTTTTTATTATCCTTCTCTCATTCGTAAAATATTATTTTTAGCAGCAGTGATCAATAAGTCTTAGAAAAAGCAAGCTTGGATGAACATTTCTTTAGAAAAAGCCTAAAATTTGCAGTCTCAAAAATTCTACCTGCTTAAGGGGCATCTTAAAACAAAAAAGTCAGGCAACGACGATGAAAAATGGACAAAACCATTCGAAAATTCGACTCAAAAGGACATCAAGAGAAATCTCAATTAGATTTTAAAAAAATGTGGCTCATTTTTAAAAATGTTTGTAGTGCATCCCAGGGTCACAACGGCTGAGACGTGGCCGTTTTGTTGACGATACATGCCCATAATGCATCTAATTACTGCCAAGAGTAAAAACAGTTTTAAGATCAAGATCAAACTCATATTTCTGCCATATAATTTGATACTTAATGAAAGCAGGTGTAATAAAGAATCAAACGGAAATCCTCGAATAAATGTTATTTGCCAAAATGATTTGGCACCAACGTGCTTTCTTGGAGGGATGTAAAATTCTAATTTCTAAATTGATTTAAAAAAATTACAGAAGCAAAGAAAAGAAAATGAACGAAAAATTACCAACAAAAAAAAGAACATAAAAAGATATACTGAAACAAAGAAAAGAAACAGAACGAAAATTTACGATTTTTTTCCACAGATTCAAGAATACCTCAGGTTAGCTCCAAGGCCTCTGATAACTGGTCACGCTTGCATAATAAGTCATATGCAGGAATGAATGAATTTTGAATATGCGGACAATCTGGTACAAGATCCATTCAAAGCTTTCGCTGTTTGAGAGTGTTTACAGTTTGTTTAGCGAGAAAAACTAATTGATGGATTTTTTGACAACCTTTTCAATGATTTTGATGGCTTGGGTTCAATTGAACTATTGATTGCCAACAATAATTATTTTCAAAAGTATCAGGTTTAAAGTCACTTCTTTTAAATAATGTTTATAAGAATCGGACGGTATTTGAAGAAAAAAAAATCAAAAAACGAAACTGCTCATTTGTTTTTGAAGCTAAACCTATTTGAGAAGACATTAAAAAGCGATCGGCGCATTTGAGAATACACCTTGAGTGAAGTTAAATTTGAATTTTTCCGCTGCATGGGGGCGTAGCGACTTGCATGCTTGCCGTTCTTTTTGATAATAGATACTTTAATTTTGATAATAGGTATTTTTTGCAACTCCTTTTTTAGATGCCCACTTTACGTCTCAATGATTCTGCTCTTAAAGCTCTTGAGGTGATCCTTTCGATAAGATGAATTACTTTCTCTTTGGGTCACCCTATAGGCATTTATGATTGTTTTTAATTAATGTTTCAATGTAGCTGGGGGCCCGACCTACTTGCATGCAAGTCGCTTAGCATGTGGCTATTAATGCAATTAGAAGTGAGTTTGTTTCTCTTACTTGCAACTGCAAACTCTGACTGATGCGTGCGGCGTCAAACAGAGTAATTATTTGAATAGCATGCGCAATTCAAATAATTACTCTGTTTGACGCCGCACGCATCAGTCAGAGTTTGTAGTTGCAAGTAAGAGAAACAAACTCACTTCTAATTGCACTAATAGCCACATGCTAAGCGAAGTGCATGCAAGTAGGTCGGGCCCCCAGCTACATTGGAACATTAATTAAAAACAATCATAAATGCCTATAGGGTGACCCAAAGAGAAATTAATTCATCTTATCGAAAGGATCACCTCAAGAGCTTTAAGAGCAGAATCATTGAGACGTAAAGTGGGCATCTAAAAAAGGAGTTGCAAAAAGAAATTCCCGAAAAAAAATCTACAAAAAGCTTCATTTGATCCTTATAAAACAAAAAAGTACGAACAAAATAGGTACATAGCTCCGAGGAAACCTTAATGTTGAGCATAAATTATGATTCCATTTTAACACAGATCTATCAAAAAGATAAAAGCTAAAACTAAAATAAAACATGCGAAAACAATACAAAGTGAAATTCGCATCGGAAGAAAACTTACCAACCGGTAACAAAGCCGAAAACATCGTAGCATAAACCCTTCGAGCCGAAAAAATTCAAAGACTTAGAGAAAATATTATGTACCCCTCACCCTCAAAACACACATTTACACACGCACATAAGCTTTTGTCGCTCTGAGATGACGCAATATGAGGCAAGTAAGCCGCTATAATATCAAACTGAAGAAAAAAAAATCGAAAGACTTACAAAATACAAATAATTATTCAGTCCATCTCATCATTATAACACAAACAACTATTTTTCACGTCAAACGACGCAATTAGAGGCCACGAAGCCGATATAATATAAGCCGCAACCTATCAATCCGAAAAAAGGAAAAGAAAACAAAATAAAAAAGATGAAATTTTAACAAACTGAGTTGGTAAAATCACAAAAGCTAATTTTGAATAGGACAGATATGTAAAATGCTAACAAGCACAAAATATGTCTGTTGCAGTAAATTTATTGCTAACCCAGGAAATGAGACTACTGAGTTATTTGAAAAAAGTTATTTACGGATCAAAATAGTCTAGTACCCGGTTGCAATAAGTTTCTATCTTCTCTCAAATTGAGAGTTATAAGGAGCAGGCAATATATTTTTCAGACTAGAAATTCAAATCTTCCACCGAAAATTGTATCAACTTACTGTACTCATAAAATTCTTAATTATAGTAATTTCGAAATGATTTATTTCCTTCCAAATAACAATAAAATGAATTAACTCCCAAATTTTAACTTTTTGAGGTTTTCGTTAGGATAAAAAACTAACATAGAGAAAAAAAGTTTTCAATTGCTCTTTTATGCAAAGCCTACCTACTTGAGAACAATTTTCTCGCTCAAAGAAAAAGATGATATTTTTCATAAAATCTATTGTGCAGAATGCAATCTTGCACACACGACTTAAAAGCAAATGTTTCCAATTAAATGGCAGATGATTTTTTCGGGAATCTTTCAAATGGGATAACTCGCAATAGGCATTAGAAGTTCTAAACGACATACATTTTTTCTTCACATTGGTCAATTAAATCTTTTTAAACAAAATATTTTCTGAACAAGGTGTGAAAAGTTACTTTGACGAATGACTCGTTGACTGACATGGGTATCTGACAATTTGAATAAATACTTAAAAACATCTACCAACCCACCCATCCATCCATACATCCATACCCTCCTCCTCCGACTAAAACTTGAGACGAGCTGAAAGTCAATTGAATACACATCAAAAAATGAAATCTTCGAATCATGCTCTGATGTGTGCCGATCGACTAGCGATGATCCAGAATGTAGAAATCTAAACCAGCATCCTTCAAAGCAAGAAAAGTCTTAACCGCTCGAGATATATCTAAATTATGAACATAAGACAATAAAACTTGATAGCCAGTACAGCCAAATAATTATGATACAGCTCGCAAACATTAGTAATGGACAAAATATTCATGTTCAGTCATCCCCAAGACACGCTATATTATTCATTTGAACTTCCAAATTTATACTTTCCCTTTTCAGATCTTGTTTAAAAAATGCCAACAAATAACTGGAAAAACACAATTCACTGTGTACAATAATTTTCAGCCGGAACCCTGTAAAAGTTTCCTAATTTTGTACCTTTCAGAACTAAATAAAAATTTCAATTTTTTTCAGCAATAAATTATTCTTTGAACTTCAGTGACTGGTTTATCAGATTCAATCAATTTTCAATCAATTCAATCAATTTTCCATCAATTGGTTGGGTATAAGATGAAATAAAATCTGATTGAACATCTGATTGAATTTAAGACATTGATTATGCTTCAGAGATAGAGAGAGAGAGAACTAAGGAAATTTCGTTTACATTTGGTTTTCGTCTTGTGAAATATATCACTGCAGTTCGCCTAGGGTCTCTAGCAGCAAAAATGACAAAAAAGCGAACCACGTGTTCCAGTGTTAGCGTCTTCGTGCTGGTTTTGGCACCTCCACTCTGTGAGAGGCTTGATGTGGTGAAAATATGCCCGTTTTTAGTTTCCAGTTTCTTATAACACGCCAAAACTTTCGCGTGCATAGAACCGAAAAAAGTTCCAGGCCTCGTTTACGCGGGCAGTTCTTGGTTCGTGGAGAGAACCGAGAAAAGCTCTCATTAGTTGCGGTTATGTGTTAAGTTGCAACTACTTCGCAGTTTTTTTTAAGATTCTACCAGCTATCAATGGTAAGGTAGGGAGGGTGTACCCGGCAATGAAAGAGATGTTCGGTGGTATGTGGTCCTATATATTAACTGGACCAGACGTCGGGTACATTGTTGTTCAGTCTGTGATGGTAACCATATAGATGAGTCGAGTACCCGAATTTAAAGTGAGAGAAAGTACATCTGGTTTTCCGGTCAAGTCTACTTTCGTTTGTTGATAATAAAGGTGGTATTCTATCAAGTAGCTTTCTGTACTTTCTGTGCTTCTGATGTGTGAAGTTGTTTCATTCCTCTCACATAATCATGCTTAAAGATGCTCTCCTGGTTTTCGAAAAGCCAGTATACAATGTCGGGCTTTAACTTCTGTTCGAATGTAGATCTGATGTTCCGATTGAAACCTTTGGGGTTGACAAAATAATATTCGGCTTTATATCTTGGCAGCAGCCGAGAAGAAAATGTTTTGAGAGCAATTCCTTAAGTTTTCGGACCGGAAGTTTTTTTTTCGTCGTTAAGATGTGTGATTTCACTCATTCGTAAGCACCCTGTTGTTGTTCTTAGAGCATTTGTTTTGTTTCACTTGAAGGCGCTGCCAGTTGGTGTAACTTAGGGTGGACGTCCAAATGAGAGCTGCATAGTTCAAGACACTCATCCCAATAGCCTTGTTGGTTACATTGAGTGTATCTTTGGAGCAAGCCCAGAATGTGCCAGAAAATTTTTTTCAGAACTCTAAGAGAACTTTTTCGAGAACTCTTGGTGTTACTTTTGACAAACAACTGAACTTTCATGAACATTGTAATAAGACCTGCTACAAAATCCAAAAAAGAAAAAATATGGTCAGTTCGTATCGAAAGAAGATAGTACAGTGGCAAAGATTTTGGCCATCAGAGCAGTGGAGTCAGTTCGAGGCCCACTAAGACTAGCAAAACTTTGATTGATTTGAAATTCTTCAAAGAATTCGACTAAAACTGTTTGAGACGTCTGTGTTTGGATCAAGCCTATAGACTACCATATATTGATGATCCCATCTCTTATCCTTTCTAACATTATGACACTTAGTAATTCACTCTTGTAACTAGTGATTAGCTTATAAGGTAACGCGAATGACTGTTGAGCGGAAGGCCAGGGTTCAGATCCACATGCATGTCAGGTAATTAGAATGTTCTGCACTGAAATGTGAACGCAAGAGTCGATTACACAGTTCAAACTGCAAAAAACCAAAGACCCAGGTCCACCGTTTCGCCCGCTCCTAGTTATTGTTTGAACTGGTCCGATTAGCTAGCTTATCATGTTTTGGACAGCTGTTTTGTATGACAAATTTTCCAAAAAAAAACTTTTTAACGCTGATGCTTTATTACAAGGAGAACAGACTTTGCAGTGTGCGCTGCACATCGCGATCTGGTTGTCAGATAAGACGATGTCAAAATGACCTTGATCTTCTATTGAAAATTGCTACAAATCATGCTAGATAGCAACAGTAAGAACAACATTAATAGAAAATTTGGCATCAGTAATGGTCATTATGTGGGCAATTATGCAAATATATTGTCATTGATGTATTTCAGATAGAAAATGACAAAATGGAGTAAAGCCAGGCTTTTATTGCTGCAACTATCGAACAAAATTTGTGCTATCTACATAACAATTTCCCTAGTTCCCTGTCCTGAAAAAGATAATGAGGAGTTGCAGTTGACATGGGGGGGGGGGGGGGTGTCTGTGAACGGCATTGAATTGATCAATTTAATTAAACGAGTCAATACTACACTATGTTTAGACCCCACCCCGGTGCCAATAAGAGAACGATGAGGTCACTTATGAAAAAGATAAACAGAATCATGGGCGGATTTGGGGGATGGGGATTGCTCTCGCCTTCTTCTTTTAGGGATTCGACCCCCGCACCAACAAGAGGGTCCCCCTTAGCTATTCTTTATGACATCAATTTAAGGCCGACCAACTCGAAGAATTTGAATTTTTCAAGGCTCCTTTGGTTCCAATATGAACTTATTTTTAAGAAGAGCGGGCGCCAAAAAAACCGCAGTTTTTTTGGTCAAAATGTTCCAGAAAGTGCCCAAAAACGGCTTGTTTGACCTATTTTTTTTTTCTTCAAAATTTATGTTTCTGGAAGCGCAGAACAATATGGTCCAATCCAAACGAGTTCGGTCGACCTAAGAAAAAGGTCAACAACATTTACGAAATCTTTTGAAAACCCAACCCCCCCCCCCCCGAGAACATCCTAGATCCGCCCCTGAACAGGAGGCCGGCCCATCGATTGGATTATGATTGCCGAGGAAGTATGACAGTCCCTACAACATATCATTACAAAAAATCCAATTGAATGCTTAATTTTTATCCGCAAATTGACTTATGACCACCTGATCTTTAATGCCGATTTCAAGTTTTATGGGATTGACTGGACTAATTTTTCCACAAAAACGGAATCAGAATCATCTTTACTCGAATTTATGGATGAAAACAGCTTTCAACAACACGTTACTTTCCTCACCACAAACTCAAGCTTATTAGATTTATTTATTACTTCCAAAGATATTGAAATTGGAGAAATATTGCCATTACAGAATCTAGATATGTCAGACCACTTTGCCATACAAGCCAGTATCCATTAATGAAAAAATTTTACTTCGAAAATAAAACCGCGATGTCTATTTTAGCTATTGTAATGGGGATTTTGAAAAATTAAACAACATTATTATTCAATCCGGTTTTCAACCAGATTGCTGGTCTAATGCGACTTGAAACAATTTCTCGAAAATATGGTGCTAAACAACCCAAGTGTCTTGCATGATCTATAATTTGTCGGAGATCTCTTCAAATTGACAAGATTGAATACGAGAAACAACTAGCAGATGGTAGAAACACAAATGCTTTGTTTAAATATTATAGGTCTCTAAAAAAATCACCGCTACCGTCAACCTTGCGAAGCCTCGACTAACCTCAAGAAAGCTGAGTTATTGGCTAATTTTTTCGCAGAAAACTATATCAAATCTTCTCAATATCAAATAAACCATCATTCTATATCAAATTGTCCAATTATAGATGATTTTATTATCGATGAGTCCTTAATTAGGGATTTTTGTTCAAACCTAAAAATTGAAAAAGCCGGTGCTCCGCATTATCTTCCACCTTTTTGATTCTCTTGATGTGCTAAGACAATCTGCCGTTCACTAAATCAATTTTTTTAAGAAATTAAGCAATCTTGAGCATATCCAGAAACATGGAAATATTCAATAATTTCTCCAATACATAAAAAGGGCAGCAAAATTAAAGTAGAAAACTATCGAAAAGTCTCTTTATTATCACTACCTTTAAAAATCTGCGATGGTTTTTTTATCGCTGTATAATTTTTGCAAACCCTTTTTTCATAATTCTCAATTTGGTTTTAGGAAAAAACGCTCAAGTTCACTTCATCTTTTAGTTTACTTAGATGAAATTTATTCAGCAATTCAACAGGGGAAATAGACGGATGTTGTATATACCGACTTTGAGATGGCTTTTGACAGTGGACATTGGAATTTTACTTCAAAAGTTTTCTGATTTTGGTGTCAGAAGGAAGCTATTAAACTTGTTCAGTTCTTATCTTAGCGGTCGGAAACAAAGTTGGAAACTACTTGTCAAAGTTAATTGTTGTAACCAGTGGTGTCCCTCAAGGGTCAAATCTTTCGCCTTTGTTGTTTTTAATATTCATCAATGACTTACCTTTACAGTGTACTGTCAGCTCACCAATATTATGTTCATTGCCTTAAACTTACTTGAACGGTTTTTTCAAACAGATTTAGATATCCTTTATACTTGGAGCGTAAAGAACAAAATGCCTTTCAATGCCCTCAAGTGTTGCTTTCAGGGTTGGGAATGTTTTAATACATGTTTTAAAACAAGGCAAAAAAGCACGTTTTAAAACAGTAAAAAAAACAGTGTTTTTTATTTTAAAACTTTTATCGTAAAAAGCTAGTATAGGCAGGGAGTCGAGCCCCGGCGCCATCCCTTCCTATCCCAATTGCAGTCGCCTGCCCTTCCCAATTGCTCTACAATCCCTAATAAGATGCGGTTGTTTGCTTAAATAATATGACGTATACGTATATTGCTCAGTATTTCTGAGGCAAAGTCTAAACTGTATCGATAATTTGAAGAGCCTTTACACATGAAAAACGAATTTCCACGATAAAATAGAGTTGTTTTAAAGCAGACGTTAACTCAATTACATTCATTCACTAACTAACTAACTACTTACTTCTGTTACACTGTTTTAACGTGCGTTTATCTTTCAGATCAACATATGAACATATGGGTCGAACAAAAGATGCAATAGGGAACAAATTCTGCCTTATTCAAACGCCAGGTTCAACTGAAAAAGCAAAATGTACCAAATATGAATATCAATGCAGTACGTTTGTACAAAGAACGAAAGATCATTGAGACAAAGCAAAGCAAACGGAAATTCAAATCACCCGGGCTCTTATAGCTCTGAACGCACCCTTCCGAGCAGTTGAAAATGAAGAGTTTAAGAAGCTGATTATGCTGTTGCGCCCAGGCATATCGATTCCTGGAAGAAAACAAGTTGCTGACCCTCCTCTCGACGAAATTTACAAAACTGATAAAGAAAAAATTGCGAAATGTATTCAGGGCAACTTCGCAACTTTGTCTATTGATGGATGGTCAAATGTCACCACTAACCCAATTATAGGGTTGCTTTGTCAACAGCCAACCGTACTTATCTGGCTGATATATTAGATACAACGGGATCGCCCAACTCTGTCGAAAACCTTGCTGAAATTTGTGAAGCGCAAATCACAAAATGCGAGGAACAGTGGGGAGTTGTCATATCTTGTCTCGTAACTGATAACGCGGCAAATATGTTCAAATTGAGAAAATTGAAAAAAAATTCTTCCGAAACAACTCTTCATACATTTGGTTGTCAGCCTCAAGCCGTCAATTTGTTGATAAAAGACATTGTGAGTCAGACTGAAACAAAATCGGTGACAACCAAAGTAACAAGTATAGCAAAATTTGTGCGAAATAGTCATTTAGCACTTGCGGAACTGACTAAACTCGACATTCCAAAGCAAACATTGCCTGTTGAAACCAGATGGAATTCCATAAAGAAGTTGATCGCTCATTATGAGAAGCAATTTCCATCCATTGCGCTATGCGTTCAAAACGTTGCAAAAAGCACGGACAAAGTATACCGATATACCGAGGAAATTCAGCTGAGGAGAGAATACAAAAATTTGCTGGTCTTTCTTGAACCTGCAACTAATAATTTGAACAATCTTCAGAAGTAATCAATTGTTTTGGGAGACTGCTTCGAATGTTGGCTCGATCTCTACAAAGCTGCACCGGATCGTCTGAAACATTTTGTAGCAAAAAGAAGAGACGATTATCTGACTCCCATTTTTCTTGCCGCATATTTATAAGATCATCGGTATGAGGGCAGAAAGTTAGACGCAGATGACACGAAAAAAGCTCTCGCTTATATCCGCTCAATTGACGAAAATGCAATGGGAGAGGTCACTAAGTACACAACTCGAGAAGAACCGTACAATGAAAGTTGTTTTCAAGATTTCAAAAGTGTTAACCGTTATCATGGTGGAAAAATGGGAAAGAGGCTAGGTTTCGAAACAGCGTTGGTTGATGTTGCACCGGCTCTCGTTTCCGGCGTTCCTAACTCAGCTGGATTGGAAAGATGTTTCTCAACGACAGGAAGGACGTATGGAAAGTTAAGAAACCAAATGGAGGCGGAAAAATGTGGCAACTTGCATTTTTCTACCACGAACTGAACAAACAGTAGAAAAAAACAAAAAACATGTTTTTTATAAAAAAAAACGCTGTTTTATTGATTTTTTCAATTAAAAAAAATTCCCAACCCTGGTTGCTTTCTAAGTCTCAAATCGAAAAGTCAAAAATATTTATATTTCAAAAACATTCCAATTACTAATTTGAAATCTCACAAAGACCTGGGTCTTTACATTACCGAGGACCTTTCTTGGGATCTTCTTATATCAGAAAGTATCAAAAAAGCAAATTCTGCCTTCCTTGTAATAAAAAAAATCTCCTAAACTTTCCATGAGCACAAAATTGAACTTGTATAAAAGTATGATTTTATCTATTATCGCATATTCGAGCTGGTGCTTCTACCCAAACATCATAAGTACTTGTTTATTGGAGTCCTTTCAAAAAAGAATTTGTTATTGGATCACTGGTCATAAAAATTATAAAGACGCCCTAATTAAACTGAACAATTTACCAGTACCATATTATCTTCAAATGCTAGATCTTTTATACTTATCCAAGCTAATGAATGGATCCCACTATTTCGATTTTGCTGCTAAAGCGATCAGTTATTCACCCACGCAAAATCTTTTCAATTTAAGGTCTATTGCTTCTAGTTTGTTTCAGGTACAACGCCCAAAGTTGAAGCTATGTGAACAGAACTTCTGGTTTCGTTCGACTCGACCAGCAAATTTAGCACCAAGTCATGTTGACATTACAGATATTGGTTCTCTCAAGAAAGGCCTTCTTCGATGGTTTTGGAACTATTTCACTTTATATTTTGATGACGATGTTACCGGCACTTGGAAAATGCATTGTGATTGTGTACAGTACAACTGCAGAAAATTAATAAGAAACTTACCAACTTGAAAATCATCTCAGAGGGTCGATGAACCCTCACGGACTCTCCCGTGGAATTTTTATTAATAAAAATAATAATAATAATAATCATAATAATTATAATAATAATAATAGTTGGGTCCCTAGAAAAAGCAATAATGGTATATAGGTCCCGTCATTTTTAAGAAAATCTCAAAAACGCACGAAAACTATCGCAAAACCTCTTTTCGAAAATTGTGAAGAGTTTACATTTTTATCCAGGGACTCCATCTAGTTTTTTGGGACCCATCTATCATATTTGTACCTAAAAATTTTTTGAATTGATTTATAGATAGAATAGATTAGCTATTTCCAAACCTGGTGTGGATTGTTGAACAGAAACGACGTGGGGTCCCCGCCGTCCCCCTCCAAAAACTGAGCTGCTTCTGACGTCATAATTAGATCACGTCACCTTGGTATGTATTATGTAATGCAAAAAATTATTCACTCTATTTCCTCGGAAAATCGGGCTGAAAATGAGCGCACAAAATAATTGGGTCTCAGCTTGAATATGAGTAATTCTTCTCTCTAGCTGTAATAACAAAGATCACAAACACGGGGCTTTGTAATCGAAGCTAGAATTTATCAAGCAGTTTCAAGTTACCTGAATTGTGTCAGTATTTTCAGTATTTTGTTAGTTTTTCTAGAAATAAATCTTTGCTATTGAGCAAAGTAAATTAGATTGTGACTGACTTGATTTTATTATCAGACTATGAGTATAGGTAGGTAGCTTAAAATCGGCACATACAAAGAAAGAGCGAAGCAAAAGCTTTAGGTTCCGACCAGTTTTGAAAGCTAAAGACGGTAAAAGGCAGCAGCAGTAGCAAAAATCACGTCACGGACAGAAATAGGAAATAATATAATATGAAAGAAAACACGCAGTAAGATTGAAAATTACTAACACAAAATCAGACAGGGGAAGACACGGCTTTTCGCGCAGTAAAATGTCTGAAAAGTCTGATTATTTGAGGTAAATTCAGCGAAGTAAATTCGGTCGTAAATGGAAATAGCAAAATAGTCTCACAGGGGGATTCTATTAAAGTAAAGTGGGCAACTAAATGTATCTTGACTATGACTATACGTCTCTGTGGTGACTATATATGACTATAATGTGCTATTCGTCTATCCGATCAATGACAGCATAAGCATAATACGGTTATTTCATGAAAATAACCAGCTCAATTGCAAGCGGTTTTCAACAAATCAACTAAAAATGAGTTTTTAACTGGCTGAAGTCTAGCGTAAATTCGGTTACGTAGCACAAAAAATCCATACTTTTGTCTATTTATTTAAAAACAAACACCGTAATTTGAAATTGATAGCGTGTTTGATTTCTGACTTGAAATTAATAACGCAATAATCATAGTGTCGACTTTTTTGTTATTCTGCTTGAAAGACTGTATGTATCAAAGTGCGTGAATAGATATCTCAGCATGTTTAAAGATAGAAATTCCGTCATTGCCTTTTATCTATCTCCAACATGGCAGTCAATTGATTAGCCGTGGTTGCAAAGCAAAATGATCACTAAGCAGAGTGGCCAACTTGTAAGCTAATTCTCCAAAAGTAGGAACAATGTTGTTTGTCTCAAATGCATTTTATACCTACCCTCAAGCCTCTTATAACCGAAAAATCATTTTTTCTTGTTTTATGAAATAAATTTTAATAGACGGCGAATTTTTGTAATCATAGGAGGAAAACTTTCTTTTTTTTTCAATACAAATGCGACGCCGACGAGGTTTATTGGCCTCCTTTCTGCGTTTCGTTTATTTTCACCAGAGTTCATTTACACCATGGCGCCCGTAATTCAATTAAATTGCCACAGCGCAAGGACAGTTCGCGAGGAGTTGGCTAGATTCCTTTTAAGGGCACACTTCCTAAATGAGCAAGTGAACTCTTCAACTGTCATTCGAAGAGTTATTTGAAGCCAATCTAGTCTGCCTGTTTTGGGTTTGAAACTGAACAGAATCCATGTCGTAAATTCAACCAGTATGTGCTCGTATCAGGGCGTAGCCCAAAATATCTCTTTTCACTTGAAATAATTTTTTTCTCGGACATCAACCGTACAATCTACAATACAATAAAAGCGCACATAAAATTGGTTGTCATGATTTTATCTTCACTAACATTACCTAAACTAACGTATTTTTAACAAATTTTATCTAAATAAACTTAACTTTCTATAAATCTTAGGTATACTCAAAGTTATTTCCTGAAAAATCCATATTTTCTCCCCCCAAAATCAATTTTTTTGGGGGTTGTACGGTTGATCTTTTTTCTCCAAATACTTCGCAAAGCAGAGAAAAAAGGAAGAATTTATCATTACAAGACACATGCTAAGTATAAGCTCCGAAACTGACTTGAATATTCAAAGGCTAAGACATGTTGTTGATTTAATAATTTAAATAAATTGATGCTTGTATTATCAACTACATGGAGAAATAAATTCTTCTTCTTCTTCTACATTCTATAAAGGGTACCCTGGTGTCCGGCAAATGAGACGACAGCTGTTAAGACGACAACCATTTCTGGCGGGACTTAAAAAAGCTACACAGGTTCTCCTTTTGTATTTGTGAGAAATTCGAACAGTTTAATTTACATATTCTAACTTCTAATTCTCATTTGTCGTCTTAATGTCATGTCATTTTAATGTCTTGTGTTCTTATTTACCTAGCACCAGATAGGTGCCCTAGCTAGGGGGGAAGGGGGGTAATTCACGAGATCCTAGTTTTGTTTGAAAGTCGTTACAGCAGTAAAATCTCCGCTTTGTTCATTTTTGGTCATGTTGGTCCCTAATGCATCAATTGCGGCACTTATGAATATTTGCCACCAAAAAGACCATTATTGATGTAATGTTCTCATTTCAAGTTGCTTTTTGGGGAAATGAAAGATCAGTGTTTCGAGACCGGTGCTAGACTTTATAGCAGACCAATTATTCTGCCGGGGACCGACCTAAAAGCATGTGTGTCGATTAGCACGCCCACATAAAAATTGCAGTCGAACCGCTTACTTATTCAAGATTTGCTACACCAAATTTGCAAAATTGAACCGTGCGTTTTGCTGAATAATAAATACGCGGAAAAAAAAGAAATTCCTTTCATCTCAATAAATCAAGTTACATTAAAGGCGATTTTTTTTGTCTTAATGAAGATTTTATTCTTGTTTTAATGAAGATTTTATCAAAAAAATTATAGCCTACTTATCAGTGCTGAGATCAGACTACTCCAAGGTCAAATGGATTAATTAAAGAGATGAATCTGGCGGAGATCAACTTGTCAGAAATGATTAAACTCAGACAAGGTCCAGTAGTGATCACAGCCTAATTAATTAGTCAGTAATTAATTAACTGGTAATTTGTGATGCTTAAGTTGCCATAAAGTTTATATTCCTTTTCTCAAATCATTCTTTAACAATCACTACCTTTTTTCACTCCCCAGTTAGAACCTCAGATTTTGTCTAAGTCTCTAACCTCAGCCCTTAATCCTAGTTGCTCTAACTCTGAGTCCTAGCAGGTTATGGGCCCAGACTTCTAATTTTTTGTATCTTTTTTTGTCAGGGATTTCAGCTTTTAGCTGGCATACTTTAATCCGCAATCGTGGACTTGAAACTGGCGGCTTTGAGTGAAAAGTCCAAAGATTTTCCGGCATGGTCGATGCAATTTGTGGCGCTGACGCACACCAGGGGCTTGTTCAGGATAGTTTAAGGGCAATGATAATCTGCCTTCACACTATGTGCTTTTTTTGCCGCGCTACAGTGTTAATTCGATGTGTGCGAGCTCACGCCTTGGTTAGATGGTTAAGCTTCATATTTACCACAGATGCTTCACATCTACTAGAACCAGATGGGAAACAGCTACCTGCAAAGAAGCGTGGCTAGCTTTTTTTTGGAGTGCGAAATCAAGAGATACCCGATGACCCTAATTACGAAGACAAAGAAGGAGATCCGTGATACAATACTGTGGCACCGACGGCTGGGGAGCCTGAGCATGCAAGATCTTTCTTCACTTGTCTATGTGGGCGAGCTAGATTTCTGCAAAATGTGTACATCTTCTAAGATGTAAATAGTAGCAATGTCAAAGAAGACTGACAGCTGAGCATCGGCAGTGGGGTAACGGGTCTTCAGTGACGTCCAAGAAACATTTGAAGTACCGAGCATGCATGAGGCACGGTATGCTTCGAGTTCCGTTGACGAATTCAGTCGGCTGGCTGTTGTCAAGCACCTGGTGAAAAAGAGTGATCCTCCACAGAAGTTCCAGGAGTTTGTGGCTGAGCATGGAGTACCGCAGTGCATGCGGCTTGATAATGGAGGTGAAACTTCGCCATACTTTTTGCAGAGATTTTCAGGTGAGCCAAGAGTTCATCGTGCTTATACTCAACAGTATGTTGTAGCAGAAAGGAAAACCGTCCAAAAGAGCTACTTGCGTGTGTTCGGTTGCCTAGTGTACTATCTAGATCTGGGCAACAGACGGAAACTGGATCCAAAGAGCAAGAAAAGCAAGTTCATCAGCTACGACGAGGAGAGCAAAGCCTAATTATTGATGAATCTGGAGACAAGACGAGTGGTGCGAGCAGGAAGCGTGACTTTCATTGATTGCTTCATTTCAGACTTTTAAAGGTTGGCAATAAGCCATTTCAAACACTGAAGCCATTAAACGAAATTTGAATTGATATTGAACAATCAAGCACGATCACGACGACGATGACGACCAGAGAAACATCAAGCACACCAATTAAAAGCGATACTGCATACTCAGTGGGAGCCCATGAAGAGAATCCGGTGGAGAAGGAATTAGTGGATTCACATTCTGCTAAGCATCCAGTGCAGAGGTCAATTGGCACAAGGAACCCACTTTTTCGATACCGACTGGCCTATACCCATGCTTCAAAGATAGGAACTCAAGAGCCAACAGGCTATTTAGAAGCAGTGCCTGGACCCGAAAATGAGCAGTGGCTGGCAGCCATGAATTTGGAAGTGAAATCTTTTGAAGCCTTGGTAAGTTGGACACTTGTTGATGAACCACGATCTTGCAAGCGATTTTACATCTAGAGCGGTTTAAAGCTTGATATGTAGTGAAAAATGTCATGGACATGTTAGAACTTGACTTCAACGAGACGCTTGAATTGACTTGTAAACCCGAAATAAAGAGCATACTACTGTCTTCGGGGGCACAAGTTAGTCTTGTACTCCATCAGATGGATGCTAGGACAGCCTTGCTAAACTCTCCTCTATCAGAGACATGGAGCAGCCAGAGGGCTTCAGCAGCAGTACCAACCGAGTATGCTTGCTGCATTAAATTCTCTAAGGGCTGCGGCAATCTGGAAGAGACATATACTAGACGTTGAGCACATTCGTTCTCAAGGAAGGGTTCACTAGAAACATCAATGATCTCTGTTTGTTCAGGATAAGGGGAACAGATGATGTAATGATCTATGTGCTAGTTCAAGTAGTTGACTTCATCTTTGGTGCAGACGTTCAGACGAAAATGACAAATTGATTGAACGTTTTCCGAAAGTCTCAAGCTAGATGACAGAGTCGCATTGTCCTGGTTCATGGGACTGCAGATCAAGCAGGCACCTGGGACGGTAACAGTCAAACAATTACGCTGAAACGCCGACAGCTTAGAGTTATTTGTGCTATCTAACTGCAAACTAGTGGCCACACCAGCAGATGTTAGCACACAAGTGGCAAAAAAGACTACACTGAAGCTGGGTCAGTAGAGGCAGTGATTATGAAGGGTGAGGACTACAGAGGGCTTGTGCGCTTCTTTTTGTATACAGATAGGCAAACAAGGCCAAATACTCTAATTACTGTCACGCAACTCTCCCATTTTCTGGAGAGCCCGGGCACTGGACGGAAGCACAGAGTGTTCTTCGTTATTTGAAGGGAAGCAAAATCTGGAGCTGTCCTACAACAAAGAAGCTGATGGTATAAAACGGTATGGATCTTTAGATGCTGACTGGGCTGGAGATATGGATGATAGAAAGTAAAGTACTGGCTACAGATTTCATTTGTAGAATACAGGGGAACAAATCAATTGGAGCTCCAAAAATCAACCAATTGCAGCCAAATCTACCAGTGAGGCTGAGTAAAAGCAATGGCAGCGATTCAAGAGGCTTTATAAGTGCGATCATTTCTCAATGAGATGGCGTGATGAATGGCAGGCCAACAGTTTTCAATGAGAACAACCAAAGCTGCATTAAGATGTGCGAGAATCCTGTGATGCAGAAGCGAACACAGCACATCGCTGTGAAGTGCCACTCTGTTCTTGAACAAAGGGAAGATGAGTCAGTCCTACCCAGATCATGGAAGCCGACTTGTTGAAAAAAGCCCTGAGCAAGACTAAGGTGGATCAACGTCGTCAAACCTTGATTAGGTACAGTCTGACATTGGAAAATCCAATTCAGTCTGAGTTGGGTGTCGAGGTAAGAAAACTCCAAGGCCATACATATTAAAATACGAGATTAATCTGGTGGAGGTCAACTAGTCATAACTGATTTAACTCAAATTAGGTCAACTAACGATCACAAGCTAACTACTTAATCAGTCACTAAATAACTGGTGCTTTTTCTGAGGCTTAGTTTGTCATGTGTTTTATATCCACTTTCTCAATTCACTCTTCAGCAATCACTACATCGTATCCATCCTCATTTCAAACCTCATATTTCATCTCAGTCTCTAACCCCAGCCCTTATTCTTAGTTACTCTAATTCTGAATGTTAACAAACAGCACGTGTGTTCATCGCTACATTAGATTACATCCTATTAGCCGACTCAATGCTTTGAAATCAAAGCAACAAAATTCAAATGGATATTTCACTCTCAAAATTGACAAGAAGGAACCTCTTTTTCAGCTTAAATTCTTTGCACTTGAATTCGGCACCTGTTTGAGTGGATCAGTGTTATCATAAGTTCTTTATGAGTATGACAAACTGAACGGCTATTGGAAAAGGGGGCTATTTTATGATGGAGGTACGCAAATTCTCATTTTCTCGGAACCGTTCCTCGTTTCTATTTGATGAATGATTTTTGCCCAAATTCGAAGTCAAAATGAGCAGAAACTAAATTAAGGGCAAATTTTGCTCTACCATTTGTGCACATATCGAATATTTGTTTCAGTTTTCAAAGTTGATAATTGTAAGTAATCCGTATTTTTCAATGCATTTTAGATCTGACACCAATTCAATATTCATGTTTCTGCTTATTTGGCGGTCGGTTTATTTCATTTTTGATGACCGGAATTTATTTGCCCAAAATGAAACCTTCGTGATTCGTTTGAGATTTTCGAAAGCTTAGATTTGATTGGCTGAAAATAACTGAATATAAATTTCCAAAGCAAAATGAGCGACTTGCTAAAAAATACTGAATGATTGCGTTTCGTTCACTGGATTTTATAAAGAGTTAAAAATGTGTAATTTTCAAAAGTTTGAAAATTGTTTTTTAATCCGGATCGCAAATTTATTTCTCAAAAGCTGCAAAAACTATCCCAAAAAGTATATCTGGATACGAATAGCTGAAACAAATCTCAGTTTTTTGGAAGTTAAAAAAAAAACAACTCAGTTTCAAAGGACCAATTTGAACTGCAACTGGGGCTGTCCGTTGCTTAGAAAATGGCACACAATTATTTAAGCAAAGTAACTACTTTAAGTTAAACATCAATTAACAACTTTAAATTAAAAAAGTTTTTTTTTTCAAAATTTTGTAGACCGTCGGGATGAGGGCTTGAAAGCAAACGTTGTGAAGTGAATCGTTTTAATTAATGACCTAAAACTATAAATTTTGGTGCTTTCATTCCTTAAAATGACTATCCCTTGATGAAAGTTTTTATTTTAGCTCAACTCACAGCTGAACGTTCTTCAATATAGGAGATATTCCCTAGAAGAGAACTGTGCATTAGCTATTTTGTTTTTTGCATGAACTGAAAATCAAAGTTCGCTCTCGTCATCAGTTTTGGAACAAAAAATTTACAAACTCCTGAGTGTATTTATTAATTCGACGCCAAGAAAAAGTATTGAAACGTTCAGAATGTAATGGAAATGCGATGTAACGCAAAACTAATTCTATAAATCAACTAAACTGCATGGAACATATCCGAATAATTGATTTTTTCGAAACACAAAACTGATTTTTTAAACCTCAAGTAGATTTGTCAGCCTCAAATAAAAAATTTTAAAAAATTTAGTTTCGGTATAACTCACTCTGCTTAAAGATTAACAAAGCTAAAATTGTCATCAACAAAGATAAATTCTTCAATCTCGCATAATTCAGAATCTGACCAAATTGAAATTTTGAGAGCCTGATAAACTCACCAAAAACTATTGCAAGTAAAATTTTTTATCACAAGGACCCAATGAATCACTATCATCATTTTGGGTTAAAAAATTGTTAAAAACTATAAATTTGATAGCCAAAATTGCTCTGAATAAGATAGCCAAAATTGCTCTAAATTTGATAGCCAAAATTGCTCTGAATTTGATAGCCAAAACTCCTCTATCATCATTTAGGGTTAAAAAATTGTTAAAAACTATAAATTTGATAGCCAAAATTGCTCTGAATCTACCCCAAGCAAGTCTATTCCGATAATTTCTTCGAAATACGGAATAATAATCGCATATGCTTATTTGTTGAAGTGTTGTTCCAACCACCCGCAGAATGGTAAATAACTATGACCTACGATGGTTGTTTTTCGTGTATAAGTAGGAACAACAAATACATGTAACCAAACCAGAGATATATTGTATCAAGGTCTCTTCATCTCCATTTGTAAATCAAAACATTGATTTTAGAAGCCTGTTTTGTCAGTACCAAAAGAAACTATTTGTGAGTTTTTTTTGTAATTCAATCAGGCTGAAGATTAGAACAAAAAATACAAAACGGTGTGAGTGTCAGATTTTACTCTTGTTGTTCCAAGAAAGTGATGGAAAATTGTAAACTTGTTTTTAATTAGTTTGTTTCTTTAAAGAGTAATACCCAGTTTAATACAAGAACTAGTCAAATAATTTTAAAAAAAACTTAATAAAACTTTAAAGATTTTTATAGCCCAGCGTTTCTGTAGTCGGAACATTCTGTGCCTGCGGTCAACATTGTTCTCTCATTCACTTGGAACTTTTGTTGTAGTAACCCGGAAATCCAAAAAAACCAAAAAGATCCTGCGAAACTTTTTGTGATTTTTGAGCAGAAAGGTTCCATCACAAGTATTTCATTGAGAAATCAAATGATTTTCTCTTAATACAAAAAGAAATTCAGGTGCTCAATTAGGGCACCCAGATTGACCGGTGAATGCCTTCATTTTAGAAAACGATTGCACTGAGTTTCTAGCGTTAAAAATGTAATAATAAATTGATTTTTACAGCCGGTTTTTTTATGGTACTGCGATTTCATTGTAAGAAATAACTTTTTTCGGCTGCGTTTTTTCAATGCAAAATCGAGTTCTCAAATTTTTTGCTTTTTTGATTTTCTGAACAATTTGAAGCAAAAAAAACTTTAGTCACTAAGCAGCAAAATTGCGATAGAGTTAGATTCCCCATCTGTAATAAACAAATTGTTTAGAAACTAAAACAGAAAAGAGACCTCGATTAGTCTAAGTTATGTAAGTATTTATTTTCAGTTCCGCGATTTAGTTTAAGAATAACTATGGTCGAAATGAAGATTCTTCACTGAAGAGTCATTTTCTGTAGATTGCTGCAGATTTTAATTTTTGCCTGAATGCCGATGTCCGTTTTACTTGGCAGATTTGAGCTTAGACAATCAGATTTTTGTAGTTTGATTGAAATTGGAGCTATTGGAACATTGGTCGAAGTGCATAAAAAGTGCATAAATTAGAAATTGATTGAAAAATGAAATTGGAGCTATCTGAAACTGAAAAGCAAAATCCGGCTCAGGGAACAATCAAAATTGAAATTGATTTCAGGCAAGTTAACTGATTCAAAAGACGCAAAAACGTAAACGATTCAAAGACGCAAAGCACCAATTTCAACTTGTTATTGCGTGTGGCGTAGATTTCAAAAAAAAAACTTTTTTTTATCACCAAAAACTATATGAGACAGACGAGGCATGTTAAACAGAAATTGGAACATTCAAAACATGTTTTTTTTTCTCATGAAATAAACAGGAACATTTGAAATATGGGATTCGAGAAAACTTTGGTTTCGTTCAAACTCCCTCGTTTTGACTCTATTTCGTCTCAATTTATTAAGACGGTTTTATTGCGGTATTTTTTTTGTAGCTTCACCGCAATAACAGGCCTTCAACTAAGACAGTGTGCAATTAAGCCGATGTCTTCTCTTGATGCCATCGCTTGCTTTTTTAAATTACATTTTCGTAGTTGGGGAAACTTTCAAGGCCAGCAAATTAACTTCAGGGAAGAAAAAAAGAAAGACAAAAAATTCTTGCAGGAGACTATAATAAATTAGAAATTGGATTGGGAAATACGAATTGATTAACAGAACGACAAGGTATTGAGTATTGATTTTGATGGTATGGAAAATGGGGCTTGCTAGAAATAGACAATGAGGATGGTATGATAGAATGACGTTATACAATTACAGGCATTCTAAGCAGATGTATCAGAAAACCTAACCAAAATATGGAACAGAAACTGGTTAATTCTTGTTTACACAGAAGGGGTTTTATGTATGCTAAATCACGTAATGTTTTAGATGCTATGTGGCGCCTATTGTGTTACATGTGGCTTCTATGCTATGTTGCGCCTTTCGCGGGATCTTTTTGGCTTTCCTGGCGACTACAAAACTGATACTAAACTTTTTTCAAAACATGTTTGAAACTCCATGCTCAAGCTGCGCGAATTTTTTTCTAAAGTTTTTCTGTTTCGGCTTTTGTCTATATCTGCTAACTGTACCACCCAAAATTGAGTTTTTTTCCAGCACACCAGAAGAGATCTGGTTGTTTTGTTTTTTAGTTCTTCTCGCTTTGTCTGCAGAATGCAAATACATGTATAGATGTGCACACAATGCAATCATTAAAAGCTCTGCGGCGGAAAAGATAAAACCGGGGGTTTTTATTTTTAGAAAGCCATTTCTTAATCCAATCTTTCTATATTTTCTAAAACCAGTCAGGTGCCAGAAATTAATGCAAAAATCCAATAAAATAAGCTTAAAAAGAGGCTTAAAATGAATGAATAATATGAGGTCAATTTTGAAAGAAAATTTTTTAGCTAGTTTTACATAGCAATTTTACTATCAATTTTTATGGAAAAACAAGTTATAGAAGCTGGTTGAAAGCGTACGGAATTTTTGAAAACCCATAACAATGGAAGAAAAACACGCTTTGCGATTTATTTTTGACAACTGTGGGACGAAAACACTGTCAGGGTTGACCGATAACTCCTGGTCGAGAAGGTCACTTTGAACGAAATATGAAGTCGAGTCGAGTCGGTCGACACATGTCAAACAGGATTTATAAATCATGAAACCATATTTATTTCCATTGTCTTGTCGAATTAGCTCGACCCGAACTTTCGAATTTGCTCGACCCGAGCGAGATAAATTTCGAACGTGATCGAGATCGAGTTTGAACTCGACACAAAAGACAGTCTCGATTTTTTAATTTTTCTGCCGAACATTGATATTGCAACCATCTTTGTAAGTCAAAACACAAAATGAACAAAATGAACAGGGGTAGATTTCAAAAGGCAGCAAAAGGTCAAACATGGTCATAGACAATTTCGAGAACAAATATTCAAAGATAAAAACGACACTTGGATAAATTTTCAGATACAAAAATTAGTGTTGTGCACCTTCTTTTAGGTATCCAACTAAAACCAGGATAGCCGGTTGCTGTGCAAGTTGCACAGAATGCTCCGACCACATTATCAGAAATTTTTCTCAAATAAAGGTCTTTTCTTGGACGTCGTGTGATGATAGAACTATACGAACGCGTAAAATTGAGCGAGTTAGGCATAAACAATTGTCTTCACAAAATATACATGCAAAAATTTTTAAAAAAATTAAAAAATTTGTTTTATAACTTCTTTTCAATTTTTGCTCTAATAAGTTATAAAACGTTTGAATTTTTTGCCACATGTGCGCAACAAGCTTCCAAAAAATTTTTCTTTATGCAAAAAAAAATGAAAGAACTTGTTTCTACTTGAGGAAAAACTATTTTTGGAAGCTTCTTTTAGCGCATATGTGGCAAAAAAATTTCGAAGGTATTTAAAGTTTTCAGTGCAAAGAAGTTCTTAAATTTCTTTTCAGCCTAAAGTACTATGTTTTATATGAGCGAACGTAGCTCGATCGCTTTACTCGCTTGAAATTTGACTGAAACTGAAAAGTTGCACGCCATTTTTTTCGAAACTGGCACAGCTTTTTGGGAGTTTTTAAGAAAGCTGTAATATGAGTTTTTGCTTGAACCATTCCGATGATTATTTGTAGTACCTGATTTTGCTTGGTAAAAAAAATAACAGAAAAAAACTAAACGCATCCGAACACAAAGTTCAGAATAATGGTTTTTTGACGGTTTTTTCCTTGGTTGAAAATTTTCTTTGGTAAAGCTTGGTCGCAAAGAATTTCCTGTCGAGCACAGTCGACAGCAGTTTCCTTTATCAATTTGTCGCTCAAACACAGTCAAACTGAATAGTCAATCAATTGTTCATCTAAAAATCAGGCTTGTTCAACTTCTCAAAATGTCTTTTTCTCGGTTGGGTCGGAATGAATTCACTGGTAAAATTTTGGCCAATTGTTTCCTCGATTAGAAATAATTGTTGCAAAACAGTAACTATTCATTTTCTTGGCCTAAAATGCTCAAATTTCATTTCCTTGATAGATTTTCTGGTGAACGAAAATCATACGCAATGAAAAGCATGGGGACGTAATTTTTAGGCCAAGCACAGTCAAAAAGCAATAAAACTTTGAAATGGCCAAGTAATTACACATGGTCTTTTTTGATCGACAAAGTGTGTTTAGACTGTTGGACCAAAAAGACCATGTGTAATTACTTGGCCATTTCAAAGTTTTATTGCTCGAAAAAATGCTTAATCGAATTCAGTCAAAACTTGTTTCATCAGATGTACAACTTTCGAAAATTCTCGGAGTAACTTTTTATTGGTCAAAAACGTTCATTGGTCGTTCCTATTTTAATTCGAAAAACCACTACAAACAATGCCACATCTTCTAAGACTGCTTTATTGCAAGCATTTTAAAATTTTTATAAGGAAGCCATTATTATTAATGTGCAAAGCGACTCAAAGTTTTGTCATTTGGAGCAAAACATTTGTGCGCTACTTATTGCGTGCAAGTTTTGATCTGGGACCAGCCTGTCAACCTTTACAATTGCTAACCATATTAAAAAAAACGAGCTCACTCAAATTAATTAAATGAAGTTCAAAGGCTCATATATATATATATATATATATATATATATATAAGTAATTAAAAAATGTTCTGGCTGAAAATGGCATTGGTATCAGAGAAAAAGTTCAGACTTTTACTATATCTGAAGTTATTACCTAATAACTTTGGGTTCAAGCTCTTCCCCAAAACCTAAAAATAGTTTCGCTTTGATTATTTTTGAATTGCAGGCACAAAAACGCAATATTTATTGGTTTGCTGCGAGTAATTGCAAACTAGCAATTCTTTAACAGAGCGACTCTCCTCGGATTGAACCGCTCGTGCTAATACTTTTGTACTATTTCTTTAGTATTTCTCCTCAAATCTGTCACGAGACCTTTTTTCAAATAAAGTTGAAGAGCAGAGCATTTTAAGTTTTTATAGCAATTTTTATAGCTCAAAAAAGGAAAACAGTTTTTCTTCATAAGCTGTTTTATTTGTTTGATTTTTCTAGCATTTTTTGTCAGGTAAAAGTTTCTTTTCAAGAAATGACGACTACCAGAAGTATTTGTAAAATTTGCAACACAAAGTTTTCAAAACAAAGGAAAGAAACAACCTATTGAATTTTTTCTGGTAAAAACGGGAAAAATTTAAAGCTGCTGATTCAGAATTAAAAAGCTTGTACAGAATTGTTGAAAAAAAATTAAAAAGGAAAAAACATGCGTTGCCAATGTGGGTAAAAAAAAACTTTCAAATTTGACCAAAGTTTTTTTTATCGAAACGTCAACCAGGAAGTCAAAGACAAGAAATTAAGCATATCGTTGAAAAAAGGTAGTGCTCAAATATAGGATCCATAAAGTCTAGCTATGATACCCAGACCTCATTTTTTTGATTGTCCCGGCAAAGCTTGATATGTTCCGAACATCTCTACCAATTTTGCTACCGTCTTTTACTATGATGTGTATGTATAATTCTACCGTCTTTTAGTATGATGTGTATGTTTCCACCTTACTATTTAAATTCATGTGTTTTTTTACTGTCTCAACTGAAAAAAACTGAAAATCAAAGTTCCGGGAAGCAACATTTAAGGAGCAACATTTGGGGTTGAACCAACAATTGGAGTTGAGCAAGCAAACAAAATAGAAATTTTTTCTTCTGTTCGAATTTCCCTCGATTAATAACTATCTTTCGGCTTTTCAAAATCATCGCGTAAACGTAGTTTTTGACTTTCTCGAACAAAACAAAGCCGAAAACCAAAACTACGGACGCAAGAAAAGGTTTGCAGTCGAAAGAATTGAATATAAAAGCATAATTAGGTTGTTATAACAACATGCCTAAAATTGGTTTCGCAGCAAACTCACAAGCCAGAATTTGTTAGAAATGAATTTTTAAAAAATAAAAAATAGTTGCGGTACCAACATATTCAAATTTGGTTCAGAACAATATAAGCAGCTGACAACTAGCCGACATTATGAAAAACAGATATTTTCTAAGAATTTGTTCCAACTAGTCGGGATAAGAAAGACAAATCAGTTTCATTTTTGAATCTTTGTCGGTAACATATGCAAACTTGGTTCTGAGCAATATAAGCAGCTGACAATTAGCCGACATTATTAAAATCAGATGTTTTTTAAGAACTTGTTCAAATTAGTCGGGGTACGAAAGACAAATCAGTTTCAATTTTGAATCTTTGTCGGTAAGTTGGCAACAAGAGGTTCTTATTCATCCTGAATTTTTTCAATTTTTCCTATTTTCAATTAAATTTTTCCAAGCACAAAAATTTAACACCAATACAAGTGGAAATTTTCAAGAGTTATTTGACTTGATAATTATCGACATATTGTTAAACTGTCTGATTTTGTTTTCGCGAGATAATTACAGGTCAGAAACAGAAGTTGTATGAAATGAATTAAAAAAAAAAAAAGTTGCGGTACCAGCATACGCAAATATATAAGCAGCCGACAACTAGCCCACATTATAAAACTGATTTTTTGAAAGAATTTCCTCAAATTGACTCAAACTGATTGATGTATGAAAAAAAATCTTCTTCATTTTTGAATTTTTGTCAGAAAGCTGGCAATAGTTAGCTCCTATCCAATCTGAGTTTTGTTTTTATTTTTTTTCCAAATTTCAATCACTTTTTACGTTTTTAAGCAATTTAAGATGTTTCATATGAAAAATAATCTGTGCGGGACAGTGTCATTTAAATTCGTTATTCTGAATCTTTTCGATTTTTTTAAACGTTTTAGCCATACCATTGAATAAATTGATTATATAAATTGATGTCAAAAAATTAGTCTTAAGACTAACATAATAATAATAGAAGTTCCAAAAATGAATTGAATTAAAATATCAGAGCTTTTGCAGATCAGATTAACTCGACATTTAGCGGCAAAAAACTTTTACGTACTCAAACCAATTATCACTGAACCTTTTTTTTTAAAAAAAGGCATTTTTTTATCCTAACATGGTTTTATGCACTTGCGTTTATTGTAGAACTTTTGTTTACTTACAGCTGAGATCTGAATTTTAGCCTGTGGTAACTTCAGATGGTTGAAACGCACGAAAATAACAGAGGCCGAATTTTTTTGCAGTATTTACTGAAAATTGAATGTGCCTGCAATGTTACTACTTATTAGTTCACTTTTGAATTTTCAATTTTAAGATTTTCAGTCCGCTCAAAACAACTTAGATATCCCAATTTCTGTTAACAAGAGAATGCTTTCTGTTAACATTTTCCTAAAATAAAAAAAAATGATATGAAATTTTTATAGAATGAAAATAATAGCAATCAGAGAACTGTTGCACTGTATTCTAAGTCGTATAAAGTGTTGGTGCTAATAGAATATCTATCTTAGGTCTAAAACGTTTCAGTCTTCACTTGTTTGGTCCAAATAAATTAAATTAGCTTCATCGAGAACCAAACAAAAGAATTTTTTGCATTTTCGTCTTCAAAATCTAATTGAAAGTCTCTAGTTATACATTATCAAGGTTTTCTACTTGCTGGTTTAACTTAAGACCTCTCAATTGGTTGCCAACTTCTCAGCAGTCAACACAAACAGATTTGGGGCAACCACAACAAACCAAAGCAGTCGTAACAGTTTGATTTCTTTCTCTTTTCTTTTGACTCCAACTTCATTTAATTTTTCAAAATCTTTGATCCTAAAATTATAAACCCGTTGCATAGCTCTAGATAGACAAATTTCTGAAACGAAGTTTGCAGTGCGCTTTCACATCTTACATTTTTGGCATTTTTGTGGAATTTGACTAAAGTGATTTTATTAGGAGCTCGCTTAATACTGCTAGCTTTGACTTTCGAAAAAGGTTATACAGAAAAGTTGTGCTCAGGGTGGTTTTTACAGACAAATTTTGTTAAAAAGCAGTTGTCAACTAAATGTTTTGTTGTCTTGAGCTCAAACTTAGAAAAATATTTTAGTATTAATCTTTTTTCGTGAAGTTATAGGGGTTTAGAGATTGGTCAATTAGGGATAATTAACGTATATTTTGTGCTATTAATTGTAAGCGGAAGTTAAAACCGTCTAAGAAACCGTCCTAAATTGAACAGAGGCTTGCTATTTGGTCTGATTGGGACTAGAACAACATACCAACAGGATATTTAATTTAAATTATAACTTCAAGAAACAAACCAATTTTTAAATTTTCGAATGCTTGCAAATTTTACTAAAATTACTATAACTGTTTTGACTTTCCTATCGAAGGTAACGGAATTTTTGTGCTCGGGTGGTTTTTGTTTCAGACAAATTTCGACTTTTTAATTGGCCATTTTTCACGGAATTTTTCTTATATCATTCGAAAAGTATTGAAAAGTGTTGTCTTGAGCTCAAAATCGAAAAGATATTTCACCTGTGATCATTTTTTGTAAAGTTACGGGGGTTTAACGATTGCCGTTTCGGTCATTTTTGGACAATTAACGTGCAATATATTTCGCGCTATTAACGCGTAAGCGGAGTGTTAATCCGTCTTAGAAATCGTTCAAAATTGGTTCAAGGAAGCTTATTTAGTGATTTTTTAATAGGAGCAAAATCTATCACTTTGCACTTAGTATGGTGTGTGGGGGATGTTCTTACAAAAAATCTCCAAAATAAAAAAAACTAAAATTTACATTATTACGTTTAACTTTTTAATGTTATTAATGAACTATAGACCTTAAAAGGCAGTCGGAAAACTCAAGGCTTCGCCCTAAAACGAGCAGTTTTGCCTAATGTTCGTGCATCAACTTCTAAAAATTTGTTTCTTAAAACTGCTGTATCTGATTAAAACTCTCCTGGGACAATTTTCAGATTGTTACATGGATCGGTTTTTGAAATGCGTAATTTATAACTCAAAGAAAACTACGGTTAACAGTTAAGTTTTGCTAAATATTTTACAGTATAGAATAATTTTAGTAAAGTATAGAATAATTTTAGAATAAATAAAAGTACAGTTAAAAGTACCCCAAATAAAGATAAATGATTCATCTTGCTAACAAATGCAGAATACTTCAAACGAGATAATTTCAGCTAAACTAACAAAACTGAAAAATGTAAAGCAAAAATTTAAATGATTTGGATGAAAACAGTAAAAATAATTGCCTAAATAACCCCAAACTTGTATTTGTAAAATAAAGTTTAAAACTATTGCTGGGAGAAAAACTTCTCAAATTTTGTCACAATTAATCTGAAAACCAAAGAAAATCAGATCAACTATTCTAGAAAAAAATTGAAAAATTTTAATGTATTTGAAACATAAATTCGAAAAATAGTGTTTTAACTTGATACTACATAGTGGCGGATCTAAGATTTTTTCAAGGAGGGGGCGGTTTTTTGAAAAATTTTCAAAAATGTAGCCAAAATTTTTTAAGGTCGGTCAAAAAATGATGTTTTGAACTCTCCCAGATCCTGAAAAAGTCTCCGTTTTGGCCAATTTGTTTTTGCGCTGCAGGCAAAAATTTGTACAAAAAGGTCAAAAATAGCGTTTGTAGGCACTTCTTTAAAAATTTTAAATTGCGTTTTTTCGGCGGGCGCTCCGCTAAAAGTTAGAATAGTTTAGCGCCCAAGGCGCATTCAGAAATATTTTAGGGTCCTTCTGCCAAAATTGGATATTTAAAGACAGTATAAAGAGGGGACCCGTGTGTAGTAGGGGTCCAATCACCAAGGGGGGGGGGCAGCGGACCCCCCTCCCCGCCCTTCTTTTAATCCACCCTGATACTACACTTGACCTACTACAAAATTTTTTATATAATCAAATTTGTGTGTAAAATCGAGCTAATTTTTTCTTCCGATTTGTTTCCTTTTGTTGTATCTTCGCACTTCCTTATCAAGAATTAGCATTTTACAAGAATCCAATTCAGTGTTGCAGGGTGGTGGATTAAAAAAATTTTTGACGTTCAATTTCATTAAACTTTCATTGAGTTTCTGGTCCTCATATAGTGACAACAAAATTAGTGCAATATTTCATCTGGGACCAGCCTGTCAGCCTTTAGGATTGCTAACCATTTTCAAAAAAACGAGCTGACTCAAATGAATTAAATTAAGTTCAAAATCTCATATATATATATATATATATATATATATATATATATATATATATATATATAAATATTTTAAAAACGTTCTGGTTGAAAATGGCACTGGTATCAGAGAAGAATTTCTGACTTTTACTATATATCTGAAGTTATAACCAAATAATTTTGGGTTCAAATTTTTCCCCAAAATCTAGAAAAAAAATTTCGCTTTGATTATTTTTGAATTGCAGGCACAAAAACGCAATATTTATTGGTTTGCTGCGAGTAATTGCAAACTAGCAATTCTTTAACAGAGCGACTCTCCTCGGATTGAACCGCTCGTGCTAATACTTTTGTACTATTTCTTTAGTATTTCTCCTCAAATCTGTCACGAGACCTTTTTTCAAATAAAGTTGAAGAGCAGAGCATTTTAAGTTTTTATAGCAATTTTTATAGCTCAAAAAAGGAAAACAGTTTTTCTTCATAAGCTGTTTTATTTGTTTGATTTTTCTAGCATTTTTTGTCAGGTAAAAGTTTCTTTTCAAGAAATGACGACTACCAGAAGTATTTGTAAAATTTGCAACACAAAGTTTTCAAAACAAAGGAAAGAAACAACCTATTGAATTTTTTTCTGGTAAAAACGGGAAAAATTTAAAGCTGCTGATTCAGAATTAAAAAGATTGTACAGAATTTTTGAAAAAAAATTAACAAGCGAAAAGCATGCGTTGCCAATGTGGGTAAAAAAAAACTGCAGACGGGGGGGGGGGGGCAGACGAAAAAGTTTTTTGTTGTCTTGAGCTCAAACTGGGAAGTTTTGAAAAAATAGGCAGGAAAATTTTGTTTAAATTATCGTTTTTTTTTTACGCGCGCTCCCCCCTTCAAAGTTAGTATGTATTCGCGCCAAAATTTCCTTAAAAAACTTTTAGGGTTCATCACCAAAAATGGATAATTCAACAAAATAATAAAAAGGGGCTCCTATGGATTGGTAGGTGTTTGAACCCCTGAGGGGTGGGGGCAGACGCATGAAAGTTGTTTTGTTGTCTCAAGCTCAAACTTAGAAGTTTTGAAAAGTTAGGCAGGAAAGTTTTATTTAAATAATAGTTTTTTTATGATGCGCGCTCCCCCTTCAAAGTCAGTATGTATTGGCGCCAAGATTTCTTTTGAAAATTTTAGGGTTCGTCACCAGAAATGGATATTTCAAAAAATAGTAAAAAGGGGGACACTTTAGGCCTGCAGGTGGTCGAATCCCTGAGGGTGCGGCAGACGCATAAAAGTTTTTTGTTGTCTTGAGCTCAAACTTACAAGTTATGAAAAAAACAGACAAGAAAAGTTGGTTTAAATAATCGATTTTTATGATGCGCGCTCCCCCCCCCCCCCCCCCCCTCAAAATTAGTATCTTTTAGCGCTAAAATTTCCTTTGAAAATTTTAGGGTTCGTCACCAGAAATGGATATTTCAAAAAATAGTAAAAAGGGGGACACTTTAGGTCTGCAGGTGGTCGAATCCCTGAGGGTGCGGCAGACGCATAAAAGTTTTTTGTTGTCTTGAGCTCAAACTTAGAAGTTTTGAAAAAACAGACAGGAAAATTTGGTTTAAATAAACGTTTTTTATGATGCGCGCTCTCCCCTCAAATTTAGTATCTTTTGGCGCCAAAATGTCCTTCGAAAAAATTTAGGGTCCATCACCAAAAACGGATATTTCAACAAAATAGTACAGAGGGGGGACTTTTTGGGTCGGCAGGTGGTCGACTCCCTGAGGGTGGCAGACGCCCGGGTTGACCTCCATACACCGAAAATGGCTATCATACAATTCCATACATCAAGTGTGTGGAAAAATGCCTGTCATACAATTTTCATACAAACTCTAAAAATGGTTAAAAACTGGTATAAACTTATTTCTGTGGATGTCTTATAAAACAGTCTGGTGATAAAAAACTGAGGTTCTCGTTTTTTGAAAAAAATGCTTATCATACAATTCCCATATAGGGAAGTTGTATGACTGGCATTTTTTTGATGGCGACACCAAAAAGTACTAAGTAATTTTGAAAATTTGGCTTACATTTTTTTGTTTTTTTTTTTCAATCGCAAATCGAATTTCGTGCGCAAACAAACATTTTTCGAAAAAATTTTTTTGCGTGCAAAATTTAATTTTTTGTTTGTATAACGTAGTCCTGGATACGATAATATTGCCTTTTATTTTTTTTTTTGCCTAAATTTTTTTTTCAAAAACGCTGAAAATTCCTTTTCGTTTGTATGTTGGGTTTATGTATGCCTTGATCAAAGTCTAATAATTTGAAAATTCAAAAACTTAAACTAATCATCATTAAAAAATTTTGCCAAAAAAAAAGTTCGTTACTTTTGTTATATCAATTGCGAAAAACCAAATTCAGGTCGTTTGCTATGCATTGTAAATGCAAGTCCGTCCAATCTTTGGTGTTTTGAGTAACAAAGGTCTTTGTCACTTGTGTTCGTTTGCAAACACAACCGAAAATTTTTCAGAAACTAAATTTAGAAAGAAAAAATCAAAATTTTTGGTTTATGGAAAAACACCTATCATACAATTTTCATAAATGGAAAAATGTTTATCATAGAGATTTCATACAATGTTCTGTACGTATGGCATTGTATGGAAATTGTATGATTAGAAGTTTTGGTCAACCCGGGCGCCTAAAAGTTTTGTTGTCTTGAGTCTGAGAATTTTTTTTGTTTTGTTATCTGTTTTCGTAAAACTATGGGGGTTTAAAGATTGTTCAATTCGGGATATTTAACGTATATTTTATGCTAATAATGGGTACACGGAGAATAAATCTGTCTTAAATACCGTCTTGAATTAAATAGTGGCTTGCAATTTGTTCTATTTGGGTCTATGACAACAGACTTTCATGATTTTTACAGGCCGAATTTCAAAATTTTCAAACGACTATAATTTTTTGTTTATGCGCCGATTTCTGAAAATTGGTTTCTTAAAATTGCTTTATATGAAAACAATTTTACTGTGACAACTTTCAGTTTGTCAAATGGATCGGTTTTTGAAATGCGTACATTATAAATCAAAGAATGCTACGAATAATTGTTATTTTTAAAGCTTTTGAAATGTTCATTACTTTCGTAACAAAGCTTAAAAATGTACTTGACATAACGTGTGGGGATCGTTTTCGAAATAACTCTCAAAGATTAAAAAAAAGAATTTTCTGTTTCAATTTTAAAAAAAGTTCAAAAGCGGCGCTAAGTACTAATCCATAGAACTTAAAAAGCAGTCGAAAGTTTCAGGGTTTTTCCTTGATACTAGCAGTCCTACCTAGCTATCAAAATATGCAGATTTTCGCACTGCACATATTTTTCCTCAAAATTAATTTACTCCTGTTTTCGCATCCCTTTTTAACCTCGTAATTCTAAGGCTACAGTTTTTAAAACCGACAATAGGGAAAAAGAACCAATTATTTTACAGCCCGCAAAATAAACAAAGGAAATTTGCATATAAATTTCAATCATAACACCAATTCTACCTTATGAGTTGCACAAGTGGTGTTTGTTTCACGTTAAAACTGTGAATAATGTTACATCACCATTTGGTTGCCCCAATAGCTAGCATTCAACATAATAAAGCTGCTGATTGTTTTCTTGGCTGGTTAATTTTATCTTTCAGCAAAATGAATATTTTTGCAGTAAGTTTTATACTTTCGCTGGGAAGAAGTGGAAGTGCCTTTGTAATTCAACCAAATTTTACAATTACATCAACTCCAATGCCGGGTCAGTGTATCGAAATTCCAGAAATATTGAAAAGCGGACCATGCACAATTTGGAATCAAACATTTAAAACTGATTTATTTGGAGATGAAATAAAATCCGGATCTGACAATCCTCGTCAATTGATATTTTTTAACGCATTGAAGAGACAAAATTGCGACGTTGACAGCCCGAATATCGGTAGATTTATCTGTTCTCTTTTTACACCGAATTGCCAAAAACTTGTTGATGAAGACGACGAAACTAAGGAAATGATAGAAATCATTCCTCCCTGCAGAAATCTTTGTCAGGAGTTTAACAGAGAGACAAAAGAATGTACTGTCAATGAGCCATTGGACATAGACTGCAATGAGTTTCCCAAGCCCCTAGATGTGAATAAACGTTGCGTCTCTGCCCTCTTCACAGAATACTAAACATGCTAATCATGTTATATATCCTGCGAGAATTATTTGAAAGTTGAATTTCAAGTTCAGTTGTTTTTGAAGTTAGGATCAGATCTGATATTTTCCCGATGTGGAAAAGATTTTTTTGTCGACGAATTTGATTTTCAGGGTTTTCCAGAACACATTAAAGACCAAGTTTTGCTGATTAATTTACAGTATAGATTCATTGTTATGATGAAAAAGGGCTTTGCTTGTTGTTTCAGTTAAAAGCCCCCTAAAGAAAGAGAAAAGATTCAGCTTGCTAACAAATGCAGAATACTTTGAAAAAACTGATTTCAGCAAAAATGAAAAAACTGAAAAATGTAAAGTCGAAAACTTAACTGATTTAGATGAAAAACAGCAAATACAGAGGTACTTTAAAAATTGCTTAAATATCCCCAAAGTTTTAATTGTATAATAACTTTTAAAATTATTACTTGGAGAAAAACCTCTCAATTTTTATCATAATTTATCTGAAAACCGAAAATACTCAGATGACTTATTCTCGAAAAAAAGACAATGTTTTTTGTTTTTGAAACATAATGCCGTCGAATAATGTTTTATTATGATATTACACTTGAAATACTACAAAATTTCCTCATATAGTCGAAATTGGGTGTGAAAAAAATTAAGCTAGTTTAGACATCTTTGCTGCCAATTTGTTTCCTTTTGATGAATCTTCACGCTTCTGTATCAAGAATTTGCATTTTACAAGATTCCAATTTAGTGGTGCAAGTTAGTTAATTACAAATTGTTTTTGATTTTCATTTAAAAACTTTCATGGAGATCCAGGACCGAATACAGTGACAACATCATTTGTGTTAGTGAGTGATTTTCAATCTTACAACCAAAACGCATTCATCCAAGAAAAAGAGGTGATCTTAAAAATCCAAACTTTAACTTCAGCTCGGTTTTTTTGATTTTGTAAAGGTTTTTGGCTAAAACGATTAGTATGCTTTCTCAGAAATATATATAAATGAATTGGCTGAATAAATGAGCTATAATGATACACAGACATTTTAAACTCTCTATATTTTAATCTTACAAAAATTTGTCAAAGATTGTGTTGGTTACAGAAAACAAGTTTACAAATCACAATTCTGCCAAATCACAGTTCAACGACAAGGAGTGAGATCTATGCAACCAACACTGTTTAGAAAAGCAGATACCCATAAAACGAAAAGGGAAAATTTAGGCTGAATTTGCAAAAGGATCTGAAATTTGCAAATCTATTAATTATTTTTTTAATATCTCATTCAAAGACAAAAACAAAAATATCGTTTCAGCCGAAAAAGAAACGACTTTTGTCATCAGTGCAAAAAAATCAAGTCGGAGAATTCCGACAAAATTTAAAAAACCAAAAACAAGACATTTTCAAAATTTTGACTTTTTTCGATATGAGTTGTCGTAGATGTCAGTGAGGTGACCTAAGTCGAACGAAAACAGGTAACTAAAATAAAATAAGATGACATTATTTAAGCTAAACATGACTTAACTTGTGTAAAATTATGTAGGGCTTGGAAGAGACATCTATACATCTTACAAATTGCACAACCCCTCTTTTGTCTGACACAAATGCAAGGAGAGAAATTTGATTTTAACAGCCTGAAGAGTTATGGTGTTTTGTCAAGTAACTCAGAAAACCCATCTTTATAATGATGCGTTTCCTAAATTATCTTATAAGACGTCATCTGTCTTCAAGTTTTTACGATCAAGCTGCCCTCCTTGCTTTTGTATTAGACAGAAGAGGTGTTGTGCAATGTGTAACAGGTGGTCTAGATGTTTCGGCTGAGGCCCGAAAATTTTGCTTCATGTTAATTCAAGACCAGTCTATTTTAGGTCACCTCACTTTAACTTGAGTCACCTACTTAATTTCATTTTAGGTCACCTCACTGTTCAGACCCAACCCGTGACAAAAAATTCGTGTCAAAAATTTGAGAAATGTCAAGTTTTTGGGTTTTCTAAAATTGATCGGAACTCCTCCATGGTTGAACTTTTATGCTTTTTTACAGCTATTGTTGTTTTTTCGGCTCAGATGATTTCTTATTTTTGTTTTTGAAAGAGAAAAGAAAATTTTCATAATGTTTTAGATTCCAGATTCTTTTAGGTGTTTCTATTCTTTTTGAGGGTGTGTTTTCTAAAAGAATTGGTTGCATACAACGCAATCATTGTAGTTAATTGTAAACATTGGTTTAGTAACTAGCACAATCCTTGCATAATTTTTTGCCAGACCAAAATATAAAGAGATTGAAATGTCGACTTACCATTATAGTTCATATATTCAGCCAAGTCAGTTTCATGTTTGACCGAGCATAAGAAACATTGAAGCCAAAACTTTTACAAAATCTGAAAACCAAGATCAAGCCAAGGATTTGATTTTTGATAACATCCTTCTTCAGAATGAACACGTTTAGCTCATATTTTGAACGCCCGAGACTGATGCTAACATAAATTGTGTTATCACTGTTACAGCACCTGATATTCAGTGAAAACTTTTGATTGCGCGTCGAAACCTTTGTGCAATCAACCACTTTTCACCAGAAAAGTGGCGTTCAATCACAATGATGAGAAGTGACAGTGTTAGTAGCCCTTTTGAAAATTCTGAAAAACAGGTCTATATCTAGCTATAAAAAGACAATTTTCAACCGGAAAAAAAAATAACTTTTTTGAACAAACTTTCTTAGTAAAAATTGAGTACAAAACGTGTGACTTTTTTAATCATTAATTGCTTAAATTAAGATTGTCAATAGAGATGCCACCTGAGAGGCTGATTCTTTTTTTGTACTCTCCAGAACTGATTCAAATTGTTTATGTAGGATTTCATGAAACGTATGCTTATCGTTTTATACCATTAAAACATATTGATTTTCATGATTTATTTTTAAACCTAATCGCAGTTCCGTATAATCGCGACCGTTTTTTTTTTAATACAAAAAAATTTTCTGAAAAATGGTTTTGTCTGTGTGAACAGCGTATTTCCTATATTCATCAATGAAACAGTCACCCCTTCTTATAAAGGACAAATTTAATCATTTAGATAGAAGAATAATAATTTTTACACAAGTGAATGATCAATTCCCTATACGGATTTACAGATTTTTTTTCACACATGGTCTAGTAACTTTTTATGATACCTTACGCTTCTTCCTGCCATTGTTAGGCCTCTTCTGATAAAACTAATTGTTGTTCAATATCAACAGTCATACTCCGTCACCGGAAAATAACAAGAAGTTTCAAGAACTGTTCGAAAAAAGAAAAAGGTACATACAAAAAACACAAAAAAAACTAGAAAAAAACTGTTCATCAAAGAAAATTATTGTTAAGAACCTCAAAAATAACCTAATCGTTTTGAGGCTAGCCGAAAAATTTGATTCCTCCAAAATCTGTCGTTTTGGTCTAACTGCCCAAAGAAACCTCAAAACCTGAATGAACAGATAGGGTTTTCTCTAAAATCGTTTGCCCTGTTTTTCACTGTGAGAATGGCCGCAAGTTTTTATGGCGCTGTGGAGAATCGGGTAGTGATGATGCCCAGCAATCATATCATTGCAGGTTCAAATCTCACGTGCACTGCAATTTGCAGGGCCAACGATTGCAATATAGCCATAGCTTAATGGTCTCATGGCTAAATTAGCTCTGGTTGGTTTTTGTATAATTAACTTCTCCAGGTTAGGTCTCTGGCTCTAATAAACTTTTAGATCGAGTGAACTTTTAGATCCTCGTTCTCTACTAAACCTGTTCTGAATTCACAATATTTTTGTTTTAGAAATTAAATTATCAACTTCATTATTTTTGCGTAGAGCGCGACATTGTTAATGAATCACATTGTGTTCAAGCGACAAATTTATTTTAATTAATAAATCAAACGTCAAAATGAGGAACAAAAATGATCTCTTTACTCAAAAAGTCATCAAAAAATTAGAAAAATTGTTATCTGAATCACAAAGTTTGATTACTGTAGTCGATAGTCAGAAAAAACTTGCTCGTTAACGGATTTCATTTCTCTTCAAGTTAAAACCGAAATTAACCTGCTCTTATCAAAAAAACGTGTTTCAACCAAAAATGTAATTCAGAACGAAAATTCATAAAAAATTCAAAAACTACAAGTACCTTTCAAAAGCTATTTTAAAATTGATTAATATGGCTAGATTTATGTTATTTGTTGTTGCATTTTTGGGCCAAATATGGGTTGGTACTTGCATTGTGCAAGAGCGCCGACCCTGTCAGAATGTTCAAGCCGATCCTAAGTTCATTCTTCCTGGGTAAGTAGTAATAATTTTATTCGTTATGTAGTAAGAATTTGAAACTCCCTTTAACTGATTGCTATCTTAGATGCTACCCCTTCTACGACTGCCAAATAGCTCAGTCAAATTCGGGTGCCTAGCTGGACTTGATAGTAAAATCTGACCATTGCTTTTTAACTCTCCGCGCCGACATTTACCCGGGTTGACCTCCATAGACCGAAAATGCTAATCATACAATTTCATACACTTAGTCTATGGAAAAATGCTAGTCATACAATTTCCATATATGAAGCAATACTAATCATAGACCTTTCATACAATTTTCTGTACGTATGGAATTGTATGGAAAGTGTATGACTAGCATTTTTCCATATATGGAAATTGTATGACTAGTATTTTTGGTCATCCCGGGTACACATTTTAGTTTGAAGTCTACAAAACTACTTCAACGTAGTCATAATGTAACGAAACTTTGCCTAATGAACAATTTAAATTTCAGCATTCTATAATGTGCACGCACGTATGCCAAAAAGCGTTCACCACTGTTATCGAAAAATTGATTTTTGATATATTTGAAAACACTGGATTTGAATTTTCAGGTGGGTCTTTTTAAATAGTTTTTGTTCCGACTTTAGAAGAAAGTGCGGAATATTGTTTTTTTTCTAAATAAGAGTTTTCGGGGTTCAGAAAAATGTAGCTGAAAACAGCTGTTTTGAAGACAACCCTATGTATGAAAAACGAGCTCTATTTTACAGTTCACCCTTTTTCGCAGAAAGATACAGTTTCAATATTGGCCATCAAAAAAGATTTTTGTGCTGCAGCAATAGTTTATTACCTATCGGTGTGAACAAACGACCAGTTTTCAACAGCTTTTATTTGCAAGCGGCTGCTTGAACAATATGAGATCTTTGTTTTTTTTAAAATTTAGTTATGAGTTGGAAACTGGACGGAGGCTTTCGAAATTAAAAAAATTCTTTTTGAGAATAATTAGAAGTACTCAAGCCCAAGGTTCAGCAGCCAAAACTTGCAGTGGGAACGATTTATGGAATCCGTCAAATAAGCAGTCAAAACTACCACGAAACTACCGTGCAATTTTCATTGCCAATTACTTATTGCTCCACAACCTCAGTGGTCTGTTGAACAAAAATACTGCTCTTTTTAAGTTACTCCAAGTGGTTTTTGCTAAAGACTTCTTACAAAGACTTTAAAGAAACTTTTAGTGTAATAAATATTATTGAAACATGTTTTAAAAATAGCTGATTTAACCCATATCTTTTGCATGCAAATTACGGTAATTAAAAAATTATACCAATTTTAAAGTCTTTTACTAGGAGGTTTTAACAGAAAAAAAACAGTGTTTTGAACATGAGCTTAATAGATTGTATGTAATCAGAGTTTAATAGATTGGTATGCAATCAGCCCCAAGCTCAATTCATAAAAAAATTGGAAAATTTTGCTGACAATTATCGACATAAAAAATTGTCAAAAAAGTTTTTTTTAAAAAGCGTTTACAAATTTTAAAGTCAATTTTATCATAGATTATATAGATGTTCGATAAAAACTTTTCAATTGTTTTTCGCTTGCTGCTCTGTTCTCTAGACCTTCTTTCGGATGACCAACCGATTACCTTAAAATCTCGTTGGTAATCTTTTGTTGGTAAAATTGTCTGGCGTATGCTGAACCAATGTGGAGATGATCTGAAGTATTTGAAGCGTACAGTTGCCTCATTAATTTAACGTACAAAATATCCATTTGCACGCCTACATCATGGTGCAGCCAACAGAAAAAGTTGCCTTGAGTCGTAAAAAAAGTTCAAATCTAACTTGTACTTATGCATAGGAGACGACGTGCAGCTAATCTTGAAAGCAGGAAAACCGGGATAAAAGTTAGGACGGAAAGGTACCTTAGAAGCCTCGACGAAATGAAGAGTGTCTTCAAACGCGAACGAATGTCACGCATGAACGAGGGCTGTTTATGGCGAAAAACAGCGGGAGCAAAAACGTTCGAGAAGTTTCATCTGGAATTGAGCGCATTGCCGGGGCAATGCGACTTCACTAATGCAAGACAAAATATACAGGACGTATTTATTATGAAAATGCGAGAAACAGATTGTCAACGAGAACTTTCGCAATCGACGAAAACGCCCGAGGAGGTAAATCATATTGCATTGTCTTAGGAGAAGGGAAAGCGTATGTACATCGTCAGCGCCGCATATTACTATTTAGCAGGAACCAGTAGGCAACATCAGGAAAGGAGCGTGATATTTCCTACACCGTGGGCGCGGAGGCCAAGGAGGCATACCCGGGGCGAATTAAGCAGTTAAGCGGCGGTGTTACAATTTTGATGCCTCAATCTTTACATTGACACCTATTTCAAATTGCCCAGCAGGGAACATAACGTGTAACAAGTGTCAAAAGATAGAATATTTCGAAAGCACCTGTTGGCGAGTACGGCGCTTAACTAGTTATTGGAGAGGACAGCGACTGATTAAGTCTGGTTTGTGACGAGGACGAACATCACCTAAGCAATCACAGCAACGAAAGCAACAGTATGCAGGAGGCGCAAAGAGGGAAGTTCAACCAGCACCAATGAGTGGGTGAGTAGATATCCAGATCATCAGGCTCCGATGATTATGTGTTGATGTCCAGCAGGAGGTAGAACGCAATTGAGTTGAAGATTCCGAATGCCAGGGTCCAAGCGGAAGCAGCGTAGAAAGATGTAGCTGTGGGTTGAAAGTGGGTCCCTTACCACCATATTTAGCATGAACGACCTGAAAGCAACAAACTTACAATTACAACTGAAGAATGAAGAGTTTCCAAATTACAATAACAATAGAATACATATCTTGGGTCGATCGCACTGAATGGATGGGTGACACAAGTTAAGGTGTCCGTAATAATGGAGTATTGACTGTCAATTCTGGGACTCAATCGGATGCAGAGCAAGGGCAAAGTAAAGCGAATACAATGACAGAGGAGAGGAAAACAATGACCGTGCAGATGCGCTAGACGAGAGGCAGCTATACTTTTGTAATTTATTTCAAAATGCATAAAGACTTAATATTTTTATTTTTCTAAAATCGGTACAGCAAAAAGGGCGTAGGGTCCATATCAGCCATTAGGAAAATTAGATTTGGAAAAAAAACGTGCTCCAAATCGGAAAGACTTATAATTAACCTGAAAAAATCTTAGGACAATAATTTCATGCACCTAAAATAAGCTCAGTACAAAAAGACGGATATAAAAATGGGCATTGGAATTATGAGAGTTAAACAAACAGGTACACAAAACCAACTACCAAAAGGCAAACAGCCAACGATTAGTTGACAGAATCAACCAAATAATTGCGGTACAAAAAACGTGCGAAATGAACTTCACTACCTTGGATTTTACATACGCATACAGGCAAGTAGCATTAAAAAAAAGGAACAATGCAAATTTTTCTGAGTGAGGGATGGGAAATCGACGGGAAACTACCGTTTTAAGAACAATGTCTAAGTTCTAAGGACATTGCGCGCGGATAATCAAAACATTATCGATACGTTGCTGAAAGAATTCCCAGATGCATATGCATTCGTTGATGACCTTTCATTGGTGTATAAGGACAGAAAAATTCAAAAAATCACGCTGATCAAAAAAGATTCCAAAAAATGGATGTCGTTTAAGCCGCTCTGAATCTACGGAAAATTAATTTAAAAAAGACGAGTGCGAGTGGCTCGGTTTTATCATCGGGAAAACGGAAGAACGCCACTAGTAAGAAAAACGCAGGATATCGAAGATTTGAAGCCACCTAAAACCAGAAAAAAGTAAAATCACTCAAGGGATCAGTCATAAAATTGATGGAAGTTAGCCCACCGTTAATACATTCACTAATCCTCGAAAAATAGTTTTTATGGCACAGTCATACGATATTGGCTTCCAGCAGCTGAAACTGGTGTTGAAAAACTTCGTTAAGCTGAAGCATTTTGACATACACCGTGAAACGCGACGGACAGGGCGCGGTATTAGAGCAGCAAAGCACGGAACAATGCCATCCAATCTCATTTGCTTCAGGATACCAACATGCGGCAAAAAAGGAGTTCTACGAACAAACTAGAATTACTAGCAAACTTTTTCTCAAATACCCATCCGTGCATTTTTTCACGGTAATGTTCGACAATAAGGCACTACTGATACTCTTGAAATCGTTCCAAACGTAAAAATACCTCTTTTTTAGACTAACGCGATGATACGACCGCTTAGGGCCAAATAAACTTTGATCACCATCAGCGATTGAAAACGGGCATGGTGGATTTCTTTTAGCGAAAACGAGATGAGTGGTTTACTTGTAGCTATTCGACCTTCACATTAGCAAATACTAAAATGATTAATGGCGCATTGAAACCTTGAGAAGAATGAAAAAAGAAAAACCCTGGGTGCCTGATAGTCATGAAGACTTTCAAAAAAACCGACAGTTGAGAGTGACCATTCTTGCAATTTGCTCACAGACAATCAGAGGGCGAATTACGATGAATATGCAAATTACTAGTAAGATTCATTTGTGCGCCAGAAGACTTGACGTCATTCAATTGGCACTCAGCCAGTCAAACGTAGGAAGTTTGTACATCGAAGTATATGTTCAAGTACAAGCAGCCCAAGGTCCGACTGTGTGCTCATGCTGATACATGCAATTGTTTCATTAAATTCAAACTTTTTCCAAAATGTCGAACTCTGTTTCTCCGGAAAGACTGCAGGTAGCTAAAACACTTACAAAAGTAAGAACTATACCCAATCGGGAACGTAAATCTTAAAGTAGTCTTGAATAGACTCACAAGCCAACCCCGTACTCTTAGCTCGGACATTAAAATAACTCCCCTCCTCAAAGGCAGGTTAAATCAGATGCGTCTGAAAAGTGAATACTATCCTTACCTTCCCACATCAATCAATGGGCTCTCGTATCTCTTGTAAATAGCGAAAAATGGCTCTATTCAATGATACCTACAGACTGTCGTCCCCTATGGAAGTAAGAGTATCCTGACTTCCTACTTCTCAAGCTGGTCGAGGCCAACATAGAAGAGGATCCGATCCTCAAGACAATTTGGGATGCGATCAGAGACAAAGACCCACTGACCATGGAAACGTTTACCCACGCGCTTATGAATGAACGATCGGTTACCAACCCCAAAAACCATGTCTAAATTGTTGTTGAACAGACTCCGCTCTAAACAACATGGGAGGGATAAAATGTTTGCAGCGGCAAAAAGATACGGATTACGGAACAAGTAACAACCTGATGAACTTATCCAACAGTACTTTTGCGGTCCTGTTAACTATGTTTACGGTCAAAAGATCTACGTTTTCATGGCAGTTGGCGCTTTTTCGCATTGGTCATCGACCTACGTCTAAACATGCAATAATTAAAAAAAACGTACTAAAATTCCTAAGGAAATAAAAAGCGACGCTCGGGCAAACCCCAACTAGGAAATGAATAATGAAAAAACTCAATTAAAAAATCACCAGTGAAAGACTATCGAACAACAGGTATGGTCGGAAGAACCATCGGCTCTCTGAACACTTACATATTAATTCCGAGAGAAAAAAGAAAACAGAAATTCAAAAGTATGATTGCGTGAGTATTAAGAAGTCTTCATTGAAAAATCCAGACGGGACAAACGTATTAAAACAGAAATTACAATTTTAAGATGAGGCCAACGGACGGCCGGAGGTCGTGATAACCATGGACAATTGGGAGAAGAAGAGCGACTTAAATTTTGCCCCACAAAACAGGAGGATACCCAGGGTGCTGGACGAGAATGAGCCAGAGGAAGAAAGAGTCGAATTGACCCACCCTAATGCACCGTCATGGCTAAAACGACACAGGACGCCTAGCACTCTGATATACAACAAAACAGGGGCAACTGACCCTTAGCACGCAAGAATGTTCAACTGGCTGTCTACAAAAAATGAGAATTAACTCCAGATACAGAGAAATTAAATCCTTTAGATCTGAAACAGACGAGAAACTGGCCCAAACAGGAAAAACCAAGGGCCTTAGTTCAACGGTACTCCAACATTTCGACGAACAGCGGAAGAGCACTTCCGATAGGTTCAGAAGAACCTATTCAAAAACTGCTGAAAATACGGTCGGAAATGGATCCGGAAAGCAAACGAAAAAAAATGAATTGTAGAATCGAGTAGCGAGTACAAAAACGAAGACAACGACGAGAACCAATCAAAAAACACGATAAGCGAGAAAAAAAGTTGTCCACGTGGAACACGCTGGTGACAAAAAAGAGAAGGCGCAAACGCCGGAATCATCGGTAAACGAGCGAGCGGGTACATTCGTGTAGAAAAAAAACCAGGAGAGACGACCCGAAGATCAACAAAACAGAGCAAGGAATCACCGAGGCTTACAGTTTCACTGAGAAAAAGTAAAAGCGACCAGAAAAACTCGGGAGAAGCCGATGGAGAGGGTCGGAACCTAAAATCGAATAATTGAATTGAAAACTAAGCATTGTAAACTGATAAAATTCCACCAAATCATATGTACGCTCAAGCAATATGTGTTTACAATATTTAAACAGGGCTTATGTTACTCAATAATTTAAATCTGTGGATTAAAAATACATTCTGGTTATCCCCATGACAAAAAAGGGCAAGTTGTTTTAATTCTGTTAAATTATTAGTTTTAACAAAAAAACCTGCCAGCTAACCGCGGGACCTCTTGTTTGGCGTATAATGGAAGAACGTGTGCAGATTATATGAAGTAATTGAACCATACAGTTGCCTGGCTACTTGAGCGTAAAAAACATCCATTTTATTGCCTACATCAAGTAAATGGATTAAGAAGTTTGCATTGAAAATTGTTCAAAAATTGGTTATATTGCAAATGGAATACAAGCTGTTAGCGTTAAATTAGCTAATTTTCAAAAACTTCTTGTTTTAATTTGAATTATTGATACAAAAACTTCGTATTAGGGCTTGTTTTGTTTGTTGTTTTTGTTTTTTGCAACTTAATTTCAGATACCACAAACAACCATCCAAGTTGATCAAATGGCTCATCAAATTTCAGTCGTTCCATTTGTGATTTGAAGTTTTTTAAAATTTCAAAAAAGTGTCGCGGCCTTGAGAACAATTGGTGTAAATTTTATGTTTTAGTTTAATTTCGAGCGAGTCTCGTTCTTTATACAAAAACTGAACTTTATTCAAGCTTTTGGGCCATAAAACTTGATTTCGCTTAGGAAAAACTACTTTGGAAGTTCGTTTTTTGTGCTTCCTTGACAATGATTTTTTTTTAATTTCAAAATTTTGTGATAAAAAGTTACAAAAAAAAACATTTTTACAAAGTTTTTATTTTGTTTGTTGCCCGCACTGGAGTTTAATGTATGATAACTGATTATATTGTCATTTTTTAACTACCCATAAAATTAAAAATGTAGTCGAATAAAATCTATTAAAAATGGTTTATAATCGTATTCTTTTTTCAAATAAAAAACCCATTAAAATTAATTATTATGGATAATAGTCCTTGATAAATGATTTATAATCATTATATTCTGTGTGAATATAATCCATTATAATCAATTATAATCGATTATCGTGGTTTTTGTGCGAGGTTTTTGGTGAATATTGCAAGTTATCTCACTTCCTGTTTAGTGCAGTTGCCACAGATTACGTTTCATAAATTTAAGTTTTCACATAAGATTTTAAAAATTTAAATTTCTCAACTTTTTCAATTTGGCAGTTTAACATTTTTTTAACGGTTACTTTTTTACCATCGCCATAGTTATATTTTACTATTCGCCCACTAAATCCCCCCGCCTACTGCCCCTCCCCCTCTCACTACCCCTGTGACATACATAAACTGGTCCATCACCACTTCTAACAAGATCCCCTCTCCAACCCCCACCTCACTGTTTAGGCCATCGCGGCCGTGGTGGGGGGGGGGGGGGGGCGGTTGCAGGTCACTGGACTGTTTATACGCCCAAGTAGTGGAGTTAAACAGGGTGGGGGGGGGGGTTCTGCAAAAAAAATAATAATTTCCATGGATTTTTGTGGCCTAAAAAATCGATTATATTTTCAAAACAATCGATTATAATGGATTTTAAAATGTTGAAATTAAACGATCATAATCCCCTAAAAATCCATTTTCATGGTTGAATGGGCCATGAAAATCGATTAAGTGGGTTAAGTTTTTGTGGGATATAATCGATTATTTCCCATTAAACTCCAGTGCGGTTGGTCATCCATTTTTGAAGACAAAAATGATATCGATTATGCCTAGTTCATTACTTTTCGTTTGAATAGCTCTGATACCACGCAATAGAAACGGCTCTTATTTTTCGACTTTTTTAAGCTCTCCCAAGTCAAAACTTTGACCAAACCTTATTTGCTGCAGGCAAATTTTTTCTTAAAAAGCATGTAAAAAAATCATTCTGTTTCATGAAAAATTGATGAACGTCTGATGAAAACTGGTGTGGGTTCCGCAAAAAAGAAGCATGTAAATCATAATCATAATAATGATAACAAATTTTTTGATAACAATTTTCGTTTCTGCGACTCGTAAAGGAGCTATCAAAGGCTGCTAAGCCTGGGCTGCTAAGCATGTCTAAGAGTATTCCGAGTGTATACCTAAGTTTGTTCAGGCTGAACTTCTCGATCACCAACGTGAGTAGTTTGGGATGCGAAGGGGTGGGCAAACCAGATGCGAACAGCTTCACTGTCGGCTACCAGAGTCCCCCCATGCCGCTTCCATGTTCAAATTCGGCAAATAGCAGCGGCGGCAGTGGCAAACTCTCCTTCTACGTAATTCATGTCTTCTTTTTTTAATTTTGTCTGATTTATTCAATTTTCATAAATTTAATCAGTTTTCAAAATCAACAATTTTCGTAAATTATTGTTGCTGAAAACCTGATAAAAGCTGGTAGTGGTTCCGCAATTTAGAGGGTTTTGATATCTGAATGATGTTGATTCTTTCCAATTATATTGAGATTTTAAAAATGAATAAAAAAAATGTATTCTCAAAAAATAACTAAATGCGAAATGATGAAAATGCGCTTTTACATATCGATAGACATATTATCCCTTCTTTTTCTGGTCGCCTTTTTTTTTTTTTCACGTTCAATTTTAATTTTCGCGGCTTGACCTTTGAGTTCATTTTATAACGGACCTGAGAACAGACCTGTAGGCCCAATGTTGCTCTCCTACGCTGTAAAACTGTTGGTGTGATTTGTAAATTTATTAACTACATACAATGGAATTGCATGAAAACAATTTATTATTATTATAATCGAATAGCAAAAGTGTGAATGTCACAAAAAACGTGATCGTCTTCCAGTTTCCAAAGTGGATTTTTATATTCAAGAGTTGCCAGCTTAATTACAAATGTGCATATTGATCCATTTTTCTCAACTGGGCAATGGACCAATCATAAATTTTTCGTGTAATTCAAAGAACTTTAAAGGCATATATAATTCGTTAAAATTCGAAAGTTTTTCAAAGTAATTTTTTTGATTCCTTATGCGTTCATTACTCTTTTCTAACTGTTAGTTGCCTACTATGTTTTCAATTAGAATCTGTTGGCCTAATAGTATTAATTATTTTAAGGTATAATCTATCAATCTGTTAACGTGCGTTAATATTTTTCAAGTGTCAGATGCCAGCTGCAATCAACTGGGGGGACACTGCAGTCTTATTCATGGGGGCATATGTGACCCAGATCAAAGTACTCCCCTCTCCCCGCTACGCAGTCGACCCCTCTGCAGACGATCCTGCCAGGACTTTCGCCCTGTTTCCACCACTTGAGCAAGGTCAGTGAAGTAAAGATGAGTCCAAAAACTAATGAGTTTCTACGAAACAGAAATCTTACCAGATGGGCGGATATAGAGGGAAGGGGAGGATATTGTTTCGTTTAAACTCTAGCAGTATCGAATTTAGGGGGTATGGTTTTTTTTCTTCAGGATTTCGACCCTCTGGCCACCCAAAGGATCTCCTCTTTGACACTATTTTAGGGTATCCATTTTTGCTGAACCTTCAGGTAACTTTGAAGGAGAGCGTGTGCCGAAAAAATTTAATTTGTTAGTCAAAACTTTCCAAAAAGTACCTAAATCGCCTGTCTCCAGTTTTTTTCAATCTTTTGTCTGCGACTCACAAAATTTGGTCAAAACAGGGCCTATATTGTGATTTGGGAGCTCGTAGGAACAATTTGGTCAACTTTAACCTTATAAAGAAAGTCGACCAAATTTTCGAAATACGCCTCAAAACCTAGAGCCGCCCCTGCTTCGGTTATGCTTCGGTCATTTTGTATTCGGGTATGTTTTAGTTTTGTTATTTTTCTTTTTGTTTTGCATGGTACCCCAAATAATCATCGGAATGGGTTGAGTAATATTTTAAATTAGAGTTTTTTCAATCGCAATTCTAACAACGCTAGGAAAATTTGAAAAAAAAAAATTCTCAGTGTGGGGAAAAACCGGTTAAAAAATTACAATTTTGAGCTACTTAGGTTTGTCAAAGAAAGCAGGCTTTTAATAACTTATGCAAACTAAATCTAAGCCGTGAAAACTTAATTACACTCGAGTTAAGGTAGTTATTGGAATTTTTAGCGCTTTTTTAAAAATCAAAAAATTCAAAAAGCCAAAAAAACGTTCTGCAAAAAAATATAAAACTTTTCAAATTTTGCTTGCAACTTATCTTGTTTTTCCAAAAAATTTTCTACAAAAATGTTTTTCAACTGGCTTACTTGACTATGACTGTCGAATATAATTATATTTTATTTTTTCATTCAGAGCTTATGCATGAAAAAACGACAAATTAAAAAAATTCAGTGCTATTTGCACAGGAACAGGCTATGCTTGCTTTAAATTGACTAATTCTTTCATGTAAAGCATTCTTTGGTGCAAATGGAAGCCGAATTAGGTAGAAAGAGCCATGAAAGTATAAAATTGTTCAAAGACAGGTTGATATGATTCTTAAGAAATTTTTTCTGAAAAATGAAAGTATTTTGAGTTTTTTGCAATGAATTCAAGTTTATTGGAACATTTTTTCATGACCGAAATTAAAAATAAAAAACTGTAATATGGTACTCCTTTTAACCTAACTATAATTGTTTCGAGGCAGGCAGTAAGGACTTGAGAAAAAAATTATGAGATAACTAATCCTTTTTGACTGATATTTTTATATCCTTCGAAAAGTGTTGTTGTCCTGAGCTTAAAACTAAAATAATATTTCACTTGTGATCATTTTTGAGAAAAACGTGGGGGTTTACAAATTGCCAATTTAGCCAATTTGGGACAATTAACACGATACCTTTTTTGCGCTATTAACCCGTAAACGGCTACTTAAGCGGTCAAACATTTTCAATTTAAATTATTTCCATTTCTCTCTTAAAACTGCATCCTGATTGGTTGAAAAATTGCATATCTCAATTTGTGAAAAAACAAACGAGCAAGTATATTTTATCTCTTAAATCAATTTAGGGGGAAGTGTTCCAATGCTCCATGTAAAAAACTCCAATGGTCCATGATGCAACTAAAAATCCATTGTATGGGTCCTTTATAGCTTGCCACTATTCATTTTTAGCTTGTCATTGAAAAATTATCTGTGTGTAGATCCCTTGGATCTTATGCGTTGAACGGCTCAAAATTAGAAAATTAGACAGAAATTTTATTTCAAATTGAACACACGTAATCAACATACAATTACTTCAATTATTACATATTATACGAGCCAATCAGGATTAATCTCAGTATCAATCGTAATGGTTGACCTAGTTGCTCGAATATGATTGGTTAATATTAGCCAATCAGGATCAGTTTCAGTTTTAGATTTCATTTTGCTTCAAATTTGATTTTTGGGCCGTTTAACGCATAAGACCCGATCCCTTTCCCGCGTGCACATCTGTCAAAATGAATATAATACACGCAGAAGAGCATTGCGGCTAAACTCTTTTAAATTCCGTATTTTCTGAGAAACTTGCTGTAGCGACTGTTGGAAAACCAAATTTTTCCATTACAATTTTGTCTATATCATTTGTAATGTAAGCAGGGCAATTTTAGCTCAATTCAAAATGCACAAAAATATTCATAAAAAATTTGAGAAAAAACAATAAAATACTTAAAAAAAGATTGGTGTTTTTGAAAATGTTTCGACTTACAAATTTAAAAAAAGTAAATAAGTTAAGCCTTTTGAATTCCGTTTTTGATTAAAAAATTTTTCACGATTCTTGAAGTAAATGATTCGAGAGACTAACAAGCGTTCTGTTTAGCAATTTTTTCAGAGTAAACATAAAAACAGTTTTCAAGACAAACTGCAAAAAATTAAATTGAAACTTGAGAATTCAGAATGTGATTTTTAAAAAGCTACGAAAAAATGAAACAACCTAATTATGCATCTCCAAATCAATCGTAGAAAATTAAAACATTCTATTTTAGATATAAACAAGACTGCTCATACATCAGAGTGAAACATCGGGGTGTTCCAGTTGCAATTTGAGTCAATATAAAAGTTTTATGGGAGTCAAACTGACGAAATGATCAAAAAAAAAATAGTTAAAAGATTATACGGTTTTTTAAAAAATTTTCTTCAATTTATCCCCCAACACGCTAGTGTAAACTAAATCGAAATGTACTTAGTGTCTTGTTATTTATTGATACGACAAAATGGCTTGCCTCATTTCTATTTGGATGCATATATCTGCCGCTTACGCGTGTTATAAGAACGCAACGCATTGCGGTTTAATTATCCCAAATTAGCAATTTGCAAACGGCCATAACTCAACGAAAAATGGTCACCGGTGAAATTTTTTTCAAGACAACAAAATCTCTTAGATGGCATACAAAGGTTCAGACAAAAACAGTAAAAAAAACTACCCCTAGCACAATTATTCCACTTTTTCGTCTAAAGTCGGACAATAATCATGCCGTTGAAAGTTTGTAAATCATAAGTTTTCAATCAATCAGAATGCAGTAATTTTGAAAAAAGTAGAAATAAATTAAGATGACTAGATAATTCACCGCTTATATTGCTGCTTTAGCGTTAATAGCGCAATAATATCTCGTGTTAGTTACCCAAAATGGTTAAACTGGCAGCCAAAAAGCGTACATCTTGACAAAAAAATCACAAGTGAAACGTCTTGTCAATTTTGAGCTCAGATCAACAATATTTTTCGAAGGATATAAAAAAATCGTATAAATGGCTAGATATCCAATCAATAATTAGAATGGGTGAGGCAAGTTAGAAGGCAGTCGTCGGAGCATTGAAAGCGGTTTCTGTCTAATTCTAACAACCTTCCGAATTTTTTGGAAAAAAAAATTCGAAAAAAATTCTTCAAAAGATAGTTTTTTCGCAGATTTCAAATAAGAATTGTTTGCTTAGAGGATATAAAACGTTTTAGGAAATGTTTTTAATATGTTCATTTTGTTGTTACAGGGCTCTCAGCCGTTGGCTGGCTATGTTTTAACCTTCAATAACATAGCATAGTAGTAGCAGAGCCATTTTTTCAGCACCAAACTTGAGCATCGTATTAAGGTAACTGGGTTGCATTGGAAGATTTTGGCCACTTTTAGTGTAGTAAAATTTCTCCTAATAAAAGAAATAAACTTCAAACGAATTTTCGTGGACCCATATCTGAAATTGCGAAACGAATAATTGAAAATGTTTTTCAACATGTAAAATTTCATCAAAACTTCATCGAAAATCATCTGGATCAGTTCTTGTTTTTTCAAACTTCTCTAAATCTCTTCTAATTTTAGTAAGCAATAAAAAAAACAATAATTTGACATTTGACATTTATTTCAAGCAATTAGTTTTCAAGGTGGAAAATACTCGTACAGCAGTTATCGAGCTGCAAAAAAATTAGTTTACGCGAAACAAGTTGCCTTGATGGAAAGTTTTGGCTAGAGCTCCACCAAAAATGTCTGATTAGAGGACTTTAAAACCAAACTTCAACTTTGAATAGCGGATTTTTTCAGGGTTTGTTTCGTTAAATTGCTGATTTGAAAAAAACTGTACTCCCTAAATTTTTCGAATAAAAGAGTTTCAAAGGTTTTTGCTATTGAATTTTATTAACTGAACAAAATTTCTCTAATAGTTTGTAGTCCATGTCAAACTTGAATAAAAAATTTCCCAAAACAGGTACACTAATGGGTTTGTAAATGAATTCTAGGAACATGATGGACAGATTTTCCCGCAAGGCAAACCGTAGCGCAACACGCTGTCAAAAATTTGGAGTTTAAGAACCGCTCAAAGCATGTAAGAATACTTTTGCGGCGCTTTACAGATGCTGGATACTCAAGCAAGCGCTCTTCAAATGCTAAACTCTTATGACTTATACATCTTTTGTATTGCGCAAAGCTTTATACAATATGTGACTCGATCAAGTGTTTGAAGATTCCCTTCTGTTCTAGTATGGATAGACATGGATATGGTGGAAGCGAATATGATGATCTGGGTCTACGAGATGACCTGCAAAGTGACAGAATACTCTCTCATAAGTGTTAGCTGTGAATCGGAGGAGTTCAGCGAATGCCCAGTTAGTAGTTTGAATGATATTGCTAACTCAGTTAGAACTTCCATCTAGCAAACAAGAGGTAGCAGGTTCGAGGCCCACCATTGCCATTTCTCTTTGCTTGATGAAAAACAGCATCTGGGGTTTTATTTTTATTGCAGTCTGTTTGACTGTCACTCAATGTTAAGAGGGATTCAAGATATTTTGATCCAAAACGTCTCCGCAATGTTTTTTATTTATATTTAAACCTCCTTGGAATACCAGTCTCTCCAAAGGGCTTACGTCAAAAGCAATCGACATTTTACAAATTTTTGTTGATCGGTCTGGCCCCTCTAAATTGCATTTATTGTGAATGATTTTGACTTGGTTCTATATTATATTGATCTTGATCATTTTGTTCTTTTTAAACTCGATACCATTGTAGTTTTTGGCCAGGTCAAGTTGTGATCTTCCTATTGGTGGTAGTACATGGGGAGGTGTGATTTACGAGGGGGGGGGGGGGGGGGGCATTTTGAGGCGAGAGGTGTTATTTACTGGGGAAAATGGTCCATGGTCAAGATAGTCCTTATTTATCAGGCGAATATGGGCACAGCTTTCTGGGTGTTGATGATCTTCTGGCTGATAGCTTTCCTTGTTCTCCTCATTCTCGCTCTCTTAGTTTGCGCCAGATTGTACAAGAAGAAGAAGGCTGCCCCAATGGACGACATGGAGGACGATGACCCCCCTGAGAACATAGATGTGACTGAACAGATACTTGAGTACAGGTAGGGTACTAATCTAATGTTCTCATACCAAAACACAGATGAAAACGAATCTTTAAATCTAATGATGATCTTTCAGGCAGTATTAAATTTACTTAAGTTCCATTTTGTGACCTTTTTTTTAAATATTTTCTGCCTGAAAACAATTTTCTTGGTAAAATTATATTATTTTATATAATCATATTATTATGATGTTATATGTTTGTAGTATGTTATGATGTTATGATTTGGAGTAGGTTCCAACTGAATTTTTTCCAGAAAAAATCAAGTTCGTCTGACAAGAAAGATTTTGATTTTTTCACACCCCCACCACACGAATTCGAATTCAAATATATATTTCAAAAGTAATGAGTGAATTTTTGCATGGTAAAATGTGACTAACTTGAGGACATTTGTTCTTCATACCTCACAACAAAACAAAAACATTTTTCCATAATTGCGTTCAAGAAAAATATTGAAATGAAGCATTACAATGTGGAAATTGGAAAACACGCCAGACTTCGTACAATAATTGCAAGATTTTCATCTTGTTTGAAATTCTACAATTTCTAGAAATTTAAGTTAAAATACGTTTTTACGTTCAAAATTTAGAGATAACCACTGTTTCTGAAATTGTGTTCATTGCAATTCTGTTATCAAACTTGAGACCACGTTGGAGGGGCGGATCTAAAAACATGGTTCTAAATTACACTTTTTACGCAATCAAATCGAGTGATATTACATGCAGCACCAAGCAAAATTAGACTGTTAAAAAATAAACCGGATGGAAGACCTTAACTTGGGGAATTGGGATGCTAATTTTGTTCGTTGCTATTTGGCTGTTATTAATTTGCTCGCACATTGTTTCTTTTGTTTCAGAGAGTATTGTTCGGGGATGATGTTCAACTCCCGTCCAAAGACCCACCCCTACTTCACTTTTGACGTCATAGAGGAACCCCTGGAGAAGGAACCTAATATCGTCAAGTACCTCATCACTGAAGAGATATTTCTGGAAGCTGTCAGAGATGTCATCGACAACTCAGCTTACGATCAGGTACTGTATCTTGATCACATATTTTGACGTTACACTGTGCTGTAATTTGAGTTACATGAGGAAGGGATGATTGAAGTGTCTGTAAATAACAAAAACCGGAAAAATAGCTTCTCAATAGGTTCTAGATTTTGGCTGAACAAACCTAGTTTCGCGAGTTGACCTGAAACAAAAAAAGTGAACTGAAAAATATACGACAAAAAATAAGCAAAAAAAGGGAAGAATTAGGATTTACAGCAAAAAAATGATAGTCGTTTGAGGTGGTGAGGTGAGGGGGACAGGATTAAGAAGAGCCAAAAGGCGTTGGTTACTTTAGAGTTGTCACGCAATAGGTATTTCTTGCATAGGCTTAGCTCGTTTTCTTACCCAATTTCCGGTAGATTTTTCGTCGCCGGACCTTATCTCGTCATTTTTCGATTGAAAGGGCTCAAAATAAGCCTTGAGTTTGCATTTCGTGTTCTTTTGATTCCTACTTTTGACTGAGAACACGCCCGAATATTAGCTTGCTTCTCTTTTTGTATGAGCAAAAACAAGAGAAGAACATACAATTAGTTTCCATACAAAAACAAACCATTTTTTTAAAATTAATTACAAAACTTCAACATAAAACTTTTTATAGAAAAATGGCGCTTTTTTTCAGACCAGTTGCTTGGATCTGGTTAAAATCTGACAGAGAATAAAGAAAATACATCTATTGAAAAAGATAAAGATATTAATGAACCATGAGGAGCTGAAGGACATCGAATTATTGGAAGATCTAATAGCTGCACGAGTGAATTTCATCAAGCTAATGAAATCAGATGAAAAAAATTAGTCAACATGGACTCGCGAAAGTACTATTTTTTATTTGGAAAGACGATCAACATGATAGATTATATAATGGATTGCACGAGGATTGGCCACAAATATAACGAATTGCACGAGGGTGGACTATAATTTTGATAACGTAAGGAAATGCTTCAATGGTGTATTCCGGAGTGCTGCCGCTGAAGAGGGACAATAAAAATGACACAGCAGCTAAAGTCAATCCACGAAACAGTTCTTCGTGCCCATAAATGCAATTTGTCCAGCAGAAACATGGCTTAATGAATGGGAAAATTTTAATATGTTTAAAATAAAAGGTTTTAACAACGGATACTAGGAAGACTAGAGGTAGAGAACTATGAGACAGATCGGCGACAAAGTTAGTTTTATAGACCAGCTTGATAGTACATGACCAGAATCCCTTTATATCATTGTTGAAGTGACTAGAAGTAGGTTTGTAATTGCATTGGCTTATGTACCCCCGGAAAAAAGGACAAAGTAAAGGAGCTAGAGTTTCTTGCGGCTTCTAAAGTTTATTTGTTCTGATGGGAGATTTGAAAATCGTTACTTTATGGGAAAACTATCTGCAGCAATCATACTTAGATACAATAACATCTAATGGTTTCGAACTATTGATCAAATACACTACTCGAGTAAGTGACAAATACGAAACTTGTATAGATCAAGTCAAAACCAGGATTTTGGACAATCTAAAAATAAATGTGTTAGATGATGAACGTTTTTCCGATCGTTGTCCAGCAAAATTTTAAAAAATTTCGGAATGAAAAATGAATTGTCAAACTATACATATCGTGATATATCATTCCTTACAAAACAGTTATGCTGAAAATTTACTTGTTAATAATGAAACAAAATTTAGAAATTTCAAATCTAATTAGCGACCCTGACCCGGATATGGCCTATAAAATTTCAACAATAGCCATCTAAAATTTTTCAATATTTTCGCACCAATATCGAATTGGTTAAAAAAATCTAAAACTCATGCAACTTGGTTCACAAAGTTTAAAGAACTACTTGATTAAGAGAGATAAATTGTAAAAATTATGGATGTCAGACAAAGAAAGTTACAACAGGAAAGATGATTTCCTGTATCACAGGCAAAAAATCAAAACACAAACAGGAATAGAGAAAAAGAGTAATGTTTTGATAAATTTGCAAATTTTTTGGATACCGGAGACAAGTATTCAGCATATTAAATGAATTAAATGAATTCAGCATATTGATGACGGCAAACTCATCAAAAACTGCCCCAACCTTCATTGAAAGCGGTTATATTTCAGATACAGTGTCAATATCTAACGCTTTCAAGGACTAATTTTCTTCCATTTGAACCAAATTAGCTAATAAAGTTGACCACACAGAACCAGTGGTTCAGCTAGCAAACATGCGTCAATCGATGTATCTCTTTAACAGTTTTTTCATTGAGATAATTAATGTAAAAAATAGCTTCAAGCATAACATACATAGGGAATAGATGAAATTGGAACCTCTTACTAATCCAAAGCTGTTAAATGAGTGCACCATACTTAACTTATTTTACTAAGATCTCGTTTTATATTGGGGTTTTTCCTTAATATTTCAAATATTCTAAAGTTTTACCACTACATAAAGATGAGATTAGAATAAATATAAATAATTATTGCCGGGTATCACTCTTAAGTAGTTGTAGTAAGCTAATCGAAAACATAATGCACACATATTTGTACAATTATCTCGAAAATTTTGAAATTATTTATAAGGTTCAATTTGGTTTTAGGGAGACTCATGCCATGGTAGATGCTTTAGCAGAGCTGACTGAAAGATTTAGCTAGGCGTTTATAAATTTAAGAAAATTACTTTCTTTGTTGGTTTAAAAAAAAGGCTTTCGATACGCTGAATAATAAAATTTTTCTTGGAAAATTAGAAAGCTATGGAGTGCGTGGTAAGTGCAACAAATGGTTTGAAAGTTCTTTATCTAACAGATATCAGTGCGTACGAGTTAAGAACTGTACACCTGATTGGCTTCCGGTGAAAACGGCAATACCTCAAGTTTCCGTTTTGGGTCCTCTCTTTTCCTAGTTATAATAATCATATGCAACACGCAGTTGTCATTTATGATCTACTTTTCATTGCAGACGACTCTAGTATGTCGTGTCAAGTTTCGATTTTAGAAGAATACCAAAAAAATTTAACGATTATTTCCTCGTCGCTGTGTTCAAATAAATTAACCTTATGCAAGGATAAAACTGATTTAGTAAAACTTAATAAATTCAGAGATGCTTCTAATTTTAGTATCAATCTTCTCAATATTACGTGTAAACTCAATCCTGCTGTAAATTTTTATGTGTTGTTCCTCATTAACCAAAAAAATAAATCAAAAATGGGTAGTCATTGTGGCTACATCACTCTGACAAACTATCAATCGAATATCTAGCAAGTAATTCAAAATTGATTGTTTGTGTAAGGATGCACGATTTATTGCAACCTGAACCCAATTCTGCTGATGCCACGAAAAATGAATTTCTTGATTTGTTTTAAAAGGAAATATCTTAACATTTTCAAGTTCTTTTTTAAAACAAAACACTGACAGTCCATGAGCTGTATAACTACCAAATGGCGAATTTTGTTTAGGATCTTTAAATTCAAACAATTAATCTTTTTTCTAAATATAATGTTATCTTTGATTGGTTTTGCATACAGTACCAGAAACTCAAAATATCGAAATTTTGTTCCACCATTTTGTAATAATAGAACGAAATTATGATCGTTAACCAACAATGGATCAAATTCATTAAATATTTTGGCTGAGAAATGAAGTCTGTGTTATTGTCCTGAAATTTAGGGTTAATTCATACTTGGAAATCATGAGTTAGTGAAAAAAAAAACATTTTCGATTAGTTTTTTAGATTGGACAGTAGATACCTTTAGTTAAATGCTGTCAAATAAATATCTTTGTTTTGAAAATCTATGCTTAAAAAATGAACCTCTGAATGTTCTTAATTTTCGAAATAGGGCCATTTTTTGAAAAAAGTTTTTGAAAATTTTTTAAAAAATCACAAAAAATTTGGACTGAAAAAAAATGTCCGAACTTCCCTTAAGAAACTACAGAACAGGAGCCGTGAAATATGTCAAACTTAAAAATAGACCGTCATTTCTAAGTAATTGTATACTAACAATTGGTTTTTCTAAAAAAGTTAAATTTTTTTTTGTAATTCTTTTCCTATCCATTTTTTCGCTTGCTTTTTTAAAGTGCGACATAACAGACAAATTTCAGATGGACAGGATTTGTTGGTAACTTGTCGTTCATCAGAACTTGGATAAAAAATTGATAGAAAAACGTGGAGTGATTTATCATGATTATTTTTATTGTGTGTTAAATTCTGTTTGTTATTTATCTCAGAACATTATGTGTAGACTCTAAGTTGACACATCTTGTGACCTTTGTTCATTGGTTCCCTTATGAAAAATATTTGTAAGCTTGTTTTTGAACCGATGAATGTAATGATTTAATAAATGGAGAAATAAATTTTTTCTTTCTTTCTTTGACGGACAAATGGGAAAAAAACAAAATTTTCTAAAAAGTGAATGTTTATTCCAAGTTTGAAATTAAATGCTCGTTATTTCAGGTGTGAACTCATGTGTGGTAAACAGATTTTTAAAATAAAAAAAAATTGCTTGTAAATGCTCGTTATTTCAGGTGTGAACTCATGTGTGGTAAACAGATTTTAAAATAAAAAAAAATTGCTGTATAATAAAAAAAAATTGCTTGCTATATAATTTTTTTAATGGAAAAATGTTTATTGGAGAGTTTTTATATAATTGTCTGTGCGCATGGATTGATATGAATTTGTAGGGCAAAATTTTTTTTCAAAAATGAAGACTCCCAAACAATCTTCTCAGAGTTTTCACGGCTCAATTGGATCCTTTCATTTCTCATGAAACAAACATGCCCACATATTTCGCTCCCCACAATCTAAACATACACAAAAGAGTGACTCGGTCGGATTATTTTACTGCTGATGATATTTTTTGCCTGATCTCGTTGTGTTTCAGGAAATAGTGAGAGAAGTGGCCTGCATAGTTGTTCTTGGAAACAGAATGGAACTAGTTGACTTCGCTGTCATTCTTCGCAAGATGCTGAAAGAGCAGATCAAAAAATGGGAGAGAACTCACAGGGGCGAAATGGACCACGAGGCACAACAACAGGCACGACACAGTTTTTTTTTTAATTTTACTCATCTGGTTTAAGCTTCAGTTTTTCCTGATTGGATTTTACAATTTTAAACAATTACATATGATGCTGAGTTTTTCACTCAAAATAATAGTTTTTTTTATATGTCACTACTATGTCACTGATCCAGTTTTTTCCCATTACATACCTCTCCAGCATGTTAATGAAATTTCATAGTTCAATCAATACGCATAAATTTTTGCATTGTTTTAAAGAAATTTTAATCAGGAAATCATTTCCAAGTTTAAATAACAACTAAATAATTTTTTTTCGACAGTTATGATTTTGAAGATAAATCATTTAACCTTTAATAATTGCTTGATTTTTTAGGACACAATTTGTGTAAGACATTAGATCACTTATACTTATCTCACACTAAAAATACTTGTCTATATATTTTTTCAGGCGCCTTTTATCGTGTACCTCTGTGCGGCATGGTACATTGTCACTTCTTATGAAGAGTTCAAAGAAAGCGAGGCATTCAAAGCCTTCTACCAACTATACTGGGACGTAGATAGACTCTGTCACAAAGGTTAACACGAGATTGCAATACTTAGATAACAAAATGGATTTAACCATTATTATCTTTGATAGCGCGGTGGTGCGGTAGCCGGAGTATCTATTTTTTTTCCTCCAAAAAGTGGGGGTTCCAGGCCCACCAGAATTGGTTTCATTTACTTGGGGCTGAGGCAACAATAACCAGCCCCGGAAAATAATTTACAAAAATCGTACATTTAATTACGGAACTTAGTAGTTTTCTCAAACAATTCAGTCGGATCGGTGCTTCGACTTAAATCGGATAAATTTATTGATATTTTGTATCATAAAAATTACAAACAAGAAAAATAACAACCATTTTCGCCCATGTTAATATTGCAATCCGTATCTACTAAGGATGGGTGGACGAAAATTCTGGACTGAGTGAATTTGCAATAGCGAGATTCCGCATTCTGTACACTAGTCAAGAAGTGAATGCCGAGAAGACCAAGCAGCAGGACCCCAGTATGAAGATCAGATCGACTGATGTCTGTCCTATTGTGAGGTTGAAGGTCCAAGACCACGAAAATGCAGGTACTAAAATGAGCCAGAAAAAAAACAATAGAAATTGCTCATAAAAACTCAAAATTTTAACTTATATTTCAGGCTGTGAACGTTTGGCAAAGTGCCCAGATATATACAGATTGGCTTTTTTTATTATGAAATGACAACGATAACGTTTATGAGTTTTTTTTCCTTTTTATCTGGTATCTTCTAGTTCAAAAGCACTCTTCCATTTTCTTCCAAATATTCACTTAAAGAAAGAAAAAAGTGGAAAAGAAAAAATGTTATTTTTCTAGTTTACAGCAGACTATAACGTAAGACTTGCATTTATTTGAAAATATATATTAAACTTACTTTAACGATAAAAAATTCACGAAGAGGCTAGGCGAGATGCCCACCCTTGAATATAGTTACAAAATGGATAGCAAAAAATAGCCACAACTATAACCTACTTGCCATTTAATTGAGCTTTGAAGGATATAACAAAAAACATAATCATAAACTCAGAGGCCGGATAGCAACATAATTACAACAGTTACAATGAAGCAGTCACTTGTATGCACTGTAAAACGTGCTCAAAAATTTCAAAAAATCTTTAAAACGTTATTTAATCAAAAAACAGAAGGTTTTAGTTTTAGTTCGCAACCCTATTTGACATGACTCGTCAGCACCGAAATAGGGGTTGAATAATGGTTTCAAAACTAATTCTCGAATGTAAAATGGGCAAAAAACTGTCAGCAAAAGACGGAAGTTTGTATGAAAAGATATTTCATACTTCTGATTCTATTGATAAAAAGTTTTTTTTTAAGAACCGAGAACAAAACACACTGAAACAAGGATAGCTGGTTACTGTGCAAGTAGCTCAGAATGTTCCATCAAAAGTCTTACGAAATTACAAAAACAAATGTTTTCAAATTAGAATCGCTTTTTCTGTGTGTTGTGGTAAAAGGACCTGAACAAAAAACAAGAGCTTAAGAATATTTGACAGTCAGAATATATTTTTAAAGTTTTAAATTCCCCAAAAATCTCTAAACTAACTCTAACAACAACCTTATTTGAGTGAAACTAAAGTTTCATAGCCTACATTAAGCAAAAAAGGCTAAAAAAAATGCTCGAATTTAGACTAAAAAACAAAAGTTTTAAACCTGTTTTTCTGGATACGGGGACCATTTTTTGGAATTTTTTTAATGTATTTTGAATAACAACTAAAAGGGCTTTTATATGATACATCACTCGACCCATTCACATCATTATGTATGGTACCTAATTTTGAGTGGAAAAAAAGCTAACAAGGAAAGCCGGTTACTGTGCAAGATGCACAGAATGCTCCGACTATAGTCTTTAAAAAACAACACGATAAACTACAAGTTTTGTTTTTTAAATTAGACTAGTTTTTTCTGCGTGGTCTGATAGAAGGATCAGACGCTTAATTTTTATTTAGTCATATTTGACAGTAATAATAATAAAGGCAAACAGGGCAACAGATTTGAAGAAAAAAGACTAGAAAAACGGGAAAAAGTCATAAAAAATATTTCGAAGAGCTTTTTTTTGAATTTTTGATTGCCAAAGTGTCATTAAAGTCTCCAAAAGCATTTTTTGATGAAAATCAAAAGTAAGCATAAATAAGGTATTGTAAAAAGGCTAAATTAAGCATAAATAAGCGTGCTCGCTCGATTACTCGGTCGAATTTAGACAAAAAAATCAAAACAATTCAAACCGGTCTTTCTTGACAAAAAAAATTTGAAATTTTTTCATGGCGTTCGAATCACTACTGAAATGGCTTCAATATGAGATATTACTCAACACAGTCCGATGATTGTTTGAGGTACCTGATTTTGCGTGGAAACAAAAAGGAAAAAAATTAAAATACACATCGAATACAAAGTTTCTCCCCGTTTTTCAAATGGTGGGAACAAAAACTTTTGGATAAAAGGAAGGAACGTAATGAAGACTCTTATATAGGGCTTGCTGATTTTTTTTCAGGAAAAGTTTTATAAGTCTCTAATAACTACAGATGAGCATTCTACAGATGAGCATTGATGCATTATGAACGTACTTAGGTATATATGCACTTTTTGAGTTCAAACGAAATTAATCTACTGAAAGTGATGTAAATAGCTCTCTCCAATTCGGCACGTGGAAATGGCGCAAAAAATCGTGAATGATTTCTTATTTTGAAAGTGGAACTTAACTTTTTGATTTCCAGCAGAATAAAAATTTTACCTGTTGATCTAATTTTCTCAAGTTGGGTTTATCTTATAAAAAAAAGCTCCGCTCATAAATCATTCTAGAAACTCAAAGAGCTTAAAGGGCATCTATTTTTTTCAAAGTTCGAAAGTTGATATTTTCAGTGTTTTTTTTGTTTACTTGCGTTCATTACTCTTCTCCAATCTTCGATTGGCTATGCTTGTATATTTTTTAACAGGCTTCACCAAATGGCTCATTTATAATTTATGGACAGAAACATAACTAATTTCTACTTTTGCAGACATCGGGGCTTCCGAGCGAAAACCACTGAACAAACTGCGAGTCATGGTTAAGAATGACCCCAGCGAAGACACCAAATTAGAAGAACAGTGCAATAATCCGATCAAAATGGTAGACAAATACCGCTTTGCAAATGCTGCCACTCTTTACTTGGCTTCGGCTAAGAAGGGCAAAGACCAGCTGAAGAACATCACTAGGGCTAATTTGAACGACTCGTGGACTATGTTTGCGGCTATGAATGAGTTCGAAGCAAGCACAGGTCGAGAACTGGATTTTTTCAACAGGTTTGAACAAAAATTTCAAAACTACGTTGTCAAAGATATTCCATTGTTTTTTTTCAGTATTCATGTTTTAAAATTGATAAAAACTAATTTCAACTCGTTTCAGACCAAAAAACGATACAACTGCGCAATTCAGAATCGAGTTCCTGGAAGAAGACACGGAATGTGAACAAGTTAGAAATTTTGTTTACTTTTTGAACACTTTCAGTTACATCAACTTGCTGATCTCAGTTTATTTGTTCAGATGAGAAAAACAATTGCAAAAGATGTCAAAAACCTCCTCAAAGCAATTGTCAAGGAAAAATCGCCCCAGAAACAATTTTTATGTCAAACAATCGATGCGTTTTGTGATGAAATAGAAGCACCTGAACATGTTCGAAACTTTTTCAAAGACCAAATATTCTTGAAGGAGTTTTGGTGTGTAGCTCTGCGAGATTGCTCAAGGTTAGGTGATTAGTTTTAATACGAGATCGGAAACCAAATTTTTCGGCAAAACCCCTTTTTTCTGTGGTAACCTACTTAAAAATCAAGCAAAAAATTCAAAAAAAAATCTAGTTCAGAAAAGGGAAAGGCTTTAGAATAAAATTTGCAATACATGCAAAATTGAAAGTTTAAACATTTTAATCGTCAATTTGGCTTTTTCCAATGCTTTTGAGTACCTTGCAAAATTTGGAGATTTGCCAAAAAAATAAAGCAGAATCAGAAAATTAGAATTTAAAGTTCTAACCTAGGGTTAAAAAACTAAAATCTGAGAGAAAAACTAAGAAGAATACCTGCTGACAAAAAACATTGAAATTTTTTTCTTTTTGTCTTAAATTTCTCATAAATCGGGTCAATTTGTTTCCAGGGTTCTGGATGTAGAATTGAGCAATGTGACTCGTATGAACATGATATTGATTGCCGCCATGTTCGAGTATCCTCCGAAATCAGCAGGCGAACACGTGGCTTCGTCTATGGGAATCACAAACAAAATCAGGGTACGCCTTTTATCTTTTTTTAGACAACTCATTCTCAATTTATATGTTTACGAAAACGACTGCAAAATGCAGAACAATGGATGAAAAAGGAGAAGACGAAGACGAAGTAGAAGAACTTATTTCTCGATGTTACATCAGATGAATTAACTGTAAATACATCAGTAACAGATGAATTAAAAATTGAATGAAATCAATTTAGATACATCATATAAGAAAATATAGGTACAAACATAATCAAGGCTAAATGCAACAACTAAAGAAAAAAGATCTTGCAAATGAAAAAAAAAATGCATAAAAAGGGTGTGTGGCACCTTATCAACAAGTTGTGCATCTACTGAACCAAGGGTGGTTCGATTTGAATACCATTAGCTGAATTGTACAATAAAAATGGAGTTACAATGGATAAAAAACAATTTGTTTTGCTGAAAAAATTTGAAAACTGGCTAGTTGTAGGCACATTTAACCGGTTTCAACACACGAACTTGAACTTGTTCACTTAGCGGTGTTCAACATGATTGTGTTCAATCATTGAGTTGCAATTTAGTAAATTGTTCAGGTCCAATGGTTCAATATAGCTCGGGGAAGATGACGGCGCTCATATTCGAATGACTGAAGAGTCTTTTTTTATCTGACGTTAGAATAAGAGGTTCAAATATTAAGCATTATGTAGGTCTACGATCCGAATGAGGACCCTGGATTCGAGAGTACCAAAGAGGAGGAAGAAGGCGAAGCGGGGGAGGAGGGCAGCAAAGGAGCCGAAGGGGGGAAGAAGAAGAAGAAAAAGAAGAGCGGGTCCAAAAAAGGAAGCCAAATGAGCGGCTCAACTCGCGGAACGGGAGGACCTAAAGGGTCTGCAGATGTCGGAAGCGACGAAGATGCGGGGTCGCAGTTGATAACTGAGGACTCCCAGAAAGACTCTCAGCTTGAAGATGGGCCTGAAGTTGCGGTCGAGGATGTTCCGCCGAGCGACGCGGGAAGTGGCAGTGGAAGTGGAAGCGGGGGATCAAAAGCCGGGGGAAGTGAACAGAGTGGTGCCGATAATGAGGGATCCAAAGATGCGAGTCTTGTTGAAGGCACTGAAGCTGAAGGAAGCAAAGTTAAAGATAGCATGGTAAGTGGAAGCGAAGCTGGATCTGGGAGTCTTAAACGCGATAGCCAAGCGTCGGGATCTATAGCAACTGGGAGTCAAGTTGCGGGCAGTCAAAGTAAAGCGAAAGATAGCTTGGCAAGTGGAACGGTTGCAAGTGGAAGCCAAAAGAAGGATAGCTTAGCCAGTGGAAGCAAATATGGTACGGTTGGCAGTCAAGCACCTGGATCCAAAGCCTCTGGGAGTTTGGCATCTGGTACGGTTGCTTCTGGAAGTCAAGCAACTGGATCCAAAGTTTCTGGAAGTCAAGCTACAGGTAGTCAAGCAACCGGGTCTAAAGCATCTGGAAGTTTGGCATCTGGCACGGTGGCTTCTGGAAGTCAAGCGACCGGATCCAAGGTTTCGGGGAGTCAGGCTACAGGTAGCCTTGCAAGCGGCAGTCAGGTCTCCGGGAGTCAAGCTACTGGTAGCCAAGTAAGTGGAAGCCAAGCAAGTGGGAGTAAGCAAAGTGGCGGAAAATTTGGCGACGATAAGGACAAAAAGAAAAAGAATAAAATGAGTGGAATTAAAGAAGAGGACGAGGAGGTTGATAAAAGTCAAATGGAAGGGACGATTGAGGGATCCGCAGGGGAAGACAGTGACAAAGACGACGAAGCGGCACGGCCTCCTGATGACAGTAAAGACGACAAGGATAATGGCAGTGACAAAAGTCAAAGCCTGGATCCCAGTGCGACCTATGACTCTCCGGACGAAGATGCACCTGGTTTGTCTGATGAAATGGGTCTGTTTTTTACATCTACTTTGAAGACTCCCTTTTTCGTTTTTAAGTGTAATAAAAGTAGTAACACTCTTATTTAGATTTGATTTTTTTTGTTTTTGTTTTTTTTTCAAGAAAAAGTCTTAGAATTTGTTCGCTCTCAATTTTGATTTTTCGTGGTTTGACTAGTGATTTTTTTCCAAGTTCAGTGCATTTCTATTGTTAATTTCTAATTTGTTAATCTATCGAATAGTAAAAGTGTAAAGGTCACGAAAACCATGATGGGCTTCTAATTTCGAAAATGGAAATTAATTATCAGATATCCCAGTGAAATAAAAATTTTGCCTATTAATAAAGTTTTCTCAAACCGGGTTAATTTTAACGAAAAAGTGTTCATGATAAATTGTTCTACAAACTCAAAGAGCTTCAAGGCCATCTGTTTTTCTCTTCGAAATTCAAAAGTTGAAGGTTTTTGAAAAAAAAACAAATCAGTTTTTTTTTTCAGTTTCTTTGCGTTATTACTCTTGTCCAATCTTCGATTGGCTATGTTCTGGGCTAACACAACACGTTAACAAAAATTAGTCCGAACTCAGTCAGGATAATTTTAATTGGATTTCTGTTACATCGGCATAATGTGGACTATTTTGTTGCAATATAAACAATTTTAAAAGGAAAAATTGACCAACTTCAAAATTAGTCTTTTTTTTATAACAAGTAACAAAGCAAGACAAAAATGCTGGCTTTCATTGTTGCAATTCGACTTCTAACGGTATTTGATATCAGGATATTTTATCAAAAATTTCATATTTTTTTACAGAAAACTCGTGATATTTATAGCAATTTGTTTTTCCCAAACGAATAATATCAAAGTCACTTTGAACAATGGTCTTTGAGTGGCTTTGATAACATCAAATGCATGTTATCATTTTTTTTCAGGTGGTAGTGCTAGTAACATGGCCAAAGGAGGCTCCGGCATAGACGATGATGCTCCTGATGATATGAAGAAATCAGGAGAAGATGATTTCGGAGGCGGGGGAGGGGGAGGGACGGTGGGGTCTGCAGATGTGAGCGAGGAAGGGCCAGCTATTGTCAAGGTAGACCTCTTTTGCTGAAAACGAATCAAACTGCAGCAGTTTTATGGGCTGGAAAATATAAAAATACATCAAAAGTATGAAAAATGATTGAGCTGGAAAGCTGGAAATTATGAGATAACAAGACTGCTCGTATCAGGGCGAAGCCCTGATTTTTCCGACTTCCTTCTAAGGTTTATGGAGCAGTTATAACCTTAAAAAAACTAAACCATTACGAGGCCAAAGTGTGCATTCCCAAAGTGTGCAGCAGGCCCAAATCAGATTTGTCGCGGAATCCGCAACATAGCTACTTTTCTTTGATATTCTTTGCTGTTTTGGATTCCAAAAACAAATACCTAAAACACTGTACCGTTCAAAATTGGTCCAAAAATAGGCGGAATTCAGAACAGTTTGCGGAATCCACACACAAATAACGAGACATGTGTATAGTTGAATTGAGCTGTTGCGAAATCCGCAACTGTAAGTGGAATCCGCAAACTGTAAGTGTAATCCGCATTTTGTTAGCGGATTTCGTTTACATATATGTACGTGTAGTAGCTTTCAAAAACTATTTCTTTTAATTACTACGTTGATCAGCAACCTGTTGGAATGCCAAATGTTCGATCTCAATTCTTGTCAAACACCCAACTTCTATCTCAATTCCTGACAAACCTACGCAACTTCGATCTCATCTAAACTCCTGTCAAACATACCCAGCTTCAATCTCACTTCCTACAAAAGGTTAACTTCGATCTCAATTCCTGTAAACTTATTCATTAGTTCATTTCAAGCCAATCAATAAGAATAAAAGTTTTAATTTGACCATTTTGAAATATTTTCAAAATGCGAAAACAGAACACAGTTTAACAAGGCTACATTTTCAGTACTAGATAATCGTGTTTTTGAAAGTAAAATTTATTTCTGCTGTAGTTGAGGTTTTGGTAATTTTAATCTGAAACTAATTTACTCAAATCAATTAAATAGATCCTTTAATCCCTGTGCACAAAATGAATTGAATTCACGCTCCCAAATACTGAATCTCAAATACAAAACCCCAATTACTGAATCTCAATTACTGAATCCCAAATACTGACCTAATTCGACAATATGTCAATCCAATAATGAATCAACCCAATTACCGAATTAACCCAATGAATTTATTTGGTGTTGTGTTTCCAATCTATGATCCCAAAAACTGCTTGCGAATACTTAAGTGTGACATCCATCGATTTGGTTTGACCATTGTTTTGAGATTCGTTCGTGGATTCCGCTGACAATGCTTAAGTCCTTGCTTTTTAACTCCGCAAGTGCATATGCAAGTTCAGTAATAAACAAATTTCTGAATTTCTTTACAGTTTGCGGATTCCGCTTACAACTTTTGCGGATTCCACTTACATTTGCGGATTCCACTTACATTTTCTCGGAATCTACTTACAGTTGCGGAATCCAGAACAACTACCTATATTTGCTCATTGCGGAATCCGCATCAAATTAAATGTGCCAACAAAATTTACGTTCCAAGTATATGTACGCAGAATCCACGTAAATCTTGTAAGTGGAATTCACTTACAGTTTAGAGCATGTTTAAATACTTGTCTCTGGAGTCCAGGAACATACCGACACAAAATTGTGCGCCTATATAGTGCACAGTTTGGCCTCCTAAAAATGTAATAAAACAAAATGATTTTTTTTTTCTAAATTTTGAATTTTTCTTTAAAAATCATCCCCCACACGCCATATGAAGAACAAAAGGATAGATTTCGCTCCTTGTAACAAATCAATTATAGCAAATACGCTTCTTTCAACCAATTTGGAACAATTTGTAAGACGGATTAAATCTTCGCTCACACGTTAAGAGCGCGAAGTATATCGCGCGTTAATTGTCCCAAATTGGCCAAAATGGCAATTTTTAAACCCCCATAATTTTTCGAAAAATAATTACAGGTAAAATGTCTTTTCAAATTTAAGCTCAGGACAACAATAGCTTTCGAGTGATATAAAAACTTCTGTCAAAAATGGCTAGTTAAAAAGTCGAAATTTGTCTGAAGAAAAAAACCCACCCCGAGCACAAATATTCCGTTACTTTCGTATCGAAAGTCGGAACAATTACTTTCGTATCGAAAGTCGGAACAATAATCGTACACAGTTAGGATCAATAATAATGCTTTCGGAGATTGAGATTAAGACATTAATAAAAGCGCAGGCCTGAATGAGAATTAGAAACATGGGGCAGAAATATGATACTCAAAGATGAGCGGGAACGATTTTGGTTATCTTGGTCAAATGTTGGGCCCCAATCGAATAAGAGAAACAAAAAAATGAAACAAATGAACACTGTAAAATTGGTAGAAGAACTTTTGAAAGCAAATGTTGCAATCTCTTCTTCAGGAGGAGGCGGCGTCCGGGGCTAAAGATGACATGGACGATGGTGAGGATGAAGACGAGTACATGGATGCACAGTCGCAAGTCGGAAGTTACGACCCAGACGACATGAAGAGCGAGGAGTGAGTTAAGTTTTGGTCAATTTTGCAATAAGGAAATATAGAATTAATTATCGTTGTGATCAATTTCTTACAGCATGGAGTTCTTGGGTGCCGATGACAAAAAAAAGAAGAAGTCGAAGAGGAAATCTTCAGGCACTTCAGCCAGCAGGAGATCATCAGGTGATAATCGGTTTTTGATCAGAGTATTAGCCTCCATTAGAACACAAACAGCTCAGTTGAAATTTAATTGTTTTCATTATACAAGGAGGAAAAAGAAGTCAGTTTTGATTTGCACCTGTAGAAATACTTCAATATTGTGATTAAGAAATTGGCGGGTGTGAACAGGTTGTATGAAGTCTTAACCTTTTAGCTGCCAGTTCATGTTCGAGTGACGCCAGTGGGAGCAGTATGGGGTCAGACTATAGTGGAGACAGTGTCTCCTACGGGGGATCAGACTACAGCGACACATCCAGTATGATGAGTGACATGAGTGGTGGTACGTCAGTCATCTGATTAACTGTCAATCATCTGATTAACTGTCAATCACTTGTTCAGATCGTTTGGACTTTTTTCAATTCATTTCCCATTGTTCACACTCAATTTTGTCTTTTAAGTGAATGACTTTTTGTTGGTTTGTTCATTCATACATATTATTGGCAGGCGCGGATCTACCTACGATTCTCCTCTCGAATCGAGTAGGGGGGGGGGGGGGGGCTTACTTTCAAAAAAAAGTCGAAAATTTGGTCGATTTTTTTAAGGTTGATCAAATTGATTTGCCGATCTCTCTCAAAGCATTAAAAGACACTTTTTTGACAAATTTTTTGCACTGCAGGCGAATTTTTGAAAACACAGGCAAAAAGGGCCTTTTAAGCCTTTTTTGGACAGTTTTGACCAAAAATCACGTGTTTTTTTCGGCGCGTACTCGCAACTCGCACTCGCCCCCGGCTTCCTTAAATCCGCTACTGCACCTGGGTATAGATGCACTTTTTGAGTTCAACTGAAGATCATTTACAGGCAAAAGTAAGCAAGTTGGACTCTTTATTTAAGAAAGTGGAATACTCACAAAAAACATCTTATTTGGATTTGTAGTTGACATCTAATTTGGATTTTCAAATTTCTCAACGGAATAAAAACTTTACCTATCGATCCAGTTTTCTCAAGTTGAATTAAATTTATTAATAAATGCCATTCAAAAACTGTTTTTGAAATACAAAGAAATTGGAGGGCATATATTTCATTTTTTTTGAAATTTGAAAACCAAAGTTTTTTTCGAAAAATGAGTCAGTTTTTTCTTTTTTTCTTTTCTTTCATTGGCTTCAAATTTATCTCAACAAGAAAGCAAACGTAGTTGCGTAAATATTATTGATCTCTGGTTTTGTAATTTTTAGAATTACTATCGGAAAATTTCATTCGAAAAACACAGCAAAATGGTGAATATTTTATTCTTAATAATTATTGGCTCCGTAGCTGCATTTAAAACAATTTGAGGAAAATCGGTCCAAATAATTATTAAAGAGTACAGTTCGATCAAGCTAAATAATCCAATAATATCATTGATAACCCAAAAAAGCAAAACTTTAGTCAATTTTGCTCGAACTTTGGAACGATTTCCCATTGCAGCGCAAGTCATGATATTGAATTCCTTGCAGTCAGCTAAGAACATTGTACTTTTTAAGACATAGAGAGAGAGCAAGAAAGCATTCAATCGAAGCTGTAGCCATTATCCAATGAGTCCCAAACTGTGAAACATAAAATATCTTGATAATTTAGGTTATTCGTTCTTAAAATAATCAATCCAAAATAAACAAGACTGCTCGTATCAGGGCGAACCTCTGAATGTTCCGACTGCCTTTTAAGGTTTATGGAGCAGTAATAACATAACAAAATTAAATGTAATAAAATAAAATTGAAAAAAAAATTCTAAAATTTGAAATTTTTTAATGAAAACCATCCCCCCACCCCATATGAAGTACAAAAAGATAGATTTCGCTCCTTGTAACAAATTAATTGCGGCAAATACGCTTCTTTCAACCAATTTTCAAACCAACGATTTCTAAGACGGATTAAATCTCCGCTTAGGCATTAACAGCGCAAAATATATCGCACGCTAATTGTCCAAAATAGGCCAAAATGGCAATCTTTAAACCCCAAAATGGCAGTCTTTAAACTTTACAAAAAATGATCACAGGTGTAATATCTTTTCAATTTTAAGCTCAGGATAACAATAGTTTTTGAATGATTTTTAAAAAATTCCGTCTAAAATGGCTAGTTTAAAAGTCGAAATTTGTCTGAAGAAAAAAAAACCCACCCCGAGCACAAGCATTCCGTTATTTTCGTATCGAAAGTCGAAACAATTATCAGGACAGTTGCTTATGCTCAAAACAAGCTTTGGTGGTTTCACGGCGGATTTCATCCTAAGTTCACATTCTAGTTTGTTTATCTCTTTGTATTTCTGTTTACGTGCCAAAATGAAGTCACTTATCATGATCATTCGGTTTTTTTTTTAAAAAAAATCTTAGAAGTTAATCATGCTCATTTTTTTTGTTTTGATTTTTTGCTTTTCTTTTTAATTCAAATTCCTTCTGTACAAATCCTCCAAATTACGCTCTCCAATTACCTAAACGCAATTGTCAAAACAAATGTGAAAACTTATCGAATTTGAAAGTGAATTATAACTTAAAATATCACAGTAAGGCAAAAAAACTATCCTTTGATGCAAAAACTATCTATCTAGTGATTTTTTTTTGTTTTTTTTTAGGAAATGAAAATTCGTTTACGCTTAAAGTTGATGTTTCATTTTTCATTTCTTTTGTTCAAAAGAAGGCAAACTTCATTTCGAACAGTAAACGCAACCGACTACTAGTTTTGAAACCAGAGTATGATTTTCAGAAAAAAAAACAGTTTTCTCAAATTGGGTTAATCTTATCAAAAAAATTAATAATTGTGAGTTGTTTCAGAAACTCAAAGAACTTTAAGGCCATCCATTGTCTGTAGCTATGTTGGCTAAAAAATTGAGATCTTAATGACATCAGAACTGCGTGAAGGCCATGTTTCAATTTTTTCGTAAATTTTGCAGAAACTAACAGAAAATATTCATTATTTCAAATCAACTTTGACTTTTTATAAGCAGTATTTTAGTACTATCTCAAATTTATCAGTGCCCCAAACTCAAAAATGGAACATAATTTTTCCTTTTAATATTTTTGTGGTATTAGAGTCATGTTGCGTAAAATTTTTATCACAACCCAAGTAATTAAACACGATACTCTTGTAACCATTTATCAGGGAAGAAAAAACCCGGAATGAAGTAGCGAGCGAATAAACTATAATATCTGTTTGACAGACACCGATTGTGATTCGGACGTCGGAAGCGTCGACTGTTCAACCGTCGGGTCAATTCAATCCGATGAGATATCCATGGTCTCCGATGTCTCCGATTGTTCTGATGTGTCTGACATTTCCGGAGCCTCCGACATGGACGAAACGGAACTTGAAGAAAAGCGAGAGGAGAAACGAATGGATAAATTACGCCGAAAGAAAGATGAGAGGAAAGAACAAAAGAAAAGTAAACTAAAAAAGAAGAAAAAGAAGAAGAAGAAGCGCAAGAAAAACCGGAAGAGGAGAAAGCGTCGAAAGCGCCGAAGGAAGCAAAAAGCGCGGGAAGCTTTAGAATGGTTAGACGAGGAAAACACGTTTGTTCCTCACAAGGTCAACCAAAGACGTCTGATGGAGGATCTTTTGCTATTTTTACATAAATTTGAAGAGGAACTCGAAAATATTTTCGAAGAGCGTGATCGAACTGAAGATGATAATCACGTTTATAGAAAAATAAAGCACATTTTCAAAACAGCTGAACGTGAGTATGAAGCAGAGAGTATTTATGACATGGGTGAGCAAGATCGCTGGGCACCGCCAAAGTGGGACGAAACTCAAGATATCACGCATGACGCGTTAGCTCCTGGAGAGCTCCAAGATAACCAGAAGATATCCGAATTTACAGGACGAGTTATAGGCGAAGATGAAGAGGATCAACCTTATTTACCTTTTGATCCCCAGCCTGGAGATCCCAAGGAGATTGGAGGGTCTCCCAAACCCGAGGGTGACGATGGAACAGGAGCTCCACCACCTGAGGGCGAAGATGGAACTGGAGTTCCGCCACCGGGGGGAGAAGACGGCGCTCCTGGACAGTCGCTTGGGGGCGACGGTGAGAATGATAACTTAAATAAATCACAGGGGGGCGAAGATGACGCCGGTGGACCTAAACCAGCATTTGGAACTGGTGCCGATGATGATGAAAAGAACGACGATGCTCCTGAAAAATCCCTAGGAGACAAAAGTCTTAGTGGCCCAAATATTGCCTACTCTGAAAGGTCAGGAGCCAAAGCTAAAGATGACGATGATGATAAATCTGCTGCTATTTTTGATCAGCCGAGAGATAGCGAAACCAGAGACGATAGTATTTTTAATGATGGAAGTAAAACACCAGGTGCTGATAGCATAGGAGCTGGGAAAGATTCACTGGGAGGCGGAGGTTCGGCTTCTAAAGGAGCATCAGGATTGGGCTCATTGAGTGGAGGAGCCGGAAAAGATTCTTTGGGTGGTGGAGGATCAGCTTCTAAAGGTGCATCCGGTTTGGGTTCTTTAAGTGATGGCGGGAAAGATTCGAAAGGAGGAACTGGTTTAGGATCACTAAGCGGAGGAGGAGGGAAAGATTCGCTTGGTGGTGGAGGATCGGCGACAAAAGGAGCTTCTGGACTCGGATCCCTGAGTGAAGGTGGTGGTAAGGATTCGAAAGGAGCTTCCGGGTTGGGATCTCTGAGTGGAGGTGGGAAAGACTCTCTAGGTGGGTCGGGTTCTAAAGGTGCCTCAGGTCTAAGTGGGTCTCTAAGTGCTGATAAGTCGGGTTCCAAAGGTGCTTCAGGTCTAAGTGGGTCTCTAAGTGCCGATAAGACAGGAGGGGGCCCCGAAGTGAAAGAGGAAAAGGGGATGGAGGAAACCGCTATTGATTTCACAGATGACGTTGAAGAGGTGAAGCCTCGCAAAGTGACCGATGATGAAGATGACATTGATGAATTAGACTGATAGAAAAAAAAACAGAAAAAGTCGGACTGTTATATCTCAAAAAATGTAAAATGCAAAAACTTGAAGTTGTAACTTTTATCAAAGAAACTGACCAAACTTAAGAAAAAAGTTGTCATGTCTTTGTGTTAGACTCTTAAACTTCTCATTAAAAGGTTAAAAATATATACTACTCGTTAAAATGAATTTGCCTAATTGATTGATTTGCATTCCATTTATAAAGATTGATTGCTGAATCTCGAAATATAATTGCGGTAGTTGTTTGACAAAATTGAAATTTTGGTTGAAATTGATATGAATCTAAACTCAACTGATTGATGAGATGATTTTTGAATATCATTGGACAATTGACCATTGACTTGAAAAGACTTTTTGATCACCTTTATTTTACAGGTTTGAAAACATAAATTATATGTAGGCAACTCTTGAAAAAATAAGTTTTCACCCATTAGCAAAAACAAACTCATAGAAAAATTGTTCAGTCAAAAACCAACCACTCTTTTAATTAAAATGGATAAAATTATAAAAATATCAGCGTTACTTTTTATTCAAAACACAATAGTTGTAAATTCAGACAATTATCAATACGAATCAATTTGCGACCAAAGAGGCGATTATTTCACCGAAATACTGCAGACAAATGTTGTTCCGCGTATTATAACACCGGGAATGACTTTCAACGTTTCTCTGAAGTCCTGCACTTCAAAAATAGACGAAAAATTGACCGTTGTTGGAAATTATTGGAAAACGAACTGCTCGACTGTCGGAACAAATTTAACAGTAAGACCTAATTAGAAATATTTGCACTCGTTTAGAAGTATAGTCCCTCAAATTTTAAGAGCCATTTTTCAGTTTCTTAGGAAAAAGTTTTAAAATTCACTTTCCAATTAATTACAAAACCGTAAAGGGCGCAAAAAAAACGTGAAAAACGCAAAAAGCTTATAGTAGATTTCCTGGCGGAATAATTGCTTTATAATCCAGTTTTCATTACTGGTTTTAGAATTATGATACCTCCGTTTCTGATGGGTCCTATTCAAAAGCTCATTTAGAACAGTTCTTGAAATAATTCAAAGAAGTATAGAAGTGTACTTGAAATGGGTCTAGGACAACAGGCCGACGGGGCTTCAAGCCGAAGGGACTTCAGGCCAAAATTTGAACTTTACAAGCACCTCAAAACACTATTTTTTCATCCTTAAAACCACCACTTGAGATTGGCATCCGTTAATAACATCAGCCGGTTTTTGAAATGCATAAAGTATAAACATGAAAAACACTTTCAACCGTGTTTTATTTTTCAACTTTCCTAAACATCAGTTGGAGGCTTAAATTTTATGAAAACGCCAATAAATAGTGAAGATAATGAAATTGAGTAATTAATCACAAACGCTTTCAAATTAATCATATTTCATGACTTGGTGAGAAAAGTTTCGACTTGAAGTTTTATATTGGACCATTGGTAGTTTCACATGGCCACACTTCTAAACGAGATTTTGAGCAGAACAATAATCCTGAGCGGGTATGCAGTTTTCTCTAATTAGCTTTGGAAAAATTTTGGGTCATAAAGTTTTTTGAAGTTCAGATTGATTTTTTTTGCTTTGAATTTCAAAAATTTCAAAAACTTCCGTTTTTTTTCTGTTCTATTTGAGTCTTTAAAACTTTTTGACTCTTTGTTGACTATGTTTAAATACTCTCATTCAGAAACTTTCTTTAGAAGCGTGGTTCAGACGGAGCACTTGAAATCAAAAACGATTCAAAAATATGAAAAAAGGAACATTTGTAAACGTTTCTGAAACACTAATCAAATTTTCAACGGGATGAATTTCCAAAAGTATCTTTTCTTTGTTAAAAAATTTCTGAGGTAAAAACGTATAAAAAACCACCTGCTTTTAATTGTTCAATTTTGAGTTAAAATCATGCTAAGATATTGAGAAAAAGGCAAGTGACTGCCTCTAAAAATTTGTCTGAAAATTTTTGTGATGGGTTGTCAGTATAAATTCTCCAAATTCTTTCAATGCATTTATTGTCTGACCATTGTACATGAGGAGAAACTTTGTGTTGGGATGTGTTTTAGTGTTTTCTTTTCGTGTTTTCCTCGCTAAATCAGGTTCAACAAATTTTATCCAGACTGGGTTGAGATTTATATCATATTGAAGCCCTTTCCATTGCAATTCTAACCAATTAAACTTATATTTAAAAATTTTGATTTTTTTTTCAGTGTCGAGAAAGTCGATTTGAAATTTCTGAAATTTTGTCTAATATCGCGCGAGTAAAGCAGGCTTATTATAGAAAGATAGAAGCAGATTAGCAGTAAATGAGCCATGAATTTTTTTCTTCAAGCCCTCAAAATCCAAGTAAAAATAACACCAAAAAGTTTTTAACGCTATCTCGAAAAAAAAAATAAAAAGTCAAAAAATTTCTGCAAAAAAAACTGAAAAAATTTAAGAAAATTTTTTAAGATTATGTTTGGTACACTCTGTGTTAATTTCACAGCAAGCAATTGCGCTAAATATCCTTGTTATAATGTTTATTTGACTGAAAACTATTTGGGAATATCTTCCAGTTTTTAGTACCTTGCTTCGAAACTAAGTTTCTGAACCACTTCTAAACGAGCACCGAATTAACTAAGAAACTTTTTGGCATCTTTTTCTAGCCTTTTCGTCTAGAATCTGATCAATATGTCTGCCCAATCTTGCAAAAAAATCATTAAATGAAGATAATGTTTTTTTTTAGAAATTTTGCGCCCTCACTGTGCTAGCATTAATAAGAATCAGACATCTGAATTCATTTCTTATCCGTTTTTTTTTTTAAATTTTTTTCGTGAGAAAAATTATCCAAGCATCAGTTATTTATTTCTTAATGGCCCGACATTGGTGCTTTGTGTCAAATGAGATCTCGGTTTTTGCAAGCCTATAACACTTATCAGTCCGACTGCCCTTTTTGCTGCTTTTGTATTTTGCCAATATTGAAATTGAAGCCCTGGATTCATTTGATTGATTGAGATATTCGCAGCGTCGTTCAGATTTTGAATACTCAATTCTGATTGGCTGATATATTTTTCGATCATTCGTTCCTTCCATCTTAAGTTAATACTCCAAACCTAAGTAATATATTTTTTTAAGAATTGTTTGTGCACTCATTTTTCTTTCGTGTTTATCCTGGTGGAAACCACCATAAGCGAAGGACCGAATGGTTAATCAAATTTCAGTATTCAAAAATTTGGAAAAAAAGCGTAAAAATCCCACAGAAAGTAAATACTTACAAGGATTTAATATAAATATTGGCCGAATATAAAAACGGTAGAAATATGCAACATTTACGAGTTCCGTTGTAAAAGAAGCAAAATATTGTGTTGAATTAATTCCTTTTAATTGATTCAATTGATTCAATTTATTATTTGACTTTCGGCTGTTTTTAATTTTGATCCTTCGCCCATGAGCTTTTCGCCCATGAGAATAGTCCCGTTTATCCTTCGAAGAACTTAAAATTGACTTCAAACTGTTAAACCGGCCCAAATTTCTAAACGAGTTTATTGCATGAGTCCATTAAAAATGGCAGGACCATACTTCTAAATGAGTATCTCGTTCTCTTATTTAAAAAGTGTCCATATTATGTGAAAGATCCTCATCGGGAACGCTCATTAATTGGCGTGATTTTTTCCTAATTTCACGGTTCCTAACAGTTTACGCTGTTGCGAAAACAGACTGCTGATAGTTTTTTATCCTGATCTGGATTGAAGTTTCTATAGCAAAGTTTTAGTTTTCAACAAAATATCAACCTGCCATTTGCTATGTTGGATTCTAAGTAAACTCTAAGTAAATATTGGCCGGAAAAACTTTTGAAATACATATATGTTTTTTTTTCTGGTGATCTGAATTTCAATTCTCTGGACTACATAATCTTCGCCCGATGCACCGGTCTATAGTCTTCTCGTTCCTGAGCTTCGCTATCTTCTGTCTTTTGGTTAATTGAGAATTTTTTCGGTTCGTGATGAGTGTTCGATCCATCGACAGTCTTGTTCTGGACGACTGACTGGATTACTGACTGGATGATGCAGTCTCCATATCCCATATGTGCGATCTGACCGTGCGATCTATTTCAAAGATGACTGTTAACCTCCGCCTCGACTTCTCTCGATACTGTCGATCCTCTTACGGTTGCTTCATGTTCCAAGTACTCTCGACAAAGGTGTTGCCTTTTCTCTTCAAATCTACAATAGTGCTCCGACTCAAACTCGAGTTTGCCTTGACACATCTGTTGAAATAGATGTTCTCCGCTCATACTTTTTTAAAAAGAGGTCAAAGAATATCTTTACTGAAGGTATGTGTAGCAAATCAATGTCGCCTTACGATCTAAAAAAAATGATATGTGTGTCGCATGTGATTGTAAGACCGCAATGAAAAAATGGATAACATTCGATTAACTACAGAAAAAAAACAGATTGCATATCTGTTGTAGTTTTATATAGTAAAACTTCGATTAAATAGTTTTATTAATAGATTACAATGCATTTTTTTCCAAAAGTTTTATGCTGTAGGTCATCATCATATAATCATTAACAAAACACTCTTTTTTCTGTATCAAAGTTCAAGCTAATTTTTAAATAAAGTTCATAAACAGATCGTATACAGACTTTCACGTATAACTACAGATTATCTGCATATAGATAACTGATTATATACAGATTATATACAGACTAAATACATATGATATACATATTTTATTCAAACTATATACTTATTAGATACAGAACATACAAATTATAATGGATCTGAAAAAAATTTCAAAATAAATATTACTATGGAAATATATTGCAGCAAAAACTACTTGTTCTAAGTTAATTTTTATTTTTGTTTCTTGATTTTTTTTCACAAAATTGCGCTGAAATGTTGACTTTATGAATGCATTTGGTTATAAATGGCATTTGAAGAAATTTTGCACAAAAGTACTTTTTTTCTCTGGAATTATTAGGTTGCAAAATTCAAACTGCTACGAACTTTATTGTTTTAAGCAATAATGCCAATTTTATACAATTTTTTCACATATTTTATACAGATTTAATTTACAGATTGTCTACAGATTATATACAGGTTTTAAAGAACAGAAAAATTGAGTTTTTTGGCATTAAAAACCAACTTTTTGGTGGAAAAAATCAATTTAATTTGTATAGCATCGAATATTGCTCGCAAATTGGTTGTAGATGAATCTCAAGTTTGATAAAAAAAAATCCTTAATCTTTCTTGTAATTTATATAAGATCCCCACGAAGTTTCCAAAAAAATGTCTGTTCATATGATTTCACATGTTGGCTCATGTGAAATCAGAAGCCTGATTTCAAATTTTTTTTCAAGATCGCGTGATTTTGAATCAACGTTGAGATAGAATATAGTAATTTTGAATCAGTTTGTCTTCTTGAAACCTTCAAGTGTGTCATTTTGTTTTGCAAGCTTTTTTCATCAAAACAAACTCAAAGAAATTGAGTTGCTACGTGAAATTTGTAGATCCATTTTGGGCATTAGTTTAAGTTGATTCTGTCAAATATTGAGCTGAATTTATTTTGAAGAACAGTTTTTGAAAATTTGTTTGATCGCATAAAAAATTTGACTTGCACTGTAGGATAAATCGAGAAATTTTCAAGCGATGTGACACCTTTTTCTCATTTTAGCTAGCGTCTGAAGTTTCAAATCCGACTTTGCTCTCCCCGATAAATCGTTTTCTCAACAGCAGCTGGTGGCTATAGAAAGCTTTTGAGTAGAAATTGATCTTGTATTGCAGTACGTATCGGAAATCAATCATAGCAGGGATCTAATTTTCCCCCTAAAAATGACTATTTTCGGAAGTTCCGCGCTCGATCGACTGTTTTGCAATTTTTTTTATCGGGGGCAGCTTCCAAACAAAAATTACTGAATTAATTGACCAGGTACAAAACTTCCAAATTAGCCAGTTTTAGCGGAAAAATAGATTCCAATTAATGTTGACCTCCGCTACACACTATAATACCAAACAAAGCACTACTCATAGGCTTTCAATAGCCACAAACAAAGGCGGATTTAGGGGGGCGAGGGGGCGGACGCCCCCTCCTCAGGGATTCGGCCCCCTGCCGACCCAAAGGGTCCCCCTTTGGTACTTTTTAAGAAATCCAGTTATGGCCTACCGATCCTAATATTTTTCTAAAGGTGCCTTGGGCGCCAATATATACTAACTCTGAGGGGGAGTGCGCACCAAAAAAAAGCGATTTTTTTGTCAAAAATTTCCAAAAAGTGCCCAAAAACGTCTTTTTTGACCTGTTTTTTCAAAAATTTGCCGGCGGCGCAGAAAATTTGTCAAAACCGCGTCTTTTTAGTGCTTTAGGAGAGCTCGGAAATCAATTTGGACGACCTAAAAAAAGGTCAAAATTTTTTCAACTTAGACTATGAAATTTTTTCAACTTAGATACTAAATCCGCCCCTGGCCACGAACTTAGACGATGAAAATTTCTGCTGCAGCAATTGTTGAACTCAAAAATTAAATTTAAAGATGTGTTTTTTCACAAGTAAATTGACACATGTAATTCCACATGTTGATTCATGCGATATTACATATTTGCAGTTTTACATGTGACGAATTATATATTCATTTTTTATAGTATAAATGTTGAAATTGTAATTTTGGCAACTTCTGGTCCGCTTGATTTCGTATTCGAACATAATATTGCCATATGATACACAGGAACAGGAAGAGGACAAACTGGTAGCAATAACAGGCTATATTTGAAAGGACACTTTCCAAGGGAGTTTAGAACAAAACAGTGATGGAGAGAAAGCTAAGGTAAAATAACAAAAAGAAGTATATTACAATTTGACCATCATCAGTCATGCGACTAGTCCTACAAATCAGAATCTAACTAGCAACGAAATGTGAAAGAAAAGAGCAAGCATCCACAATAAATAGTCAACGGAGGTATGGCCGAGTTGGTGGAATTGTGATTTTGGCAACTTCTGGTCAAAATCACAATTTGACGAGATCAATTGACGATATCAATTTAGCAGAAAAAGAAGAATGTTAGCAAAAGGAGGAAACTTACTATGCTCCTTGATTCAGGAGCTTCCAAGTCAGTAATTCCTGAATTATATGGAGAATGATGAAGAGAATTGTCAGAAATTCAAAAAATAATGAAACTCAGGAGATATTATTAGAGAGAAAGAGGAAGTTACGGGAATATTGCTAAAGCTAAAGAGAAGGTTATAGTTCCGACCACTTCAGGAAAAGGGAAGGAACTATGTGCTGGTATTAATTTCTCTCTCTCTCTCTCTCTCTCTCTCGGTTCTGTCCCCAAAAAATTTGCTGAGGGTCAAGTGAGGCATCACAACTCAAAAGTGGCTTCAAGGTCGAGAAAAACTGCTGTATACTTTATTATCAGACAAAAAGAGAAAATTTGATTAGAAACTTAACTCCTACAAAATATTTCTACTTCATTTCGTATGTTAAATTATTTAATATTACCTCTCAGTCTAACAGCAATTAAGTTAAGACCAAGTTAAGTTAAGACCATTTATCCACGAAGAAAATAAACAGCATACGAGCAGAACAGCTCATCACCGCTGCTGTTCCCCTGTTTAAAAACTACGTGGTTATTTTTCTGGTGGGTATTCACAAGTACCAAAATAAAAAATCAATCGCATTAGTACAAAAAATTTTCAATTGGCCAAAGACGACTAAGCCGACTATTTTAAGCTCTTGGTACAAATGAACGTTGGTACAAATGGGACTTCACCATTTTCTAGGCTGGGTAATTTTGCCTCACCCTCAAGCAACGAGCAACGTTGGTTCGCTTTATTGAATTTTGATCAATTTCACTGAAGCTACTTCATCACCAAATACACATCATAACTTGCATCAACGAAATATGTGGATGATCAGAATTGCGTAGGAAATGGTAGAGAAACGCCAAAGCAGATAATGAGACAACGAAGTCATCGTCGAACTAGCATATTGGTGAGATCTATTTCACAGACCAAAGGAGGATTAAAAAACGAAAGAAAAAGCTACGAAAGGAGAAAGGATCATGTGAATGGAAAGAAGTGAGGCACAGAATGATGGACGAAACCGAATAGTCAGAAATGCAAAAACGAAAAAGTACAAAACCAGATGTTCAGATACTGAGTAGTTCAACCTGTCAAAAAAGTTTTTGAGTTGAACAATAAAACATGGGCCAGTCAAAATGGTGAGAACAATTGAACAATTAAAAGCTGCAAGTAATACATAGATTTAACAAGTTTTTACGGATGGCAGCGGTCAATTTACCCAAGAGAGAATTGAAAATAAGGTCTCATGATTATGATGACGTAGCTTATAGGATTCGTGGATCACTGAAAATTATCGTTCATGACTTAGGCAGATTGTTTACTACTGATCTTATGTCATTAATGATTTCCAGTTTCGGATCATACTTCAAAAAGCTCCTACTGTTACCATGTTGGTGTTTTGACATTATAAAAATATATAAGATTTAAAAGATACAACTTTCATAGAACATAACGAGAGTGCTCGTATATCAGGGTAAATCCCTGAATGTTCTAAATGCTTTTAAGGCCAATTGAATTTTTTTTTGGTTGAATAATTGAAAAAATAATTGAGAAAGAACAAGATTTTGTTTTGAATTGTTTTTTCATTTCATCCCCCACACGCTATGTAAATTACTAAGGGTGTGTTTAGCGTCGCTTATGATGATAATAGAATTGAACTACTGGCCTCAATTCATTTTGGAATGCCTTAACTCGCTTGTTACGCGTGTTGTAAGTACCCAATATATTGCACTTAGATTAATCCAAATTGGCCAAAATAGCAGTTTTCAAACGCCTGCAACTTTAAGACAGGTGAAATAAATTTAAAATTTGAGCTTAGGATAACGATATCTCTCAGATGCATTAAAAAAATTTGTCAAAAACGCATTGTTAACCAGTCGAGAACTGACTGAATAAAAAAACACACCAAGCATAAATATTCCGCACTATCTTCAAAAGTCTGAACAACAAGACTGTTCGTATATCAGGGAAAAGCCCTGAAAATTCTAACTGCTCTTTATACATATCGAATAGTTTTTTGGGAAAAGAAAATATTGAAGAAATAAATTTCCGACAATATCAAAGATCAAGTGCAAAAATTTGAGACCTACGAAGTTAATAGGACCGACTAGCTAGCCTCGATTCGATTTGGAAAGTTTTTGTTGTGTGGGATAATTTGCCAAGCATAAGTATTTTGTGTTATGCTTTCAGTATTATGGATACAGTTTTCAAAGTGCTCATGAATTAGTCCAGAGCTCCAAGCTCCAAAAGCTTTTCAAAAATTGATCGTAAAAAATTGAAGTAAAATATTTTTTCAAATTTGATTTCCGGGAGTCAATATATTCAATGGGGATAAACCTTTTTGGTTGAAAACTATTTTTTTGATCGCCGAAAATTGATTGAATATAAAAAAACCACATCAGGCGTAAATATTCCGTTTTCTTTTTCGAAAGCCGGAACAAAAATTACCCTGAGTTATTTGCATAATTAGTTCTACTAATGTGAAAAAACCATGGTTGATAGGACTTAACTATGGCTGCGAGTACGACTACTACTTGACAATTATGCTGTCTTTCAAAGTTTAAAAAATACTTATTACACCATTCGATAAAAGCAATTACTGTATAAAATTAACACTACTAGTTTTTTTCCTTAATGGAATTACTCGAGTTTCGTTTTTTATGAGAAAAAAAAGGATTTTTCATTAAAAACAGTTTTTCGTGAAAGAAAATTTTTATCTTTTTATAGTGCATTTTTATACAAATGTGACCTTTTGCGTACGAGTTTTTGAACTTCCTTTTTTCTAGTTTTTCCGAAGCGAAGGTAATCTGTGGTACAAGTTGCGTTAGGTGGAAAATCGTTTTTTTGTTTGGCTCCGCACTTTTTGTGATGAGTCAAAAAGTCTTCGATTCTTTGAGGGGTAATTTTTGTTTCAACTTTCAAAGAAAATGAACAAAGATTTGAGCTCGTGGTGTTTTTCATTTTTCAGACAAAGTTTCACTTTTCAATTAGCCGTTTTTGGTGCTTATTTCTTTCGATTAATTGAATACTGTCCTCGGATTGATGACAAATTTTTCACGCATTCGGTCCTTCAAGCATGAGGGTTTCCCCCGATTCATCGATGAGATGAAACTCTCTGTGGGTCATGCATGTTACAGGCATTTATGATATGATTTATTAGCTGTTCTAATGTAGCTGGTAAATATTTAATTTGTATACTTCTAATTAACATACTGAATTTAATTGTTTCGAATTTCGTAAGGAAAGAAATTGTTCCGACTTTTGTAACGGAAGTAACGGAGTGTTTGTGCTCGGGTTGGTTTTTTTTTCAGACAAATTTCGACTTTTTAACTAGCTTAATACGGAAGTTTCAAAAGGTATTTTATATCATTCAAAAGGTATTGTTGTTGTGGGCTTAAATTCAAAAAATATTTCACCTGCGATTGTTTTTCGTGAAGTTATGGGGGTTTAAAGATTGCCAATTTGGCCGATTCGGGATAATTAATACGAGATATATTTTTGCGCTAGCAACGCGCAAGCGGAGACTTAATCTGTTTTTATAAATAATTCCAATTGAATTGAGGCATGCTATTTATAGATCGGCCTACAATGGCGGCGTTCCTCATGATGGAGATACCGAATGCCATTTTTTTTATTCATTCTCAGCCAATCAGCATAGAAAGTTCTAAAGTCTCAAAGTAACGAATAAATCAATGCCAATAAAACTAATTTTGACCAATTAAAAAATAAGCAGATACATAATATTTCAGATACATGTTTCAAAATAGAAATCGGGTACTAAAAATATCATAAAACCGCTGCTCTAATTGATTTAAGGTAATAATGACTTCGGTTTTGTGCAAAAGTCATTTGGCCAATAGAAACGTCTAAGGATTCTGATTGGCTAAATGTTTTCCATTATACGATCCCTCCATAATGAGAAAGCCCCCACCTACGAGCATGCCTGCCATTTAGCATGCGGCTTTTAGCTCAATTAGAATTCAGTTTGTTTTGTCATTTTGCATGAAAAACTCAAACAAATGAGTACCGCATCAAAGCGAGCAATTGTTTGAATTGCGTATGCTTAGCGGTACGCATAGAAGTCGCTTCACCCCGATCTATTTTTTGGTTTGTTGCATGCTATATCGTTGTACTTTGCGTAGTGTGTGGTGCATGATTTTTGCGAAAAAGTCTACAAAAAAATGTTTACAAGTTTTTTGAGAGCTTATCTTCTTCTTAAGAAACGAACACTGCTCCATAGGCCTTAAAGGCTTAAAGGGCAATTGGAACATTCAGTGCTTATTCTGATACGAGCAGTCTTGTTTGTATTTAGCTTTCAGATAAACCACAAAAAAGTTAGATAAACATTACAACAGGATTTAGAAACAAACAAATTTTTTAAAGATAGTTTGTTTTCTCATTTTAATCCCAGTCATCAAATTAAAATATGATGATTTTAGTAAATTTTGATCAAAGTTTTCATCGAAAAAAGAACTTCGCATTCTGCAAAAAATAAAATCATTTCAAAATCAATTGATACCGAAAAAAAAATTTTGGCTCAAAAACACTGTCAATATATTTTGAGTGAATGACAAGCTTTCAGATATGAAAAAAAATTTTTTCAAATATGTTACCTCATATATAAAACATAAACCTCAAATTTTTGCAACAAACAGTTTTTTTCCAAGACACAAAAGAAAGTTTGTCGTTTAGAGAGCACTCGTCGTCTTTTTTTTCGAGGCACCTAAAACAAAGGTCTATTTCCGCTCTAGAGTTTTTAAATAATAGCGAGTCAATCTGTTCATTTCATGTTTCAGTTTGTTTTGAAAAATGCTATTTCGATTTGCTCGAATGTCCGATGACCAACCTACTAGCATGCTTGCCGATTAGCTTGCGGCTATCAGCGCAATTAGAACTGAGTTACTTTTCTCTCATTCGCAAATAAAGATCAAACTGAGGGGTGCCAAATTAAGATAACCCCCGAATGATCCTTTTTGATTTAAATAAATGTACCCAATCAGTTTTATACATTCATTCAACAAATGATACACGTTTTCAAAGGTTACGTAGCAAAAAGTAGACAGTCATAAAATTGACAATGTCGTGAGCGAATCAGAATGAAGATGAGAACACAACACACGAAAAAGTTCTTTTTTCTAGTTTCTGATTGGCTCTCGGCTTAATCAGTTTATGACTGTCTACTTGTTGACCGCACTCCGTTCACAATACAGTGGTGATTTAAGCTATCCGGATAAAACAAACAAAACTTGATTTGTCAAACACGTTTTTCTCAAATTATGTTAAGATTAGACAAAAAGTGAAACAAAACTGCTTAGAATTTCACAAGAATTAATATGGTGCAATTTTTTCTCCGAAAATCTTAACCAAAAATTTCCATAAAAAGGGGTTATTTTGGCTTTTTCAATTAATCAAGAATTACGCTGATACTATTTCGTTAATTGATGAAAAACATATATATATATATCAAAAAAGTCTATTACACAGCCCAACGAAATTCTAGAAGGTTTAAATCTCCTAAAATTTGAGTAAATTGTCTAAAAATTGTTTTTAAACTAAGATTTTGGATTTTATAGTAAAAATCACGTTTCTTGACTAACAAGCAAAAACATTTTTTCTTATATTTTTTCTTATTTCTTTTTGGAGATTTAACCCTCTTAGAACTTTGTTAGGCTGTGTAATAGGCTCCTTTTGATATATCTTATTCATCAAATAACGAAGTAGTTTCAGCGTAATTCTTGGTTAATTGAAAAAAAAAACAAAGTGACCCTTTTTTGGGGTAAAATTTTGGTTGAGAATTACACTCAATTATTTTTTGAACAGTTGGAACAACAAAATTCAAGTGTTAATGCTGAGCAATTTTTAGTCCGCTTTTAAATACAGTGCGTGCTGATTGAAATTATCTGAGAAAAGTGCGTTTTTCTCAATTGGGTTAAGATCAGACAAAAAGTGAAGAGAACAAAAGTTGCTTAGAATTTCATCAGACGAGCAGACGGTGTACCCTATCCGAAATTACTCTATGAGTTAACCACATCGGTAATAACTCACAATATTGAAATTGAAGCCCTCGATTCATTTGATTGATTGAGATATTCGCAGCATCGTTCAGGTTTTGAATACTCAATTCTGATTGGCTGATATATTTTTTGATCATTCATTCCTTCCACCTTAAGTTAATACTCCAAATCTAAGTAATATGTTTTTAAGAATTGTTTGTGCACTCATTTTCCTTTTGTGTTTATCCTGGTGGAATCCCCCATAAGCGAAGGACCGAATGGCCAATCAAATTTCAGTATTCAAAAATCTGGAAAAAGAAAGCGTAAAAATCCCACAGAAAGTAAATACTTTCAAGGATTTAATATAAATATTGGCCGAATATAAAAACGGCAGAAATATGCAACATTTACGAGTTCCGTTGTAAAAGAAGTAAAATATTGTGTTAAATAATTCCTTTTAATTGATTCAATTGATTCATTTTAATATTTGACTTTCGGTTGTTTTTGTTTTTGATCCTTCGCCTATGAGCTTTTCGCCCATGAGAATAGTCCCGTTTATCCTTTGAAGAACTTAAAATTGACTTTCAAACTGTTAAACCGGCCCAAATTTCTAAACGAGTTTATTGCATGAGTCCATTAAAAATGGCAGGACCATTCTTCTAAATGAGTATCTCGTTCTCTATTTAAAAAAATTTCCATATTATGTGAAAGATCCTCATCGGGAAAGCTCATTAATTGGCGTGGTTTTTTCTTAATTTCACGGTTCCTAACAGTTTACGCTGTTGCGAAAACAGACTGCTGATAGTTTTTTATCCTGATCTGGATTAAAGTTTCTATAGCAAAGTTTTAGTTTTCAACAAAATATCAACCTGCCATTTGCTATGTTGGATTCTAAGTAAACTCTAAGTAAATATTGGCCGGAAAAACCTTTGAAATACATAAATGTTTTTTTTTCTGGTGATCTGAATTTCAATTCTCTGGACTACATAATCTTCACCCGACGCACCGGTCTATAGTCTTCTCGTTCCTGCCTTCGCTATCCTCTGTCTTTTGGCTAACTGAGATTTTTTTGGTTCGTGATGAGCGTTCGATCCATCGACAGTCTTGTCCTGGACGACTGACTGGATGACTGACTGGATGATAATATCCCCTTATCCCATATGTGCGATCTGACCGTGCGATCTATTTCAAAGATGACTCTTAACCTCCGCCTCGACTTCTCTCGATACTGTCGATCCTCTTACGACTGCTTCATGATCCAAGTACTCCCGACAAAGGCGTTGCCTTTTCACTTCAAATCTACAATCGTGCTCCGACTCAAACTCGAGTTTGCCTTGACACATCTGTTGAAATAGATTTTCTCCGCATATACTTTTTTAAAAGAGGTCAAAGAGTATCTTTAAAGAAGGTATGTGTATCAAGTCAATGTCGCCTTAAAATCTAAAAAACAAAGATCTAATACTTTAAAAAACTCGTAACATCATATGTATGTCGCATGTGATTGTAGCCCGCAATAAAAAAATGGATAATATTCGATTAAGTAGTTTTATTAATAGATTTCAATGCATTTTTTTCCAAAAGTTTTATGCTGTAGGTCATCATCATATAATCATTAACAAAACACTCTTTTTTCTGTATCAAAGTTCAAACAAATTTTTAAATAAAGTTCATAAACAGATCGTATACAGACTTTCACGTATAACTACAGATTATCTGCAAATAGATAACTGATTATATACAGATTATATACAGACTAAATACATATAATATACAGATTTTATTCAAACTATATACTTATTAGATACAGAACATACAAACTATAATGAATCTGAAAAAAATTTCAAAATAAATATTACTATGGAAATATATTGCAGCAAAAACTAATTGTTCTAAGTTAATTTTTAAATTTGTTTCTTGATTTTTTTTCACAAAATTGCGCTGAAATGTTGACTTTGTAGAATTGGTGATTCTACTGTATTACATGCTATAGTAACCTGAGCGTAAGACTGATTCGTCATTAAGTTAAGATTGAATTAAACTTGTATTTGCTTAAGTTCATGGAATTAGTCCCCCTCCTTAGTGAAAATAGGCAATGAAATAGCTCCCAGTAACTTCCCCCAACTCGGGAGCTACCGGGGCGAACTTTATGAAATTTAGTGGGGGTGATACTAGAGATGATTTGACTCGGGCATGCAAAGGGCCGGACCCGCCCGACCCCCCGGGGCCGAGTGATAACGGTTCCCGGAAGTGCAAATGGCCCCACCGGAAATCCTTAACTACTGGACCGATTGAGCTCATTTTTATGTATGTGGTAGCCCTAGGCTAGGGAAGCTTAAGTTTGAAGTTTCGGAACCCCAAGGTCACCCCGACCCGATTTATGCCCCAAACAAACAAACCCCCACCCGACTTCCGGAGGCTATTTCTCAACCCCCAATGACCCTAGGGAGCTGAAATTTACAGGGAGTATAGATAGTGACATGGTCTATCGTATGTTAGGATAATGACCCGATTGGGTGATAAGGGCACGGGCTATTAGCTTTTGGGAAAATCACCCCCTGGAGGTGTTAATGGGCAAATTATGAAAAATATTGCACGAGGGCATATCGATTTTAGGGTACTTATGTGTAGTAGGACCCGCCCCGGTAAAAAGGATCCCTGTAAGTCTTAGTTCGCAGTTGACCTTTCCGGTGCTAATTGACCTTTTCCAGGAAAAGTGATAATGGACCTTAAAAATGGGATAACTCGGGACGTATTTGTCGGATATGGATGAAACTTGGTAGGTATGACCCTCCTGTGAACTCAAACCGATCATGGGAGATTTGACCCCGGGTGACCCAGGGATGAACTTTATTTGAACTTATTTTAGCCTCAAAACCCTTACATTTAGCACCGGAAAATATCCCAAATCATATGTTTTGTAATTAGGGAGGTTAATTGACTATTTGATGGATCCGGGATTAGCGATTTGCATGCATGAGAAATTGTTTAGGCATTTCTCCAAAGTTGATGGAATTTCTTGGCTTAATGTATAATGGTATATTGCTGGAATTATTAAGAGTTAGCCAAACAAACATTGGGTTTAATTTGACTTGGTGAATGAACTGTAAATAGAAAGGCGTCAATGCCACAGAAAAGTAGTCGCATATTAATTTGGCAATATAAATGAGGGAATGGGGAATTAATTAGTCTAAGCGTTAGCAATGTACAGGATAGTCCATTGGCTTCTGGGGAATGTTTTATTAGCTCAATTGGACCCCGGTTAAGGGAACGGCTTACCCTGAAGGTCGATTAGGTTGAAATTTGAATAGGTTACGTATGGGAATTTTTGGATAATGATGAATGGGAAATTAAGTTCTCAGTTAGTTAGAGAACAATTTGGGCTACAAGCTAAGGTAGTCGCTTGATTCTCAAAGTAAACAGAGAACGAAAGAGGACGAAGACTAAGTAAGTCGGTTGGAAAAAGTTACAAAAAGCCTAAAGAAACAACTTCGTGAAAGTTGTTAATTTATCGGGTGAGGTGATTTTTTCCTTTCTAAAGTACTTTTGGGATTAAAAGTGTAGTTCAGGGAAGATAGCTCTGAAGATAATTAGGGTTGGAAAATAGATAACTGTTGAAGGCAGTTAGTTAGTTAATATAAATCGCAGACTCTTTTCTTTAATTGAACGATTAATTTATATTCCAGCCAATTATAGGCTACTCTGTATTTGGTTATATTCATTTCTTATTTCAGTCTTATTATTGGAATTGTTGTTGCGATCGATTATTGATTGACGGTCGAGATACGGCCGGAAGAGCACGAATCACGGGGCGAGCAACGAAATACGGTACAGAGCGGCCAACCATCAACTCAACCCTTTCGGGATTGTAATCAGTACTGGGATTTAGTCGCCCCACTGGACACAGTATTAGAGGAAACATATTGCGGCGGTGTGAACTAGCGAGAGAGACCGACCTAGAGATATCGTGAATTTCCCCACGTTTACAGTGGCGCTCCAGGGTGGGCGCTATTCTGGATTGTAATGGCAAAGATGATTTATGCGCGATTACGACGATAACGAAGGAACGATCGACAAGCGATGGCCCTGAACAATCAAGACAGACAACTCATGGCAGAGGCTGCAGTGGCAGCGGCGAATGCGTTTGACAAGCAGCATGGAGTCTTCGGATTTGGTACGATACGACCAGATCGGTTTCCCTCGAGCAGTTATCAGAACTGGCAAGACTGGAGGAAACACTTTGCCTGGATAGCAGACGCCAATCGATGGGACGATGAGCAGGCCAGGATGGTGCTGCTGACTTGTCTGACAGGCTGGGCTTTGGATGAGTTCACGAGTAAGCCAGCTCATTTTCGAGAGGAAGTTGACGGGTTCGAGGAGCCGACGCTAGGCAGAATGCTCGCGGAACTCGATCAGAGGATGATGCCCTTTCAGACACAATCAGCTGCGAGGGCTGAATTCAAGAATCTCATGCAGGAGGAAGGCGAGGGCTTGAGAAATTTTGCAAGACGAGTGCGATCCTTGGGTGAAGTTGCAAATACAAACCTGGGAGCTCAAGCCCGAGACGACATGAACCGCGAACAGTTCACTGATGGACTGTGTGACTTTGAGCTTCAGGAATTGCTTCTGCGAGAAGACCTGGAGAATTTCAACCAGGCGGTGGCCCGAGCACATACTCTAGATATGGCACGCAAAACAGTCAGGATGAAGAGTCGGAGATCGCCAAATCACGCACGATGTTCAAGACCTGACGACTGAGGCTGGCGGAGACAGTACGCTGACTTCCGAGACTCATCAGTTACGGAAGGAGCTGACGAGATTGCAGACGCACACTGATCTGAGGCTGGACCAAAAGATGAAGGCTCAGAACAACCTGGCGAAGCAGATTGATGTCCAGAGTTCGAGGTATGATGAGGTGAGATTGCAGATGCAGATGCAGGAATCACACCAGAACGATCTGGCGGCTCAAATAATGGCCCAGATGCAGAACTTAACGACAATGATAGGTAGGTTCGTTGATCCATATAACCCCAAGTCAGAAAGTCACACCCGACAGGGAGAGAATCAGCAACGTGATTTTGCGAACCCAATTGGGCGACAGAGTGGAAACAACCCATGGACCCAGGGTGGTTGTTTTAATTGTGGACAGGTGGGTCACATTGCAAAAGGATGTCCCCAAAGAAGCGCAAACCATTTAAACTACCAAGGGCCGGGACAGTAGGCGAGTTCGAAGGAGGAATTGTCCCGGCCGAATTTACGAAGCAGCAGGCGGAAAGGCGAACGCAAGCTACAGGAATTCAATCTTGCACGCGTTACGATACGAATGCAAATAATGATGGAGAAGGGCAGAGCGAGAAGATATTGGAGCAGGAACAAGTTCTATCGATATTGGAACGAGTACCAAGAATCAGAGAGAACGACCCAAGTTGGAAACGAAACAGAATTCGAGGACGCGCATCGAGCGTGTTGGGATCAGTCATGACGTCAGCGATCCACGCGGAGCAGTCGTTGATGCTTGCGTAGGCGGAACCCATGTTGAGGTGCTGCTTGATACCGGAGCCACCACCGACCTCATAAGGACAGATGCTGCGCGGAGAATGGTTGACGCACCGACAATGGAACGCTATGCAGGTCGACTGGAGACAGCAGACGGACGAATCATGGCGGTCGACGGAGTTGTCAGAACTCGCTTCAAGTTGGGCGACATTGCCAAAGAAATCGAAGTGCTTGTGGTCCCGAAATTGAAAGCCGAGATGGTCCTAGGACTACGATTGATGAAAGAGTATCAGTGCTCTTTGGTATTCAGTCGCGGAGAAGATTTCTTGTGGACGGGGACGAGAGAAGGTTCAATGGTACCCATACGGCATTTGACTCATAGGCCTTCTCCGGAACGGATGCCCTCTCTGCCACATGAACCGGGCGGACAGATTGAAGGAAATCATATTCCAAGATCGGACATGCGGAAGAGGCTGATTGCGAAGATAACAGTGGCAGTGGAGTCTCCCGACAAAATCTTGGAAGGGTGGCCGACGAGTTATGACGATCACAGCATAAACGTGGTTCAAGAAACAAAAGTAGAGGAATACGAAATGTACGCGTGCCCAAAGCCTGTTTTATTAGATGAAGCTTTGAGACGAACTCGTGGAGGAGGCAGAACAGAGAGAGTTGCAGTGGTTCACGAGACAGAGGTGGACGAAGTAGTCGACAGCGACGCGATTCGATGGGAACGAAAGAACGAAGAGATTGCGATAATGCAGGAAGAAGACGAAGCGATTGCGCAAGTATTCTACTGGGCAGGAACAGCAGATGAGATGAACGATATGCTTTCATTGGGAACGAAACTTTTCCGAAGGATCAGGCAATTCAGTACGGACCTGAGGCACTGGCCTACTGGTCAAGATGGGATGAGTTGAGTATTCGGGGAGGAATACTTTACAAGAAATGCTTCCAGAGAGATGGGTCGAAGCCGACACTTTTGACGGTTGTTCCAGCAGCAGGACGAAAGGGAATCCTCGGACAGTTTGGTTCAATGGAGACCAGAGGGTGACAGCTTGCAACCGAGAAGATGTTGGCGAAGATACGACGACAATATTGTACGGATTTCGAAAGAAAAGTCCAGTGGTGCTTAAGACAAGCAGCACAGAGTGCCAGTGGGAAAGGGAAGCGAGCTGCGGTTCAGGCCCCATTTGATCCCAGAATCAGATTCAGTACGATGGCAGTGGACATATTGGGTCCAATTACGATGGTGACGCGGACAAGAGCGAAGCATGTATTGGTGATGACGGACATGTTCACGATGTATGCGATTGCAGTCCCTCTTGTATCAACAGATGCATCAGACGTGGCTCAGGCAATTGTGGAACATTGGGTAGTGAAGTTTGGAACTCCCAATGCTTTGCGTACGGACCAGGGGAAAGTCTTTGGCAGTAAACTGATCCAGGAGATGTGCCGACTCCTGGCAATTGATGTAAGTCCGACTTTGCCATACATAACCGAAGGTAGGGAGCTGACAGGGCAATATAACGATAAGATGACGAAGGCGATTTCAAAGTACTGTGCGCAGAACCCAAAGACGTGGGATACGATGTTGCCGTATTTGAGTTTTGTAAACAACACGACTATTCATCGGACGATGGGAGCGACGCTATTCAGTCTGGTTTATAGTCAGGAATGCCAGTACCCCATTAACCTGTTCTATGCGAAACCTCACGACGAAGTGCTGACGAACTAGATGAGCTCTTCCGAGATGCTCATAGCAGTGCCAGAGAAATCCTTGGGACGGATCAACGACGACAGGAGGATCAGTACTGGAAGAAAGTTCATGGAGAACCATACGCAGCTGGAGATAAAATCTGGGTGTGGGCGAGATAAAATCTGGGTGTGGGCGAAGGAAATACCCTTTGTGCTATATCATTGTTTATTTAACGGGGACTAATTGTTGGGTCCGCGATATTTTAAGGGTAAAACTTTAAAGGGAGGGAAAACGACTAAGTGTTAGGGAGCACGGCAAAGCGAAGAGTTATGTAACTTATCATTAGGCCTTGTTCGGGAGAACAATAGACTAGAAGGGAAGACTGTAAAATTGGTGATTATACTGTATTACATGCTATAGTAACCTGAGCGTAGAATTGATTCGTCATTAAGTTAAGATTGAATTAAACTTGTATTTGCTTAAGTTCAATGAATCAATCCCCTCCTTAGTGAAAATAGGCAATGAAATAGCTCCCAGTAACTTCCCCCAACTCGGCAGCTACCGGGGCATCTTTATGAAATTTAGTGGGGTGATACTAGAGATGATTTGACCCGGGCATGCAAAGGGCCGGACCCGCCCGACCCCCCGGGGCCGAGTGATAACGGTTCCCCGAAGTGCAAATGGCCCCACCGGAAATCCTTAACTACTGGTCCGATTGAGCTCATTTTTATGTATGTGGTAGCCCTAGGCTAGGGAAGCTTAAGTTTGAAGTTTCGGAACCCCAAGGTCACCCCGGCCCGATTTATGCCCCAAACAATCAAACCCCCACCCGACTTCCGGAGGCTATTTCTCAACCTCCAATGACTCTAGGGAGCTGAAATTTACAGGGAGTTTAGATAATGACATGGTCTATCGTATGTTAGGATAATGACCCGATTGGGTGATAAGGGCACGGGCTATTAGCTCTTGGGAAAATCACCCCCTGGAGGTGTTAATGGGCAAATTATGGAAAATAATGAACGAGGGCATATCGATTTTAGGGTACTTATGTGTAGTAGGATCCGTCTCGGTGAAAAGGACCCCTGTAAGTCTTAGTTTCCAGTTGACCTTTCCGGTGCTAATTGACCTTTTCCAGGACAAGTGATAATGGACCTTAAAAATGGGATAACTCGGGAATTATTTGTCGGAATTGGATGAAACTTGGTAGCTATGACCCTCATGTGACCTCAAACTGATCATTAAAGATTTGATCCCGGGTGACGCCGGGGTGACCTTTATTTGACTTTTTACGTTTTTAGCCTCAAAACCCTTAAGTTTAGCACCGGAAAATAGCCCAAGTCATATGTTTAGTAATTAGGGAGGTTAATTGACTATTTGATGGGTCCGGGATAAGCAATTTGCATGCATGAGGAATTGTTTAGGCATTTCTCCGAAATTGATGGAATTTCTTGGCTTAATGTATAATGGTATATTGCTGGAATTATTAAGAGTTAGCCAAACAAACATTGGGTTCAATTTGACTAGGTGAATGAACTGTAAATAGAAAGGCGTCAATGGCACAGAAAAGTAGTCGCATATTAATTTGGCAATATAAATGAGAGAATGGGGAATTAATTAGTCTAAGCATTAGGAATGTACAGAATTTTCCATTGGCTTCTGGGGAATGTTTTATTAATTCAATTGGACCCCGGTTAAGGGAACGGCTTACCCTGAAGGTTGAAGTTTGAATAAGTTACGTATGGGAATTTTTGAATTATGATGAATGGGAAATTAAATTCACTGGGAATTTATCCTAGGCTTGGAAAAAAGGAAAAGATACGGGAAAATTAAGTAAAGTCCTTGGGTCTTTTGATATGTTAACATAGCTTGAATTAAGTTGAAGTTGCATTTGTTATTTGTTTAGCATAGCTTTGATTGGCATTTTGAACTTGGCATTTAAATTAATGTGATCATGCTGGGTTTAAGAACTGGAACGCTGCGTAGGAGGCACATCACTAAATGTTAAGACTTATACGGAATGTCAGAACTCTAACTATAACTAAAACTCAAATAGACAAACATTACAGAGAATAGCAAGCAGCTTATCCTTAGGCAGAGCAGAGGGAGCTACTATTAAGAGTAGTTGATTCTCAGTTAGTTAGAGAACAATTTGAACTACAAGCTAAGGTAGTCGCTTGATTCTCAAAGTAAACAGAAAACGAAAGTGGACGAAGACTAAGTACGTCGGTTGGAAAAAGTTACAAAAAGCCTTAAAGGAACAACTTCGTGAAAGTTGTTAATTTATCTGGTGAGGTGATTTTTTCCTTTCTAAAGTACTTTCGGGATTAAAAGTGTAGTTCAGGGAAGATAGCTCTGAAGATAATTAGGGTTGGAAAATAGATAACTGTTGAAGGCAGTTAGTTAGTTAATATAAATCGCAGACCCTTTTCTTTAATTGAACGATTAATTTATATTCCAGCCAATTATAGGCTACTCTGTATTTGGTTATATTCATTTCTTAATTCAGTCTTATTATTGGAATCGTTGTTGCGATCGATTATTGATTGACGGTCGAGATACGGCCGGAAGAGCACGAATCACGGGGCGAGCAACGAAATACGGTACAGAGCGGCCAACCATCAACTCAACCCTTTCGGGATTGTAAACAGTACTGGAATTTAGCCCACTGACCCCAGTAACAGAGCAAACATATTGCGACGATGTGAACTAGCGAGAGAGACCGGCCTAGAGATATTGTGATTTTCCCCACGTTTACAGACTTTATGAATGCATTTGGTTATAAATGGCATTTGAAGAAATTTTGCACAAAAGCACTTTTTTCTCAGGAGTTATTAGGTTGCAAAATTCAAAGTGCTACGAACTTTATTGTTTTAAGCAACAATGCCAATTTTATACAATTTTTTCACATATTTAATACAGATTTAATTTACATCTTATCTACAGATTATATACAGGTTTTATAGAGCAGAAAAATTGAGTTTTTTGGCATTAAAAACCAAGTTTTTGGTGGAAAAAAAAATTTAATTTGTACAGCATCGAATGCTCGCAAATTGGTTGTAGATGAATCTCAAGTTTCATCAAAAAAAATTCCCTGATCTTTCTTGTAATTTATATAAAATCCCCTCGAAATTTTCTAAAAAATGTCTTCATACGAATTCACATGTTGGCTCATGTGAAAACAGAAGCCCGATTTCAAACTTTTTTAAAGATCGCGTGATTTTGAATCAATGTTGAGATGGAATATAGTAATTTTAAATCAGTTTGTCTTCTTGAAACCTTCAAGTATTTCACTGTTCCGACTTTTGATACGAAAGTAACGAAATATTTGTGCTCGGGGTGGTTTTTTTTTCTTCAGACAAAGTTCGATTTTTTATCTAGCCAGTTTTGCCGGTTTTTTTATCATTCGAAAGATATTGTTGTCTTGAGCTCAAATTTGAAAAGATATTTCACCTGCAATTATTTTTTGTAAAGTTATGGGGGTTTAAAGATTGCCATTTCGACCAATTTGGGACAATTGACGCGCGATATATTTCGCGCTATTAACGCGTAAGCGGAGAGTTAATCCGTCTTAGAAATTGTACCTTATTGGTTGAAAGAAGCTTATTTGCCATAATTTATTTATCACAAGGAGCGAAATTTATCTTTTTGTACTTTTTATGGCGCGTGGGGGGATGATTTTTAGAATTTTTTTTTTTCATTTTGTTTTATTACATTTAATTTTTAAATGTTATTACTGCTCCATAAACCTTAAAAGGCAGTTGGAACAATCAAGACTTCGCCCTGATACAAGCAGTCTTGTTTTTTTTGCAAGCTTTTTTCATCAAAACATACTCAAAGAAATTGAGTTGCTATTTGAAATTTGTAAATCCATTTTCGGCATTGATTTAAATTTATTCTGCCAAATATTGATCTCAAACAATTTTAAAGATCAGTTTTTGAAAACTTGTTTGATCGCATAAAAAATTTGACTTTCACTGTAGGATAAATCGAAAGTTTTTCAAACGATGTGACACTATTTTCTCATTTTAGCTGGCGTCTGAAGTTTCGAATCCGACTTTGCTCTCCCCGACCAATCGTTTTCTCAACAGCAGCTGGTGGCTATATAAACCTTTTGAGTAGAAATTGATCTTGTATTACAGTACGTATTGGAAGTCAATCATAGTAGGGATCTAATTTTCCCCCTAAAAATGGCAAATTTTGGAAATTCCGCGCTCGATTTAATGTTTTGTAAATTTTTTTTATCGCGGGCAGCTTCCGAACAAAAATTATTAAATTAATCGACCAGGTACAAAACTTCCCAAATTAGCCAGTTTTAGCGGAAAAATAGATTCCAAGTAATGTTGACCTCCGCTACACTCTATAATACCAAACAAAGCACTACTCAAAGGCTTTCTATAGCCACAAACAGGGGCGGATTTTGGAGGGGGGGCGGACGCCCCCTCTCAGGGATTCGGCCCCCTGCCGACCCAAAGGGTCCCCCCTTTGGTACTTTTTAAGAAATCCATTTTTGGCCGATCGACCCTAAAATTATTCTAAGGGCGGAGCGCGCGCCAAAAAAAAACCCAAAACGGCTTTTTCCACCTGTTTTTTCAAAAACTTGCCTGCGGCCAAAACAGCGTCTTTTTAGCGCTTTAGGAGAGCTCGGAAATCAATTTGGGCGACCTAAAAAAAAACAAAGGTCGTCAAAATTTTCGAAAATCCGCCCCACCCCTCGAGAAATACCTATATCCGCCCCTGGCCACAAACTTAGACTGAGAATTTCTCCTGCAGCAATTGTTGAACTCATTGTTTCAATTTTGAGACTTTTTTCTATGTACGAACTCTGTTCTGATTATAAAATTTATGCCTATCAACATTATCATTAAGCAATTTATAGATGTTTTTTCAAGTGCATTGACGCATGTGATTCCACATGTTGATTCATGTGATAGTACATGTTTGCGGTCTTACATGTGACGACTTATATATTCATTTTTTTAGTATAAATGTTGGAATTGTAATTTTGGCAACTTCTGGGCCGCTTGATTTTGTATTCGAATATAATATTGCCATATGATACACAGGAACAGGAAGAGGACTAAAGGGGAATAACAGGCTATATTTGGGATCTGAAAGGATACTTTCCATGGGAGTTTAGAACTAAATAGTGATGGAGAGAAAGCTAAGGTAAAATAACAAAAAGAAGTATATTACAATTTGACCATCTTCAGTCATGCAACTAGTCCTACAAATCACACTCTAATTTGCGACGAAATGTGAAAGAAAAGAGCAAGCATCCACGATAAATAATCAACGGAGGTATTGCCGAATTTGTGAATTGACGAGATCAGTTTCGCAGAAAAGGAAGAATGGTAGCAAAAGGAGGAGGAGAAATCCCCCTTTGATACTTTTTCAGAAATCCATTTTTGGCCGACCGACCCTAAAATTTTTCTAAAGGCGCCTTGGGCGCCAATAGATGCTATTTGTGAGGGGGAGCGCGCGCCAAAAAAACGCATTTTTTTGTCAAAATTTTTCAAAAAGTGCCCAAAAACGGCTTTTTTGACTGTTTTTCCAAAATAAGGGCAAAACAGTGCTTTAGGAGAGCGCGAAAAATAAAAATCAATTTGGTCGACCTAAAAAAAAAAAAAAGGTCGTCAAAATTTTGGAAAAATTTTTGAAAATCCGCCCCCCCCTCGAGAAAATCCTAGATCCGCCCCTGGAGAGTGATGTAGAGAATGGTCAGAAATGCAAAAAAGAATGAAACTCAGATGTTATGAGAGAGAAAAAGGAAGTTAGGGGAATATTGCTAAAGCTAAAGAGAAGGTTATAGTTCCGACCACTTCAGGAAAATGGAAGGAACTATGTGCTGGTATTAGTTTTTCTCTCTCTCTCTCTCTCTCCGTTCTGTCCCCAAAAAATTTGCTGAGGGTCAAGTATGGTATCACAACTCACAAGTGGCTTCAAGGTCGAGAAAAACTGGTCTGAATACTTAACTATTAGACAAAAAGAGAAAATTTGATTAGAAACTAACCGCCTACAAAATATTTCTACTTCAATTCGTATGTTAAATTTGTTAATATTACCTCTCAGTCTAACAGCAATTAAGTTAAGACTAAGTTAAGTTAAGATCATTTATCCACGAAGGAAATAACCAGCATACGAGCTGTACAGCTCATCACGGCGAACCGCTGCTGTTCCCCTGTTTAAAAACTACGTGCAACTTTTTTGGTTATTTTTCTGGGCTGGGCAATGTTGCCTCACCCTCAAGCAACGAGCAACGTTGGTTCGCTTTATTGAACTTCGATCAATTTCACTGAAGCTACTTCATCACCAAATACACATCATAACTTGCATCAACGAAATATGTGGATGATCAGAATTGCGTAGGAAATGGTAGAGAAACGCCAAAGCAGATAATGAGACAACGAAGTCATGGTCGAACTAGCATATTGGTGAGATCTGTTTCACAGACCAAAGGAGGGTTAAAAAACGAAAAAAAAAGCTCGAAAGGATCATGTGAATGGAAAGAAGTGATGCACAGAATGATGGACGAGATCAAATAGTCAGAAATGCAAAAGCGAAAAAGTACAAAACCAGATGTTCAGATACTGAGTAGTTCAACCTGTCAAAAAAGTTTTTGAGTTGAACAATAAAACATGGGCCAGTCAAAATGGTGAGAACAATTGAACAATTAAAAGCTGCAAGTAATACACAGATTTAACAAGTTTTTACGGATGGCAGCGGTCAATGGACCCAAGAGAGAGTTGAAAATATGGTATCAATATGATTATGATGACGTAGCTTATAGGATTCGTGGATCACTGAAAATTATCATTCATGACTTAGGCAGATTGTTTACTACTGATCTTATGTCATTAATGAACTCCAGTTTCGGATCATACTTCAAAAAACTCCTACTGCTACCATGTTGGTGTTTTGACTTTATAAAAATATATACGATTTAAAAGATACAACTTTCAAAGAACATAACGAGAGTGCTCCAGTTCCAATTCCAGTTAGGGATTTTCCAGGCAATGCGGCCCTTTGCCCGCCACAACATCACGCACAAGTCCACGCCATTGATGCCTGTCCGCAGCAGTTTCTTTACAGATGTCGAACCAATCTTGTTCCCACTTTTTGAAAGTCATCCTGGGGAGTTTCAAATGTGGCTTCAATTCGTTTTGCACCAGTCTTCTCCATGTTTTTCTTGTGCCCCCGGGTGCCCGCCTCCAACTTTCACCTTTGACGAATTCTAATGTTGCGTTTGGTACTTCATCTTCATTCATTCGAAGCACGTGTCCAAGCCATTTTAGCCTTCGGGTTTTTGTTATATGCGAGATGTCGACGGGGGATGTGAAGTTTGGTGGTCGTCTTGATTGTGGTGATAATTACAATTGATTTTCTGAAGGCATCTCTTTTCGAAAATTTGCAATTTTTTGACGTCGCTTTCATTTATTGGCCATGTTTCATTTCCATAAAGTAGGATTGTTTTTACGCATGCGTTGAAAATTTTTATTTTATTGTTTCTTGGTATCTTCTTTTGCTTCCAGATGGGGTTTAGGCTGGCGAATGCACCTACGGCTTTCCCGATTCGGGCCTTCACCTCGGACGTTACACTGCCATTTAATGCAATCCGACTGCCCTAGTAAGTGAATTCATCCACTCTCTCTAGAAGCTCGTTCTTCACGGTGAACTTGGCGTTAGGGTTGCTCGAACAGAACTTGGATTTTTGGACAATTATCTGGAGACCAACATACGCTGAAGTTTGAGTAACTTTGTCTAGGAGTCGTTGCGCATCACTCTCGTTTTCTTCAAGTAGGCATATGTCATCTGCAAATTCCAGATCAGCGATGATCATGTCATCCAGTACAATGCCTAACTTGTCACCCTCAAGGGTTCTTTTCATGACCCAGTCAATCGCAAGGTTAAAGAGAGAGGGAGATAGCACCGATCCTTGTCTGACTCCACTGAGGATGCTGAATTTATCTGTGATACTGTTGTAGGCTCGCACTTGGCATTATGTCTCAGTATACATTGCTCTGAGAATGTCGATAAGTCCAGAATCTAATCCGAGTGTCTTGCATATGTTTCAGATGCATTCTCTGTGGACACTGTCAAATGCCGCTTTGAAATCAAAAAAGATGAGGTGTGTCATTCTCTTGCACTCTTCACGTTGCTCGATTATTTAAATATATAAGATTTAAAAGATACAAATTTCATCGAACATAACGAGAGTGCTGGTATATCAAGGTAAATCCCTGAATGTTCTAAATGCTTTTAAGGCCAATTGAATTTTTTTTTTGGTTGAATAATTGAAAAAATAATTGAGAAAGAACAAGATTTTGTTTTGAATTGTTTTTTCATTTCATCCCCCACACGCTATGTAAATTACTAAGGGTGTGTTTAGCGTCGCTTATGGTGATAATAGAATTGAACTACTGGCCACAATTCATTTTGGAATGCCTTAACTCGCTTGTTACGCGTGTTGTAAGTACCCAATATATTGCACTTAGATTAATCCAAATTGGCCAAAATAGCAGTTTTCAAACGCCTGCAACTTTAAGACAGGTGAAATAAATTTAAAATTTGAGCTTAGGATAACGAAATCTCTCAGATGCACTAGAAAAATTTGTCAAAAACGCATTGTTAACCAGTCGAAAACTGACTGAATAAAAAAACCCACCAAGCATAAATATTCCGCACTTTCTTCAAAAGTCTGAACAATAAGACTGTTCGTATATCAGGGAAAAGCCCAGAAATTCTAACTGCTCTTAATACATATCGAATAGTTTTTTGGGAAAAGAAAATATTGAAAAAATAAATTTCCGACAATATCAAAGATCAAACGCAAAAATTTGAGACCTACGAAGTTAATAGGACCGACTAGCTCAATTCGATTTGGAAAGTTTTTGTTGTGCGGGATAAATTGCCAAGCATAAGTATTTTGCGTTATGCTTTCAGTATTATGGATACCATTTTCAAAGTGCTCATGAATTAGTCCAGAGCTCCAAGCTCCCAAAACTTTGCAAAAAATGATCGTAAAATATCGAAGTAAAATATCCTTTTAAATTTGATTTCAGGGAGTCAATATATTCAATGGGGATAAACTTTTTTGGTTGAAAACTATTTTTTTGATCGCCGAAAATTGACGGAATATAGAAAAAACCACATCAAGCGTAAATATTACGTTTTCTTTTTCGAAAGCCGGAACAAAAATTACCCTGATTTAGTTGTATAATTAGTTCTACTTATGTGAAAAATCATGGTTGATAGGACTTAACTATGGCTGCGAGTACGACTACTACTTGACAATTATGCTGTCTTTCAAAGTTTAAAATGCTTATTACATAATTCGATAAAAGCAAATACTGTATAAAATTAACACTACTAGTTTTTTTCATTAATGAAATTACTTGAGTTTCATTTTTTATGAGAAAAAAAGATTTCATTAAAAAAAAAATTTTGTGCAAGAAAAATTTTATCTTTATATAGTGCATTTTTATACAAATGTGACCTTTTGCGTACGACTAGAAATGTTTTACACGAAAAATTTCAGTGGCTCAAAAACATAGTGCATAAAAAAATATAAAACAAGAGTTCTTTTTTCACATTAAAAATTCAATATCTTTTTTTTGTGTGAAAAAGTAAAAGTATGGAGCATAAAATGTTTTTTTTTAACATAGAAGTAATTTTACAAATACCTATTTTTTTAAACTCGAAACATTTTTTTGTAGTCACAAGGAAAAACGCTAAGCTTTCAGTGTATACTTCGCATTTTTTCATATAGTTTGCGTTTGCATTTTTCAAGTTTTTCATAATATGATTTAGCATATTCTTGAATCAAAATTTTGCATCAAAAAACTGCTAATAATCCAAGCTTTTCTTAGTCTTTAAAGATCCCAGGCCTGGTTATAAAATTTATAGGCTTTCTTTGCTCGCCCTACCACGATCCAATTTGGATTAAGGTTAGTTATATTTAGTCCCATAATTTATTCTAATGATTTTTGTTTTCAGGATTTTTGTACTCCTCATATAAAGAATTAGATAAAACAAAGTCACATGTACCATTATAGTAAAGCTTTCCAAACTTTATTTGCCATTTGAGACAATTTCAGACAATTTATCTAATTCTAAAAAAATAAAAGCAAAATTTCACCCAAAATTTTACGTTTATCTCGCATCTTAGCTTCGAACTTCATAACCTTTGTTTTAGTGTTTGGCGCCACTGGAGGCCACATTAGGACGCCAACCTTTCAGGACAAGTGACAATAAAACCATAACCAACCTGAGAATTGTGCCTGCTCCTGTTTTTTCCCTGGACATGGAACACTTTGTATTTAATTATGAAAATGCGCTAATCAGAATTGCACATCCACCGGAGTTTTTAGCAGGTACAGTTTAGATATATTTTTCGTTTAACCTAAACGTGTGGTTCATTCTATAAAAATTATATGAAGCTACAAACCTAAGGTAGGTATTTACGTTGTTATGGGTATTTAAGAATGTTTTAGCAGAGTCGGGAATGAGAGGGCATTTAATGCAGAATTTTCAAACTTCCTTTTTTTTCTAGTTTTTCCGAAGCGAGGGTAATCTGTGGTACAAGTTGCGTTAGGTGGAAAATCGTTTTTTTTTCGCTCCGTCGAAAAAAGAACTTCGCATTCTGCAAAAAAAATCATTTCAAAATCAATTGATACCGAAAAAAAATTTTGGCTCAAAAACACTGTCAATATATTTTGGTAAATGACAAGCTTTCAGATATGCAAAAGTTACCTCATATATAAACTTCAACTGTTTTTGCAGCAAACATATTTTTCCAAGGCACAAAAGAAAGTTTGTCGTTTAGAGAGCACTCTTCGTCTTTTTTTCGAGGCACCTAAAACACAGGTCTATTTCCGCTCTAGAGTTTTTAAATAATAGCGAGTCAATCTTTTCATTTAATGCTTCAGTTTGTTTTGAAAAATGCTTTTTCGATTTGCTCAAATGTCCGATGACCAACCTACTAGCATGCTTGCCGGTTAGCTTGCGGCAATCAGCGCAATTACAACTGAGTTATTTTTCTCACATTGGCAAATAAAGCTCAAACTGAAGGGTGCCAAATTAAGATAACCCCCGAATGATCCTTTTTGATCTTACTATATGTACCCAATAAGTTATATACATTCATTCAACAATTGATACACGTTTTCAAAGGTTACGTAACAAAAAGTAGACAGTCATAAAATTGACAATGTCGTGAGCAAATCAGAATGAAGATGAGAAAAAACATACAAAAAAGATCTTTTTTGTAGTTTCTGATTGGCTCTTGGCTTAGTCAGTTTATGACTGTCTACTTGTTGACCGCACTCAGTTCACAATACAGTGCTGATTTAAAATATTCGGATAAAACAAACAAAACTTGATTGTCAAACACGTTTTTCACAAATTATGTTAAGATTACTCAAAAAGTGAAAAACAAATTGCTTAGAATTTCACAAGAATTAATATGGTGCAATTTTTTCCTCCGAAAATCTCCATAAAAATGGGTTATTTTGGCTTTTTTCAATTAATCAAGAATTACGCAGATACTATTTCGTTAATTGATGAAAATTATATGTATCAAAAAAGTCTATTACACAGCCCAACAAAATTCTAGAAAATTTAAATCTCCAAAAATTTGAGTAAGTTGTCTAAAAATTGTTTTTTAATTAAGATTTTGGGTTTTATAGTAAAAATCACGTTTCTTGACTGTCAAGCAAAAATATTTTTTTAAATATTTTTTCTTATTTCTTTTTGGAGATTTAACCCTCTTAGAACTTTGTTAGGCTGTGAAATAGGCTTCTTTTGATATATCTCATTCATCAAATGACAAAGTAGCTTCAGCGTAATTCTTGGTTAATTGAAAAAAAGTGACCCATTTTTGGGGTAAAAGTTTGGTTGAGAATTACACTCAATTATTTTTTGAACAGTTGGAACAACAAAATTCAAGTGTTAATGCTGAGCAATTTGAGTCCGCTTTTAAATACAGTGCGTGCTGATTGAAATTATCCGGACAAAAGGAACAAAAGTTGAATTTTCAAACACGTTTTTCTCAAATTGGGTATAAGATGAGACAAAAAGTGAAGAGAACAAAAAGTGCTAAGAATTTCATCAGATTGAATATGGTGCGATTTTCTGAGATGAGTCCCCCTATGTACTATTTTGAGATATCCATATTTGGCGTCGGGCCCTAAAAGTTTTCTAAAGGCGCGTTTGGCGCCAATATATATTGATTTTAAGGGGGAGCGCACACCGAAAAAGCGCAACTTTTTGGTCAACATTTTCCAAAAAGTGCCTAAAAATGCCTTTTTTGGCCAGTTTTTTCTCTTCAAAATTTTGCCTTCGGCGCAGAAAACGTAACCAATACAGAGTCTTTTTAATGCTTTGGCAGAACTCTTTCAAAAGGTCGACAAAATTTTTGATTATTTTTTGAAAATCTGTCGCCCCTCATCGAAAAAGTCCTAGATCCACCCCTGGTTCCATTCAATACCAAAAAAGTCAAACTTTTGTTCGTATAACACTTAGAACTTAATATTGGATTAAGGAGATAAAAGACTATCAAAACAATCAAACTTTCAAAATTTATAGCAATACCAAAAGTTCTCTCTTTTGAAAAGTATCTGATACCAAATGAAGGGCAGTCGGATTATTCAAGGCTTTACAACTAGCAGTTTCGTGCGTGTTTAGACTGGAATGACGAGTTGAAGGAAAAGTTCAGAATGTACGTGTACAGTGAGGAGTGCACTTCCATTGTCTTCGGCGAAGTATATTTCGACTGCTTCTCCATCACAAAAACAGGAGAGGGAAAGGTCAGCAATTTTGTGGTTGACGTTTGTGATTGTGCTCGAAAGATTTTAATAAAAAAGGACAGAGCGGTCAACATAGATAACCATTCTTAGCTTTTAAGTTAAGTTTATCAATTTTGTCTGAACAATTCATTCAAGGATTCAAGAATAGTTCGTCGACACGATATAATTTCAAAGTTTTTCAAGGGTACAATATTTGTGATTCGAAAAATAAGTTTTTTTGTAGTTAAACTGCACTGAATAAATTAATCTTTTTAAAAGTTTTGACAATCCTAAATTTGGCTGCCGCACCTTTTTGGGAAGGTTTTATACGAAACGCTTTGTTTCCATCAACTTGAAAATTCTTCTGATTTTCTATTTTGGATTTACGACAATTTATCTACAAGGGAGAGGATCTAAATACGAGCTGTTCAGCTCATCACGGGAACCGCTGTTGTGCCCTTGCTTTAAAAAGCTAAAGGATCAAAAACTCACAGCTCTCGCTAATTAGGTTTATTTGTATCGATAGCTGCCGAATTCAAGTATGTTTAGACCGTTCTTGAGGCCTGTGGTGACCATATTCTCAACTTAATCTCATCCATTTCAACAACGTACCTTCGGTCGAGCACTGAGACTCTTTGAGACTCGAAGCATAAAAATGAGTACTTATAGGGGCGGATCTAGGATTTTCTCGAGTAGGGGATTTTCAAAAACTTTTTGACAATTTTGTTGACTTTTTGTACGTCGAACAAATTGAGTTTCTGAGCGCTCCCAGCACACTATCATACCGTAACTTGACAAAAAAAATTGAACAACAGTCAAATTTTTGGAAAGAACAGGTCAAAAATCCGTGTTTGGGCACTTTTCGGAATGCTTTGAACAAAAAACAGCGTTTTTTTGGCGCTCGCGTACCCTCAAAACTAGAGTATATACGAAAAAATTTCAAGGTCGGTTAGCTAAAACCGAACTTCTTAAAAAGTGCCAATATCTACCCAAAGTACATTTTGGGTCGGCAGGGGGTCGAATCCCCGAAGAAAAAAACGTCCACCCCGCCCCACCCCCCCACCCCCCTAAATCCGCCCCTGCCCATACCCGTAAAACAGTTTCCATAAGTTGTTAAAAATGTTTTTTTTTGCAGTCTGATTCCGTGACTACATCTGTTGTGTTGTTTGTGTTGGCAATACTGGTTCTTTTGGGATTAGCCGGGTTCGCCATTTTCACTCTATTTTCATGGATCAAGGTCAATTCATCTTCATCTCCTAAAAATTATAATGAACCGCCGGCTGAAAAGAAGAAATACGATGAGTTAATCAATAGTTTCAAGTGAGTTCAAAGTTACAACTGTCTGTCATCAAATTCACAAATAACTGTATACCTACTGCAAAAAATAGCTTTTTTCCATTAAGTATATAAGAATTACTTTAAGTACGCCTTCCCAATTAAGTTCCCGTTATTTCTGTATAAAAATATTCAGTATGAACAATTTAGATATCTAATTACCCCCCTCCCCAACTAACAAAAAAGAGATAAATCGCTGCTAGACACAAAGATCGCAAATGGTTTACTGCTGTTTTTTGTTTAAGTAATCCTTAAAAAGGATGAATATTCGTACTTAGTGCCATAAACGCAAAAAAATAGTTTAAAATATTCGTCGACATGTAACGAATTATAACATGTACCATAAACTCCAAGTTGTGGTCTTTATTTGACGATATTTAATGATTTGTAAGTCAATCTGTAGACTCTATATCTCCCGTCTAATATTGCACACGACACCCAACAACCACACCCTCCATGTGTACCTGGAGAGAGACAAGTCAGTGTTGTCCGCAGGAGATGACAAGACAATGACTCATGTTCTAGACAGCGATGACAAGACTATGAGGGATATACTGAAAAAGCCAATCTTCCTCAAGGCCACCAGACACATCTGTGACTCAAGGACACTGCTACCGGTTGGTAAACAACAAGAACCCTCCCCTCCTTTATCTCTTAATCACACATACACGATACACCCAATGATCCTATCAGCCCTTAAATAACTTATAAATTACGGATGGAGTGGGTTGTTTTTGAAAAACTGCAGATAAAACTGGTCCCAACATAAATGTAATTTAAATTGAAATTTAGTTAAAGATAGTTATGACTTTTTTGAGAGTTTCTAGTGTAGTATCTGATTTTTTAAAGTTTGGTCTGAACGTTGCTTTCAATTTTTTAGGAGTTAACGCAAGAAATGGCTGCAATAATAGTCCTTTCAAATTACCATCACATGGAAGACTTAGCCAAGACACTACCCGATTTACTCAAACAAGAAGCCAAAAAACTTCGAGAAACGCCGAGATCAAAACTGTTTCCCGAAAAAGCGGTTGCTAAAACTCCTTTTGTTGCCTACTTTGCAGCCTATTGGCTGAGTGCTGCAGTTCATGATCAGCTGGATAACTGCAAAGTGATTGAGAAAATTTACACTATTTACGAAAAATTGGCCACATTTGCTGATAATGGTGAGTTTTTACAACAATATACGTAAGTTGAAAGTTTGACCCCAACCAGGGGGCTTTTTGAATTTTTTGCTCGTAAACTTTTTAAAATAAGTTCAAGCAAAAGTATGAGACCGTACAATAACATATCGCTGGTGTGTAAGAGCACACACATGCTTAGATCATTTGAGAAGGATGTATTTTTGAGCCACTGTTAACCCCGCTAAAATTCGTTACTGACTTATGCGTTTTTTTTGGCTCATAGTAATACATATGGGATCTGTTGAAAAGAATTTAATGGCGAGTACTTGCAAGTCGATTGTGTTGCCGCCGAAACTTTTTGAGCAGTAACTTTCTCGGGAAATTTTGGAATACTATAACGTCTTTAGCATTTTTAGTAGACTTGGCCCAATAGTTGCAATTGTAAATACGCGCGCATCCTTTAAACATTTATATTATGGTACCATGGGCGAATCTAGGATTTTCTCATGGAAGGGGGGGGGGGGCGGATTAGCAAAAAAAAATTCAACCATTCGTCAACCTTTTTTTAGGTCGACTAAATTGATTGTCCGAGCTCTCCCAAAGCATTACAAAGGCCCTATTTTGGCCAATTTTTTAGCGGCGCAGGCAAAATTTTAAAATTTTGAAAATTTTAAACAAAAAATTGCCTTTTTTACGGAGCGCATTCACCCCTCAAAATTAGTATATATTGGCGCCAAAGGCGCCTTTAGAATATTCTTAGGGTCCATCGCCAAAATTGGATGTATCAAAATTGTACAAAAGGAACACTTTGGGTCGGCAGAGGGGTTCAAATCCCTGAGGGGGGGGGGGTAAGCCCTGCCTCTTTAAATCCGCCACTGCACCTAGCTATAGTTAGGTAAGAATTTTTGAGTTCAATTCAACATTTACTGGAAAATGTAGGCAAATTGCGCTCTCCAATTACGAAAGCGGAAAAGTCACGAAAAACAAGATCGACAGCTTATTTGGATTTTCAGACTTCTCAGCGAACAAAAGCTTTACCGCCCCCCTAAATCCGCCCCCGAATGGTACCGAAGGTACCCCCTTAAAATATTTTTAAGAGTCGATGAACGTAGTTCAGAATCTTATATGTGTTGCGATGATTTTTTTAATAGTCGATAAACGTTGTAGTTCAGACTCTTGTATAGGTTGCGATAATTTTTTAAGATTCGATGAACGTAGTAATCTTTGTAATTATGAAATTTTGTCGGAGAAAAAATTTTTACCCAATCAAAACACGATTGTTTGTGTCATGACAAAACTTGCTTTTTAAAGTTTTTACAGCACATTTGTTAAAAAAAATTTCAGGTCTTTTAGGATTTGATGAACGTAGTAATCTTTGTAACTGTGAAACTTATTGAGAGAAATAACTTCACCCAATTCAAATCATCTGTCAATTTTTTCAAAAATTGAAACAAACCGGATTGTTTGTGTCAAGACAAAACTTGATTTTCAAAATATTTACAGTACTTTTGTTAAAAAATCCTTTAAGGTTTTAAGAGCCTTCAACTTAGTGAATACTTTAATATAATCTTGCTGGTTTTGAGAGGTTTTGAGAGCCTTCAACTTAGTGAATACTCTAATAATAATCTTGCTGATTTTTTTTCATTTTTTTTCCAGGAAAAGATTTAAAAGTTGCTCAGGCTCAAAATTACTTTTGTGCAGTTTGACTTTTGATTTTTTTAAATTCAGCTCTCTTCTTTTATTAAAATGAAAATAAAATTTTATATCGAATAGAAAAAGTGTAAGGATTACGAAAAAGAGGATCAATATCCAGTTTCGAAACTGGAATCTATTTTCAGATTACACTGCATAAAAAAATATTTTCTTATAGGTCCAGTTTTCTCAAATTGGGTTATTTTATCAAAAAATTTTTAATCATAAAATGTTCTGAAACTTCAAAGAACTGCTATGTCATCTAATTTTTTTCAATTTTTGAAGAAACCATATTTTTTATGTTAACTTGTAATGTTGACTCTTTTCGAACTGTACATTGGCTACGTTTTATTTGCTGATAAAAAGTTTAAATGTTGACAAATTAGGGTCTTCATAATATTTTGGGATAGCTTGTAAAACCAATTTGCCATAAACAATCAAGTTTTCAAAATTTTATTTAAAAGTCCCCTTTTGAAGGAAATCCTAGATTTGGCAACAAGGTGATTAACTTCTTCCATACTATTTTTTTTCACCTTAGGGTATCACGATGCAGATAGTGGCATAGGGGAATACATGATAGCAGACATAAAAATTCCCTACAAAAGGCGAAAAGTGCACCTGGCGAAATCCGATGTGGCTAACACAACTAAATCACTGAAGGGAGCGAGTGTGATTGCGTGTTATAGGTCAACAGATAATGAGAAGACACTTCGCAAAGCACTGATGGATGCTCAATTCAGTCGTAAGTTATTTACTTTTTCTTTTGTCATTTTAGCAAAAATTTGCCCTAAATATGGGTGACTTTTTTTCAGCAGTTAAAATCTTAGGTTTTTCTACGCTGAATTTTAAAGAAAAGGAAACTGTACTATCGAACAGCAAATGTAAAAATCACAAAAAACTCAATCAATTTTTAGTTTCGAGAATAAATTTTAATTAAAAAAGCGAAATAAAAAAAGCCCGTTGATCCAATTTTCTCAATTTGAGTTTATTCAATCAAAAAGTTTCATGCATATTTTTTTTTGAAATTTGAAGAGCTTTGGGGCCATATATTTTTTTCTTTGTTATTTCAAATTTAATGTTTTTACAAGTCAATTTTTATTAAGACTCGATGAACGTAGTGAGGAATTTTATATAGGTCTTGGTGATTTTGTTTGGTTTTTTTGTCGGAAAAAAATCAAACAAAATAACAAAAAAATCAAAAAATTGAACAAAAATCAAATAAAAACTTATTAACTCTAGATGTTCATTCATACATACTTTTACAATTTTGAATGCACTTAGGTATCTATGCATTTTTTGAATTCAATTAATATTCATCTGCTGAAAGGTAGTTGAATTGAGTTTTGCAAATACACACCTAGAAATAAAGCGTAAGAACTTGAACGATTTCTAGTTTTGAGAATGGAGTTTAACTTTTAAGAGTAATGACCATGGTGAAGACCCTTATATAAATCTTGCTGATTTAAAAAAAAATTTCAGGAAAAGTATTTAAAAATTTCTATTAACTACAGATGTGCATTCATACATATTGATGCATTTATGAAGGCACTTTTGTATGAATGCACTTTTTGAGTTCAATTGAAATTCGTCTGCTGAAAGTGACATGAATAGCACTCCCCAAAACGAACATTGAAATGGCGTTAAAAAACGTTAAAGTATTCCAGCTTCGAAAGTGGAACTTAATTAATAGATTTCCAGCGGAACAAATACTTTACCTATTGATCCAGTTTTCTCTAGTTGGGTTCTCGGGTAATTTTATTAAAAAAGCGCCAATTACAAATTCTTCTCGAAATTCAAAGAGCTTAAAGGGCATCTTTTTTTCTTTGAAACTCGAAACTTTCAACAAAATCAGTGTTTTTTAATGTTTATTTGCGTTCACTTCTCTTTTCTAATCTTCGATTGGCTATGTTTAAATTTCCCAGTGGTAAAAAATTTTACGGTGTGTTCTGAGTATTAATCTCCACTTTCGAAATTAGAAGTCTTTCACGTTTTCTCAATTGAAGTAATTTACTACAAAAGTGTCAATCATTAACTTGTCTTGAAATTCAAATAGGATTAGTGCCAATTGTTTTTTTTTACTTTAAAATACAAAATTTGATTTTTTTTTTCAAAATGAGTCAGTTTTTTTTTCTGTTTCCTTGCGTTCATTGATTTTTTTCCAGTTGTCTGTTGGCTATAATTATCTTTCCTTGAGTTTTCATGACTAGTTTCCAACTGTCTGTTGACGATGTTTCAATTATTAGCCAAGTTTGAAACGAGGACGAAATGCCAAAACTAAGCAAGCGAAAGTGGTGGGAGCCACTGGCTTGTTGATTTTGAAAGCGCAAGCCGTTATCCTTTTTGTCGGACACTAATTTAGGAACTTCTTTTATACTTTCTGAAAAAAAACGCTGAATCAGAGCGTTAACTGCAAGAAAAAATGCAAAACAACATTTCAGCTACGCCTTCTTTGCGCCTACCTCGCAAAGCCAATATCAAGTTCAAGTCAGGCGACACAATCTGGGATTTTGAACAGTTGGTGAGCAATTCCAGTACGTCCCTGGAAACATGCAGGATCCCTAGCTCCATGAAAGCGTATCTAAGTGACTCTAAGGATACAGGGTCAATTAGCCGAAAAGAGTTTTCGGTTCTGAAGGCACTGGGCGAGACTGATGAAAAGAACGAGCTAAAGTGTGCAAACATACCACTGTTAGTTAAGTATTTGGCTCTTCTACCCTCCCACCGGGTATAAATTTACGAACTTGTCTATGAAAGCAAATGCATGCATTTGTAATAGTGTGGTTATGTCAATTTTAATGACGACTCAAACAACCACGGTGCTAAAGATGGTAAAATATAAAAATGCAGCGCAGGTAAAGGGGAGAGAGCAATAGGTAATCATTCATCATTTCAAAACATGAGCGAGCAGCTTAAAAGAATTATTTCTCATTTTATGACAGCAAAAAAGACTGGGTTAATTGCAATTTGTGTGAATTTTTTGTTTGATGTTTTAGAACTTACCCTGATCGATATCTCAATAATGAGTTCAGACTATCAGGCCGTGATAGCGCGCACAGTAAAATGGTAATTATTTTAAATTTAAGTTAAAGAAATTTAAAAAACTAAATTGGCCAACATTTAGGTTTAATTAAATCGAAACAACCGGTGAACTTCAGTTAAAAATTTTAGGGCATTCTTGCAACTGATATCTCTTAACCCACAGTTTGCTATACTTCGGTACAAGTTTGTCAATTTCATCATTTTGTTGTTCTCAATTGTGTTATTTTATTCACAAAAATGGATTAAAACAAAAAAACCCAGTTTCAAAAACCCTAGTCTCTAATGTTTTAGGTGCGCAAAGAAATAAAAGCGGACATAATATCGTTGATTGAAGAAATCGAAAATGCGCACGAGAAACACCCTCAGATTGCGTTTGTGGAAGAATGTATTGACTTCGCATGCAAGAAGGCAGATGCTCCCAACTACGTGAACCAATACCTAAAACACACCATTCTAGGGCTAAACTCAAGCTAAACTTCTTAATAGAACTTAAGCTTGGGGAACCGGTTTGTTTGGCAGCGGCGCTTCAGACTCTGAGCCCTACCAAAATCCACCAAAAAAACTTTCTACGATTCACAGATTTTTGTGATGAGGACGAATCTTGAAAGAACATTATAAGCTTGTTCATGATTTTAACCAAATTTTATGTAACGACTCTTTTGAAGAAACATGCAAAAAATGACATTCTCAAGCGCTTTTTTTGTAAATTTTGACCGAAAAAATTTTTTTTTGGTGCGCGCTCTCCGCTCATAACTATCCCATATTGGAGCCAAATGCGCCTTTAGAAAGAAATTTAGGATCGGTCAGCAAAAAATGTCTATTCCAAGTTAGAACCAAAGGTGGCCCTTTGTATCGTCAAGGAGTCAAATTCTCGAGTCAAAGAAGGCGTCCCCCCATCCCCCACTCTAAATCTGCCTCTGTCATGAATGATAATTATTGACTTTTCAGTTTCAAATGACAAACTTTAGCTCCACTGCAACTATTAAGCTCATGTTTCTCGATTGGTTCAATTGGTGTTGATCAGCTTGAGTTTAGCCCTTAGACTTGTTTCTAGTGAGATTATTTTGGGCTCATATTGTGAAGGATCCCAGTCGGCTGTTCGACCTATCCTACGAGTACCACCTGCCAAAAGTGACCAGAAAGAACATGGAGATAGTGTCAGCTTTGCTGGGAAGTGAAAACTGTGCTTTGACTAGAGAAGTTAACCACCTGTTTGGACGAGACAACGAGCATCTAATTTGGTTCAAAAATGCAAGTGCAACTATATCTACATTTTTTTTACGTAGAACATAATCATTAATTTTTATGAACAACATAATGATGAATTTAATCATGATTTTTTCACGTCACCTAATTCAAATTCCCGCGTTTTCTCCAGAAACTCCGCCTATTTTCTTGACAATCTTAATCTTTATCCAGGCGTTAGAGTAATTATAAGGGTGATGCATTGGTCTAATGCTTATAAAAGTAAAAGTGTTAAAAAGCCAGTTTTTTTTTGTTCTGAAAGAGATAAGAAAGTTGTGATTAAAAAGGAAGTTTTCAAAACTCTTTCACTGGAATGTCAATCCAAACAATACTGTAATTTTTGTTCCGACTTTTGTTATGAAAGTAACGGAATATTTGTCCTCGGAGTGGTTTTTTTGTTCAGACAAAATTCAACTTTTTAACTTGCCATTTTTGACAGAAATTTTAAAATATTATTCGAAAAGTATTTTTGTCCCGAGCTTGAATTTATAATATATATTTCACCTGTGATCGCTTTTTGTAAAATTATGGTGCTTAAATATTTGCATTTGGAACAATTAAAGCGCCATATATTTTGCGCAATTAACGCGTAAGCGAGATTTAATTGTCTTAAAAATTGTTCCAAGTTGGTTGAAGGAAGCTTCTTTGCCATAATTGATATGTTACCAGGAGCGAAATCTATCACTTCTTTTTTTATATGGAGTGTGGGGTGATGATTTTTACAAAAAATCTCAAATGTATAAAAAAAATCGTATTATTTATTACATTTATTTTTTCATGTTATAACAGCTCCATAGATCTAAAAAGGCAGTCCATACATTCACGGTTTCGCCCTGATGCGAGCAGTCTTGTTTTATCTTTTCTAACAAGGACATCATGAAAAGCATTTTTGAAGCTTAACTAACATTGCACAAAATGCTATTAGACACACAGCGCTGATTTAATGTAACCGGACCCAGCGAACAATATTGGAAAACTGAAAAGCAATTTTATAGCCAAAAAAGGATGTTTTCACTGAATAAGTAAAAAAATTGGGCCTAAAACAAATTTCAAGCTTTTTGAGCAAGTTTACTTTTCAAGAGTTTTGTTGTGCTGTGTAAGAGGTTTCTTTGAAAAAAAAGTTTCTTTTCAATTAATTTGTTAGTTTCAGCGTAATTCTTGATTAAATATAAAAGGCCAATATAACTCATTTTAGTGTAAAATTTTGGTTGCGAATTTCAAAAAACAACATCAATAATTCTAATGAAAATCTAAGCAACTTTTGTTTCCTTCATTTTTTGTCTAATCCTAAGCCAATTTGAGAAAACTTAACAAAACTAACCTTCCAAAAATAACAAAATAGCTTGTATTAGGGAAAACCCTGAATGTTTCGACTGCCTTTCAAGAACTATGTAGCTATTAATTTTCAAAGAATTGATGAATTCTTCAAAAAACGTTTGGAGTTTTGAGAATTTTTTTCCTAGTAGCGTAGCAATTATGACAACTAGCCTGTTTCAACTAATTTGAAAACACTTCTAAGACAGATTAAATTATTAGCACGAAAACTATCTTTAAACCCTCATAAATTTCCAAAAAAAAACATACCGAATGACCATTTGTGCATAAATTAAAACATTTCCATTCAAGTGCCAATGAACTTACTGAATACCGTTGTGTAGGTCAAGTTGATTTTCAAGGAAATTTTCAAAAACTGAACACACATTTAAATTAAGAAAATAAACAAAAAAAATGAAAACATTTTAAGAGAGTTTTTTTTTAAATCATCCTCCCAACACGCTATTTAAAGTACAAGGTGATTTATTTTGCATAGAACAAGGGTAATAAATAGACCAAAGAGCATGTCTCAATTCAATTCGGAACGATTTCTAAGACGGATTACAACTCCGCTGTCTCGTTAATAGCACGAAATATATCGCGCGTTAATTGTCGCACATTGGCCAAATTGGCAGTCTTTAAACAAACCCCCCATAACTTATAAAAATTGATCACAAGTGAAATATCTTTTCGAATTTGAGCTTAAGGCAACAAGGCCTTTCGATGATGTAAAAAAAATCTGTCAAAAGTTGATAGTTAAAAAGTCGATTTTTTTCGAAAAACAAAACCACCCCGAGCACAAATACCCGGTCATTTTCTTTGAAATTAGTTGGATTAATACACAAAATAAAACCTTTACTTATGAAAAATGTAACAACCTATAATACTAAATTCGTTTAATTAGAGTTTTTGATTTTGTAGGGCGGGCAAAATGAAAAGAAATGAATTGGAGGTTTATATTTCAGCTCTGTCAGAGTGGTGGTCACAGAGATGCCCCCTTGCCACCTGAGAGCAGCAAAGTGAACTTTGACAACATCGTCAAAAACGAAGACCGAATGTTGCAAGACGGAATCGTGTTCGTAAAACGAGTCTGCAAAGACTTCGACAAGTTCTTTGCCCAAAAGCAACCTCTAGATGAGGACGACAAAGGAACGTATGACTCTATTAAAACTCTCTATGAAGTAGGAAAGTCGGGTAAGAAGGCAAAGAAAGCGAAAAACAAAAAGAAAAAAGGTAAAAAGAGTAAAAAAGGGAAGAAAAAGAAGCACAAAAAAGAGAAGAAAGGAAAGAAAGACGAAGGGTACAAGAAGAAGAAGAAGGATAAAGACAGTGAAGTTGATGACGTCGACACTAATTCAGAGGGTTCGGGAAAAAAAGAGAAGAAAAAAGGGATCAATTTATTTCTGGGAGTTGACAAAATAATCAAAAAAACTTATTTTTGTTTCGACTTTTTTTTGTTGAATTGTTTAATACGATTTCGGTCCTCTTTACTAGACATTTTTGGAACGATTTTATACTCAGTCCCAAGAATTTTGATGTCTGAGCTCAAGAAGAAAAAATTTGATCTTTTTTCATACACTTAGATGGGTTTGAACTTTTGATCCCACAAAACTAATTACTATTCTTTTTCATCGATGTGAAAGGGCATCGTTATTAAAGAAACAGTTGGTGATATATTACAACAGGTGAGGTTCAATTTCAATAGCTGCATCGCTTTTTTTATAGTTCGCATTTTATTTAAAAATTATTTCAAAAGCCAAACTTTTAGGCAAAGTAGGTTTAAAATATGAATGTTTGAATAGCATTTCATTTTGCAGAGTAATGTATTTACAAAAACTATCTTAGTGTTAGAACAAGTGATTGAAATTGAAATGAATATATAATGCATTAAAGTTCTCAAATTTAATTTATGCACTGTTCTTGAAATTGCCACCTATTGTTAAATATCACCGAGCAGTTTTGTAATTCCAATTTTTGAAAAAAGCTAGAATATGCAATCATGAAGTGCTTTTCTTCTTATAAATTCAAAGCTCAGAGCTCAAAAATGAAAAAGGGGTTTTTCATGCACATATTTTTTTGTAAAGTTATTGTTCCGGTTTTCGAAGCAAACGGAATATGTATGGTTGGATTGGTTTTTTATTCAGTAAAATTTCGGCGATCCAAATAGATATTACTTTTTGCAAATCAACTTTTGCTATCACATTTTTGCACTTGATCTTTGATTTTGTCCAAAAATTATAGTTTTTAACCAACACTTTGTTTTCCCTAAAAATATTCAATATAGATTGAGGGGCAGTCGGAACATTCAGTGCTTTGCCCTGATATACGAACAGCCTTGTTATTCTTGAAACTTGTTAATTTGGGGTAATAAAGGCGAGACATATTTTGTCCTATCAACGTGAGCGAGAATTAGATCAATCAAAATTGAATCGAGAAAGTTTTTTTTGGCTGGGTTCTGATTTGTTTTTCGATGTCTAGGAATAAAATTATTTTGTCCCAATTTGCTAAGATTGCATTAATAGTTCTCACATTGTTTCAAACAGAAAGGTTCTTGGAATTATAAATCTTTATTGTCGTATATTTGCATTTTTTAAACGCTTTGAAAAAATTGGACAATTTTTTTTTTTTTTGGTCTCACTGGTATATTAAAAACATACAAAATGAGTTACACAGCGAACAAGTTTTTGGCGATGGATGAGTCCAAAAAATAGTTTCCTTTAATCGGGTTCAAGTTTTCCGATTCTTGATTATGGGTTAATCACCAATGCTACTGAACAAAATTCCAAGTTCATAAAAACCAGCGGTCATACTTAAATTGATTCCAAAAACTACAGGAAAAAAGAAGAAAAAGAATAAAAGCGATGAAGAATCTGAAGGCACAGACCCATTTTTGGCATCAAGTGATGAAGATTCCGAAAAAAGCCGGGATAAAAAGAAGAAACATCACAAAAAAGGAGGTAAGAAAAAGGAGAAGAAAAAACATCACGACAAAGACAAGTCAGAGAAAAAAGAACGCAAACATCGAGAATCGAAAAGTGTTGTTAAATCAGACGCTGAGACTTCTGAAAATGAAGAACATGAAAATGCCAACAAAAGTTTAAAACACAAGAAAAAATCACATCATGGTGATCGTCATGAAGAAAAATCGGAAAAGTCAGGGAAAAAGGCAAAGACGGAAAAATCTGAGAAGGAGAAAAAAAGTAAAAGCAAAGAAAACAAAAGCGACGAAGAAATTGAAAACGATGAAGCAAACGAGAAACCGGATGAAGATAGAGAAAAAGGTGAAAACTCGCGCAGAGGAAAGGACGAAAAATCTGAAAAGAAACACCATAAGGAAAAGTCAGAAAAAAAGTCAAGGAGAGATTCGGAGAGGAAAGAGCGTAAAGACAAGAAGGAAAAGAAAGACAAAGAAAATGGGAGTGTTGTTGACTCGGAATCTGACTGAGAAGTTCCTAGAACAACTACTCCTTGAAAATTCAGTTAATCGCCTAAGCCTTTCTTCTATTTCAATTTTTCGAGTCATTTGTTTACGTTTAAAACTTTGAAATTGTTTCTGTTTTTTTTCAATAATTTAATAAAAAATTTCTCACAAAAAAACGAACAAATACAAAAACGTCAGCCTTGGATCATAGTTGTCATTTTTTGGCTTTTCAGTAGTACTAAATATCAACAAAGAAAAATTAGAAAATTGTCTTGGAAAAATTACGACCTGATTTGCAGTACCGATTTAACATTTTCCTGTAGAAGTATGCACTTGCAGTACTTGCTAATTTAAAATTATAAATTAACGTAAGAGAATCAACATAGTGATGACGTTGACGGTCGCACAAATTTATGTGAAATTGTAATATTTATGCGTCTAATGAGCATAATATAGGTCTAATCTGCAAACCCCCTTCATTATTTTAAAAACAATGACAAAATTAATACATTTTACTGCAATAGTATAATATAAAAAGTCCAATATCAGTTAAGCTGCAGGTTTAATTATCATCGCTCTTGTTACCTCCTGTGCAAAGTTCAAGTCTGTATGTTTCACTTTTTTCTATCCGTTTTTGTATTTCTTCTATCATGCTGATAGTTTACATCTCAACCGCAATAAACGAGTCGTTAGTTGCAATAGCGTCACTAGAATTTCCGCTAACGTTACTAAACTGCATTGTGCCTTTCGCCATCATCGCCCCAAGAGTTTCTATCACTTCAATTTCAATCGGTAGCTTGTCCTCAATTTCCCCGTAGCCCCTGTATCTTTCATTCCCTGTATCTTTCAACAGAAAACAAGAGAGTGATTCTCTCATTCAACATCAAGTCGTTAACTCGGTCGGCTCGTACCAACCTTGATATATCAACCAACATCACACCATGCTCACTCACTCTAACACTATGACCTTTAACAACAACTTAATAACGCAATAACAATTTCATAAGGGGCGGCCCTTCTGCCGTGCCCCAGACTGACCTTAGATGGTCAGCTGGCATTTTTGCCATGGCTTTCAATGCAGCTGCTTTGGGCATGTTCATGTCAGTTCCGCCTTCTGTAACATCAATTTGCAGTGACTGCCTGTTGTTGTCTTCTGTCGTCATCATTTTTGAACCTGAATCTCTTAATATGTCAGGTTTGTGAATGATAACTTAATGAATTATTTGTTTCCCGACTAATTTTCTCAGTCAGTTACTCAAAATATGACTGCGACTTTTTCTATCTTGATTTCCAATCTTGATCTAGCTTGACTTTTTCGGTGCGCATTCAACCTAGTAGCTTTGTGACTAGCTTGATCCCGACTCCTTCTGGGCATGCCCTGGGTGTCCTCGCTTGTCTCCGGTTCCGGTGCTAGGGGGTGCTCAACTCTATCCTACGTCCCCATCGTCGCCTCAGCGTCTAGGAACGCGTAGTCTTGCATGACTTTAGCTTGGTGGAAGTACGCACTTGCAATACTTGCCAATGTAACGATAAAAGCAAACGTAAGATAATCAACGTGACTTCAACGTGACTTTAACGGTGGTCACTGGCAACGCGTACTCTTAATAATCAACTGTTTTTAATCATAGTAACGTTCACCTTGAAGGTAGCAAAAGTTTATGTAATATCGTAATATCTATGTTTCTACTCCACAACTTCACCCGAAACAGCAAGGGGGGGAGGATGTCAACTTGATTCTGAGTTCAACTTTTCAGCCAATCAGAATTGAGTTTTTTTACTCGCAGCGTTTAGCAAGTTTAATTAAAATTGAACGCTTGGGTGGAGTATCTTAATTTGTTCTAATTGGGTGGGAGGATATAAACCTGATACAATTCACAAATCGCAGGTTCAAATAAAATTGGTCGTGAAAAAGTGTCATGTAAAATATGTTTTCTAAATTTAGGCGTTTTTTCGGCTCATCCCCGCTCAGAATAAATTTTTCTAGGTTCATTTTTCAGGTTATGCAGTAAAATAGTACCAAAGGGTAGTGAAGGTGTCTAACTTCAGCGTAGGAAAACTCCACTAAAGCAGAGTTAGCAAAACAGAGGTCGTTTCCCGAGTTTTTTCGGATCTCTTTAACTATTTCCCCTCTTTATTACCTAGCAACGAATTGCCACCCCTATAATGAAAAAATTCAACGGCTAAGCAGATGCGGATTTTTGCTATCTTGTAACGAACTTCCTCCTCCTTTTTGAACAGATCCGTATTTTAAATTATGGGTAGTCTTTGTCGTCCTAAAATTGTCGAAGGACCTACAACTGAGCGTTTCTTTGTCAATCTGTTTTCCCTATTTGATCACATCTTGACCGTTGTTGCATTACAGAATCTGTGACTAAGATTAACTGAATCTCTGTTTATAAACAAATTATGAGTTTTGTGGTTTCATTGATCAGTGTCTTAACAGAATTTCCTTTAAAATTGCCGTTAGGAGGATCTTCAATTGCATCTATTTTGACATGAAGTCAAAAATTAAGTTAAACTATTTTGCTATTACAATTTTTACGGTGTTGGTGATTTTGCTGTTTCAAACAAACAAAGTTGACGGAATTTTATGTTGGGAGTGTTCTCCCCCAATTTTTCCCAACCACACCGGAGAGCTGGAAGTCTGGAAAAGTTGCCATCTGTCGCCGGATCAAAGGATCTTCGAACAGAATGAGCCTACAAGGTGCAGTGATTATGGCCGAGACAATACATGCGTAACGAGTAAATTCGTATTCAAAGGCAGGGTTGTCATATTTAAGCAATTTTATTCGTCTTTCTGAATTTATAATAAAAAAATTATAATCGGTTCGACCCGGGTCGAGATTCGCGACTCAATTTTGATGCAAATTGTGAATCCATAATTGGAAACTCTGGACAACCAATTTTGGTTTTAAGATTTCTTATGATATCAAAGCTGAATGAAGTACTGAACGATTCTGGATGGAGATATTGATGAAAGTTATTTTGTAACATTAATGGGGTTCCGTTTTTTAAAACTAAATTTGAACAAATTTTTGTAAATAAGACATTGGGGCACTTAGCAAAGTGGTAAGGCGTTCACTTTAGAATCGTCAGATCGTGTAATCGATCCCATACCATGGCAATGACAGTGTGTGAAGACGAGCTCTCACTTGACCTCTAGCTTCAGGTCTACCACAACCTGACCAAATTTGGCTGCAATAGTGGTACCACTTGAAAGTTCTAGACGCACAAAAACGGCCTTGAGTCGCAAAAAAGAGCTTCGCTCAACAAAATAACACTGTCTGGAATGTGGGGAGATAATACAAATGGACTATCCTCGACAGGACTGTTAAGGCGGTTCGCAGGAACTACAATTATTATTAATTATAGCCATAAAAGGACGCAGAGTAAGCAAAGATGTTTGCACATTTATCCGGGGCGGATCTAGGTTTTTCTCGAGAAGGAGGGGCGTATTTTCAAAAAAAATCGTATAATTTATCGACCGTTTTTAGATCGACCAAATTGGAATTTCTGAGCACTTACAAATCACTGTAAAGACCTCAATTTGACCAAAAAGCAAAAGTTTTTTGGAATGTTTTCAGTTAAAAACAGTGCTTCTTTTTGGCGCGCGCTCCCGCTTAAAACTAGTATTGGCGTCTAACTAAGGTGCCTTCACAAAAAAATTTAGGGTCAATTTGCCAAAATTGGGGATCGCAACTTAGTATCAAAAGGGGAAAAACTTTGAGTGGCGAACTAGAAAAATCTTTGACAAACAGAAAATTTCGATTTTATTGTTCGAAAAGCAAATATAACTTCACATTTTGTGAACTAACAAAATCGAGTACAAATTTGGGCTCTTTTCCACTCCCCCCCCCCCATTTTTCAAAATATCGATATTTATGTTTGTTTTAAGTGTTATTACGGGTAAATGCGTGATGTTACACTGTAAAGTATGAAGAACAAATCTGTTCATAATTGTCGATTTGTTCACCATGCCAATTTTCATTGCATTATGACAACGTTAAATAAAGTTTTCAAAAATGCATTTGAAAGGGGGGGGGAACTGGAAAAGAGCCCAAATTTGTTCATCCTATGTTAAAATAGAATAGGATCTGTGCAAGAAGTTTTTCTTGAGCAAATTAACACGTTTTTTTTACGCGTGCTCCCTTCTGTATCTTTCTACATTGAGGCTGAAGGCATAAAGGTACCTACGCAAAATTTCTAGGACACTGATTGATTAAGGATGGTAGAAATGATTGTAGGAAAAAAAACAGATGGAAAACTTTGAAAAATTGACGACCATAATTAAGGGCGATATGCTTAAGAGTTTGACAAATACCAAAAAAAATTATCCCAATACTTTGGTTTCAGAGTTTTTTTTAAATTTTTTGAACATGTTTCTAATCTTGGAGTTTCTACAATTAAACATGAAGATGAAACGAGAAAAATTGAGATAGAAAATTAAATTAGAGTAACTACGCTAGTAATTTAGTTTCAAAGTAATTATAGCCCAAATATAAGGCTTTTAATTTTTGGAATAGATGTATACTCAAACTATTCTAAAAAGTTAGTGCCATAAAATTTTGAAGCTCCAATCTATTGCGTCCCCCGAAACATGTAACAGCTTGGAAAATTGCCCTTCACACATCGCAATATGAAGAAACCAAACGAACAAAAATGTGCAAAAAGTTACAGGTACGACCGAACTCGAACAGCGTAAATACAAAACAGTCGCATACATAGCAATCCGAAACAAAGCAGTCCGAAAAATAACAAAATGAACAAAAAAAAGTGTCCAATGCAAAATAGTCCGGTTTAAGGTCGACCGTGGGCGCGGTACGGCTCTAAATTTCATATAAAATCCTACCCTCTCTTGGCAAGCTAGCAACACTATTTTCTTCAGCGGCGGATTTAGGGGGGAGTGGGGAGTGGGGGGGGGGGGTGGCTGGCGGACGCCCCCCCCTGCCGACTCAAAAGGTAGCCCCTTTGAACTATTTTCAGATATCCATTTTTAGCAGACGGACCCTTTATTTTTTCTAAAGGCGCCTTTGG